>NC_141877.1:175013907-175316937 GCF_056163025.1 Triticum urartu | reverse complement strand
TGCTACTCATGTTGATCTTCATAAGGAGAAGTGGTTTAAATATAATCCTCCCATTGAAGTAAAAGTAGTTGCACCTATTAAAGTTGAAGAAAAGAGTATCACTTATAATGACTCTGTTGTTCCTACTACTTATATTGAGAAACCACCTTTCCCTACTCGAATAAAGGATCATGCTAAAGTTTCAACTGTAGTTCGTAAGAGTAATACTAGAACACCTACACCCACGGAGAAAATTAAAGTTTAAGCTAGTATTGCTATGGTTAAGGATCTCTTGGCCTATAATATTGATGGGCATGTTATTTACTTCTGTGATGAAGCTGCTATAATTGCTAGACCCGATACTAAAAATAACATAGACCTGTTGTGAGCATGCCTGTTATTTCTGTTAAAGTAGGAGATCATTGCTATTATGGCTTATGTGATATGGGTGCTAGTGGAAGTGCAATACCTCATTCCTTATATAAAGAAATTATGCATGATATTGCACCCGCTGAGATAGAGGAAATTGATGTTACAATTAAGTTTGCCAATAGAGACACTATTTCACCAGTTGGGATTGTTAGAGATGTTGGAGTCTTGTGTTGGAAAGTCAAATATCCTGTTGATTTTCTTGTTCTTGCTTCCCCACAAGATAACTTTTGTCCCATTATATTTGGTAGACCCTCCTTGAATACTATTAATGCAAGGATAGATTGCAAAAAGGATGTTGTTACTATTGGCTTGGGGGATTTGTCTCATGAGTTTAATTTTGCTAAATTTCGTAGACAATCCCATGATAAAAAATTGACTAGTAAAAATGAAACCATTGGTCTTTCTTCTATTGTCGTGCCTCCTAATGATCCTTTAGAACAATATTTGCTAGACCATGAAAATGATATGTTTATGAATGAAAGAAGGGAAATAGATGAAGTATTATTTAAACAAAGACCTATTTTGAAACACAATTTGCCTGTTGAAATCTTAGGGGATCCTCCTCCACCCAAGGGCGATCCCGTGTTTGAGCTTAAACCTTTACTTGATACTCTTAAATATGCTTATCTTGATGAGAAAGAGATATATCATGTTATTATTAGTGCTAACCTTTAAGAGCATGAAGAAAAGAAATTATGGAAAACTCTGAAGAAGCACTGTGCTGCTATTGGATATACTCTTGATGATCTTAAGGGCATTAATCCCACTCTATGCTAGCACAAAATAAAATTGGAAAAGGATGCTAAACCGGTTGTTGATCACCAACGACGGTTAAATCCTAAGATGAAAGAAGTGGTAAGAAAAGAAATACTAAAGTTTCTGGAGGTAGGTATAATTTATCCCATTGTTGATAGTCAGTGGATAAGTCCTGGCCATTGTGTCCCTAAGAAGGGAGGCATTACTGTTGTTCCTAATGATAAAGATGAATTGATCCTACAAAGAATTGTTACAGGTTATAGAATGGTAATTGATTTCCGCAAATTAAATAAAGCTACTAAAAAGGATCATTACCCTTTACCTTTTATTGATCAAATGCTAGAAATATTATCCAAACATACACATTTTTGCTTTCTAGATGGTTATTCCGGTTTCTCTCAAATACCTGTGTCAAAAGAGGATCAAGAAAAGACAACTTTTACTTGCCATTTCAGTACCTTTGCTTATAGACATATGCCTTTCGGTTTATGCAATGCACCTGCTACCTTTCAAAGTTTTATGACTGCTATATTCTCTGACTTTTGTGAAAAGATTGTTGAGGTATTCATGGATGATTTTTTTGTATATGAAACTTCTTTTGATGATTGCTTAAGCAACCTTCATTGAGGTTTGCAGAGATGTGAAGAAACTAATCTTGTCTTGAATTGGCAGAAGTGCCACCTTATGGTTAATGAAGGTATTGTCTTGGGGCGTAAAATTTCCGAAAGAGGTATTGAAGTTGATAAAGCTAAAGTTGATGCTACTGAAAAGATGTCGTGTCCTAAGGACATTAAATGTATAAGAAGTTTCCTTGGTCATGCCGATTTTTATAGGAGGTTCATTAAGGACTTCTCTAAAATTTCTAGGCCTCTGACTAATCTCTTACAAAAAGATGTTACTTTTGTCTTTGATGATGATTGTGTAGAAGCACTTGAAATACTTAAGAAAGCTTTGATTTTTGCACCTATTGTTCAGCCACCTGATTGGAATTTACCCTTTGAAATTATGCGTGATGCTAGTGATTATGCTGTAGGGGCTGTTTTAGGACAAAGGGTTGATAAGAAATTAAATGTTGTCCAATATGCTAGTAAGACTCTAGACAGTGCCCAGAGAAATTATGCTACTACTCAAAAGGAATTTTTAGCAGTTGTGTTTGCTTGTGATAAGTTTGGACCTTATATTGTTAAAGTAACTGTTCACACTGATCATGCTGCTATTAAATATCTTATGGAAAAGGAAGATGCTAAACCTAGACTTATTAGATGGGTCCTCATGCAAAAAGAATTTGATTTGCATATTATTGATAGAAAGGGAGCTGAGAACCCCGTTGCAGACAACTTGTCTAGGTTAGAGAATGTTCCTGATGACCCACTACCAATTGATGATAGCTTTCCTGATGAACAATTAGTTGTCATAAATGCTTCTCGTACTGCTCCATGGTATGCTGATTATGCTAATTACATTGTTGCTAAATTTTACCACCTAGTTTCACATACCAGCAAAACAAAAAGTTCTTCTATGATTTAAGACATTAGTTTTCGGATGACCCACACCTTTATAAAGGAGTGGATGGTGTCATCAGACGTTGTGTACCTGAGCATGAACAGGAACAGATCCTACGCAAGTGTCACTCTGAGGCTTATGGAGGACACCATGCTGGAGATAGAACTGCACGTAAGGTATTGCAATCCGGTTTTTATTGGCCTACCCTCTTCAAGGATGCTAGTAAGTTTGTCTTGTCTTGTGATGAATGTCAAAGAGTTGGTAATATCAGTAGACGTCAAGAAATGCCTATGAATTATTCACTTGTTATTGAACCATTTGATGTCTGGGGCTTTGATTATATGGGACCGTTTCCTTCCTCCAATGGGTATACACATATTTTAGTTGCTATTGATTACGTTACTAAGTCGGTAGAAGCTATTCCAACTAGTAGTACTAATCATAACACCTCTATTAAGATGCTTAAAAAAGTTATTTTTCCGAGGTTTGCAGTCCCTAGATACTCAATGAATAATGGCGGTTCACATTTTATTCATGGTGCCTTTCGTCAAATGCTTGCTAAGTATGATGTTAATCATAGAATTGCATCTCCATATCATCCACAGTATAGTGGTCAAATAGAATTAAGTAATAGAGAGCTTAAATTAATTTTGCAAAAGACTGTAAATAGATCTAGAAAGAATTAGTCCAAGAAACTTGATGATGCATTATGCACTTATAGAACTGCATATAAAAATCATATGGGTATGTCTCCATATAAAATGGTTTATGGTAAAGCTTGTCACTTACCTCTCGAACTAGAACATAAGGCATATTGGGCCATTAAAGAGGTCAATTATGATTTCAAACTTGCCGGTGAGCAGAGGCTTTTTGACATTAGCTCACTTGATGAATGGAGAACCCAGGCCTATGAGAATGCCAAACTGTTTAAAGAAAAAGTTAAAAGATGGCATGACAAAAGGATACAAAAACGTGAGTTTAATGTAGGTGATTATGTATTGTTATAAAACTCTCATTTAAGATTTTTTGCAGGCAAACTCCTTTCTAAATGGGAAGTCCCTTACATCATTGAGGAGGTCTATCGTTTCGGTGATATAAAAATCAACAACTTCGAAGGCACAAATCCGAGGGTGGTGAACGGTCAAAGAGTCAAACATTTGATCTCAGGTAATCTTATAAATGTTGAAACTAATGTTATTGAAACCGTAACCCCAGAGGAATACATAAGTGACACTTTCCAGAATGTTTTGGACTCTGAAAAGGAAGAGGTATGTGGTACGGTAAGTAAACCGACTCCAAAACAGTTCTAATAGCAATTTTTCTCCGTTTTGGAATATTTAAAAAATTGGAAAATAAGAAGGAGTCCGGGAAGGACACGAGGCGTCCACGAGGGTGGAGGGCGCGCCCCCTACCTCATGGGCACCTCGTGTGCTCTCCGGACTCCATTTTCTTACACGATACTTCTTTCGGTCGGTAAAAATTCATTACATAATCTCCTGAAGATTTTGACCACCGTATCACACAAATATCTCCTTTCTTTGTTTCGAGCTGTTTTCTGACAGATCTAGATCGCCATGGCATCTTCAAGTGCCCCCAAGGACAAGTTCTTTGAGAAGGTCATCAACCCCTACCTCGCGGTGGTGCTGCAACACCCTCAAACCATAGAGATGCGTGAGGGGCTGCTACATGTCCGCGATGTTGAGGGACCAAGGAGGACCAGAAGCATGGAGACAAGACTTGAAGCAATGGAGCAACAAGTCTTCATGTGCCAGGAGATGGTGGAACATGGACTCGACACCAATCACATAATGATCACGGAGTTCAACAACACCACCAAGCAAGATGCCAGGAACATCGGGGAGACCATCTTCAAGCTTCACGAGTAAATCGACCATCTCCAAGCCCAGATCTATGACCTGCAAAACCAAAACTGTGAGTATGAATATAGATTCAAGAGGATGAGTTTGGCTGCAGATTCGAGGATCCTGGAGACTCGATCATCCTTCTATGATGGTCAGCCTATGCCTTGGAAGATGGACGACAAGCCTACATCATCAACGACTCCATCGTCACTAACACTGAGGAAGGAGACATAAACACATGGGTATGGGCACTCCCCTTGGAAACTGCCAAGCTTGGGGGAGTGCCCCGATATTGTATCACCATCACACTTTTATCCTTACTGTTTTTCTTAGTTCGATCCTTTTGGTAATATCTTGATCTAGTAGAATAAAGTTTTAGTATGATCTAGTTTTGAGTTTTGCTTTATGATCCTTCTATGTAATCGAGTCCCTGAGCTATATATAATAAAGATTAGTGTTGAGTCAAGGGCTTGATTATCTTGCTATGATCTTGAGGGAATAAAATAAATGAGAAAGAATAAAAAGAAATAAAGAGATCATATGGATCTTATGGAGAGTAATGACTTCACATATAAAGGGTATGATGAATAAAAGTTGTTGAGAGTTGAGAAACATAGTTTTGGTCATTGTTGCAATTAACAGGAAGTAATAAAGAAAGAGAGGTTTTCACATATAAATACACTATCTTGGACATCTTTTATGATTGTGAGCACTCATTAAAATATGACATGCTAAAGAGTTGACATTGGACAAGGAAGACAACATAATGGGTTATGTTTTCTTACATCCGTAATAAATTATATTGTCATGGATCATCCAACAAGTTGAGCTTTCCTTTCCCTCTCATACTATCCAAATTCTTTGCACCAAGTAGAGATACTACTTGTGCTTCCGAATATCCTTAAGCCCAGTTTTGCCATGAGAGTCCACCAAATCTACCTATGGATTGAGTAAGATCCTTCAAGTAAGTTGTCATTGTTGCAAGCAATAAAGATTGCTCTCTAAATATGTATGATTTATTAGTGCGGAGAAAATAAGCTTTATACGATCTTGTGATGTGGAAGAAATAAAAGCGACGGACTGCATAATAATGGTCCATGTCACAAGTGGCAACAAAAAGTGACGTTTTTTCGCATTAAGATTTTGTGCATCCAACCATAAAAGCACATTACAACCTCTACTTCCCTCCGCGAAGAGACTGTCTTTTATTCTTGTCTTATACTTCATACAAGAGTCATGGTGATCTTCACCTTTCCTTTTTACATTTCATCCTTTGGCAAGCACAATGTGTGGGAAAGATCCTAATATCTATAGCTAATTGGATGTGAGTTTTCACGAACTATTATTGTTGACATTACCCTTGAGGTAAAAGGCTGGGAGGAAAAACTATAAGCCCCTATCTTTTTCTGTGTCCGACTAAAACTTCATACCCATAAATATTGCGTGAGTGTTAGCAATTGTGAAAGACTAAATGATAGTTGAGTATGTGGACTTGCTGAAAAGCTCTTATATTGACTCTTTCTGATGTTATGATAAATTGCAATTGCATCAATGACTGAGATTATAGTTTGTTAGTTTTCAATTAAGTGATTCATACTTGAAATTGTGAATGAATTGTTACTTTAGCATAAGAAGTCGTATGACTATATATATATATATATGTTGTTGTTGTTATAAGAATGATCATGATTCCGTCATGCCCGTATTTGATTTTATCGACACCTCTATCTCTAAACATGTGGACATATTTTTTGATTCCGGCTTCCGCTTGAGGACAAGCGAGGTCTAAGCTTGGGGGAGTTGATACGCCCATTTTGCATCATGCTTTTATAACGATATTTATTGCATTATGGGATGTTATTACACATTATGTCACAATACTTATGCCTATTCTCTCTTATTTTACAAGGTTTACATGAAGAGGGAGAGTGCCAGCAACTGGAATTCTGTGCTGGAAAAGGAGCAAATATTAGAGACCTATTCTGCACAACTCCAAAAGTCCTGAAACTTCATGGGAGAATGTTTCAGAATATATGAAAAATATTGGGCGAAGGAAGTACCAGAGGGGGGCCACCCACCATCCACGAAGGTGGGGGGGGCGCCCCCTACCTCGTGGGACCTCTGGCAGCCCTCTGACACCCATCTTCTGCTATATGAGGACTTTCGTCTAGGAAAAAATCATAACAAGCTCACGGGACGAATGTCCGCCGCGACGAGGCGGAACCTTGGTGGAACCAATCTAGGGCTCGGGCGGAGCTGTTCTGCCGGGGAAACTTCCCTCTGGGAGGGGTAAATCATCGCCATCATCATCACCATCGATCCTATCATCAGGAGGGGTCAATATCCATCAACATCTTCACCAGCACCATCTCATCTCAAACCCTAGTTCATCTCTTGTATCCAATCTTTGTCCCAAAGCCTCAGATTGGTACCTGTGGGTTGCTAGTAGTGTTGATTACTCCTTTTACGTAGTTGATGCTAGTTGGTTTTTTCGGTGGAAGATCATATGTTCAGATCCTTAATGCATATTACTAACCCTATGATTATGAACATGAATATGATTTTTGAGTAGTCAGGTTTGTTCCTGAGGACATGGGAGAAGTCTTGTGATAATTAGTCAGGTGAATTTGGTATTCGTTCGATATTTTGATGAGAGGTATGTTGCCTTTCCTCTAGTGGTGTCATGTGAACGTCGACTACATGACACTTCACCATTGTTTGGGCCTATAGGAAGGCATTGGGAAGTAATAAGTAGATGATGGGTTGCTAGAGTGACAAAAGCTTAAACCCTAGTTTATGAGTTGCTTCGTAAGGGGCTGATTTGGATCCATATGTTTCATGCTATGGTTAGGTTTACCTTAATACTTCTTTTGTAGTTGTGGATGCTTGCAAGAGGGCTTAATCATAAGGGGGATGCTTGTCCAAGGAAGGGCATTACCCAAGCACCGGTCCACCCACATATCAAATTATCAAAGTACCGAACGCGAATCATATGACCGTGATGAAACTAGCTTGACGATAATTCCCATGTGTCCACGGGAGCGCTTTCCTTTATATAAGAGTTTGTCTAGGCTTGTCCTTTGCTACAAAAAGGATTGGTCCATCTTGTTGCACCTTATTTACTTTTATTACTTGTTACCCGTTACAAATTACCTTATCACAAAACTATCTGTTACCGATAATTTCAGTGCTTGCAGAGAATACCTTACTGAAAACTGCTTATCATTTCCTTCTGCTACTCGTTGGCTTCGACACTCTTACTTATCGAAAGGACTACGATAGATCCCCTATACTTGTGGGTCATCAACGTGCACCACATATAGAGAGACAGCAGGGAGTTGCATTCTTAATGCGCTCTGGTTCATCATGTGTGGGCATTGTGCAATGAACATTTTATTATCCAAAATCGTCTTGCTCTTCTTTGGCATGTTCCTCTTCTGTTCTTCTTTAATAAGTACTCTCTCCATTCCTAAATACAACTCTTTGTATAGATTCCACCATGGACTACATATTGAGCAAAATGAGTCAATCTACACTCTAAAATGTATCTGTATACATCTGTATGTGATCCATAGAGGAAATCTTTTCAAAGACTTATATTTTGGAACAGAGGGGGCATTATAGTAGTACAGTATGTTCCTTGTAGTGAAGAGGAGCAGGGACATTTGTAATGTAGCTAGAGGTCTATTGGGTCAGTTGTGATGGACACTTTCAACTCTTCGAGCCACTTTGATTCGTAGGATTTTGTAAACATGGGAATAGGAATTGTAGTGGGCTGCCCACTTGAATCCTATAAGATTAGCAAGGAAATGCGGGAGCTGTGTCGCCTTTGAGAGTTACATTGAAATTAACAGTACCACACCTTCAGTTGAAGAGAGCTGGTATCTGAAGCCTTTCTAGCCGTACCAGCAATAGTAGCCCATATTTTCCAACAAGTTCCACTTTCCTGATTTTACTTGTGATGCTTACGGTTTTCCCGTTATATCTACAATATGATCTGTGTAGCTGCTTTGTGTCACACTAGCAGCAGTCCACTCTTGAAGCTAAACAAGCACCAATCATAAGTCCAAAGCTTACTTCTTCAAATACGAATTGTGATATGATAATGATATTAGTTAACAGACACACATTTAATTGGTCAGCTAATGCTCCCACTTGATTTTCCAAATGCATGTGGCCACATATAGAGAGACAACATGGAATTGCATTTCTTTGGGCGCTGTGATTCATCATGAGTGGGCAACCAACATCGTATGCAAAGAAGTGGAACCTCAAGAATATGCTTCCTCTTCTATTCTTTAACATGTTCCTCTTTTGTTATTCTGTATTTAGTATGTACAGTATGTTCCTTGTCAGGAAGGGGAGCAGGGACATCTGCAGTCAACAGCTGATAGAGCTGGCCTATACGTGATCGATAGGCTTTCAATTAGTAGCGGCAATACAACACCGTATTTTCCAGCCAGTTTCACTTTCCTGATTTATAAATGCTGGTTATGGTGTACCCCTTTTATGTACACTATGATCTGCCTAGTTGCTGTGTGCTCTTGTTATCATGGTTTGGCAATAAACTCTATGTACAGTATATTATGAACCTATCATCTGCCAACTATCCTTACTTCCAAAGCCTATTTTTTGTGTACTTGTGCCAGATTATATTAATGCACGCACCATATTACATCACACATGGGTTCTCTCATCAGAATCCAGTGATAGCACACAAGGGTTTACAAAGATAATCTCACTACTATTTATGTTTTCATGCTTCCCACATATTGTATGTAATCAGAATGAATATTAGATTGCATGCATCAGAAGAATATTGTGGAAAACTGCAATGACTAACAAAATTGGCACCAAGGCATTGAGTGCCATTCTGGATGCAATGAAACTCATATGCTCCCCACCAGCAGATTATTGTTTAGAATATTCTGACCTCGAGGAGTCGAAGGCAGATAGCCTGTCCTGTTCACCCATCAAGGTTCCTGTTCTAATTTCGCAAGGTTTCATTGATTGTGCTTATCTTGCATAAGGTGTCTTGCATTTCTTCTACTTTGTTGCACTGCCATCTTCTTAGTTTACTCATCATATATGTCAAGATGCCATGCCCATCCATTATCAATACATATTCCATCTGTCATCATACCATGTTTTCCACTCAAATGCCGTTCTTGTGCATCAGACATCAAAAAGGAAGAGGGTGATTGCCGAACCTGAAGGAGCACCAACAAAGTCCTTGAAAAACGTGGTGGTGCTGGAGAAATTAGACAACACCCCACTTACATTAGCACTGCATTGGTTTTCCCCGAAGAGGAAGGGATGATGAAGTAAAGTAGCATAAGTATTTCCCTCAGTTTTTGAGAACCAAGGTATCAATCCAGTAGGAGGCTACACGCAAGTCCCTCGTACCTGCACAAAAAAAAAATCCTCGCAACCAACACAAATAGGGGTTGTCAATCCCTATAGGACCAATTACGAGAGTTAGATCTGATAGATATGATAAAGATAATATTTTTGGTATTTTTATGATAATAAAGATGCAAAGTAAACTAAAGGCAAAGTAAATAACTAAGTAGTAGGAGATTGATATGATAAAGATAGACCCGGGGGCCATAGGTTTCACTAGTGGCTTCTCTCGAGAGCATAAGTATTCTACGGTGGGTGAACAAATTACTGTTGAGCAATTGACAGAATTGAGCATAGTTATGAGAATATCTAGGTATGATCATGTATATTGGCATCACGTCTGAGACAAGTTGACCGACTCCTGCCTGCATCTACTACTATTACTCCACTCATCGACCGCTATCCAGCATGCATCTAGAGTATTAAGTAAAAACAGACTAACGCCTTAAGCAAGATGACATGATGTAGAGGGATACACTCATGCAATATGAAGAAAACCCCATCTTGTTATCCTCGATGGCAACAATACAAACTATGGACTCGTAGGTCTGAAGTAAACTCATGCAATACTAACTATGGACTTGTAGGTCTGAAGTAAACTACTCACACTTCATCGGAGAGGCTATGGTGTTGATGTACAAGCCCTCTGTGATCGATGCCCCCTCCGGCGGAGCTACGGAACAGGCCCCAAGATGGGATCTCGTGGATACAGAATGTTACGGCGGTGGAATTAGGGTTTTGGCTCTGTCTCTGATCGTTTGGGGGTACGTGGGTATATATAGGAGGAAGAAGTATGTCGGTGGAGCAACAAGGGGCCCACGAGGGTGGAGGGCGCGCCAGGGGGGCAGGCGCGCCCCCTACCTCGTGCCCTCTTGTTATTTGGCTTGACGTAGGGTCCAAGTCTCCTGAGTTGTATTCGGTGAAAAAATCACGTTCCCGAAGGTTTCATTCCGTTTGGACTCCGTTTGATATTCCTTTTCTTCGAAACCCTAAAACAGGCAAAAACTGCAATTCTGGGCTGGGCCTCCGGTTAATAGGTTAGTCCCATAATTAATATAAAAGTGGATAATAAAGCCTAATAATGTCCAAAACATTAGATAATATAGCATGGAGCAATCAAAAATTATAGATACGTTGGAGACGTATCAGAACCCCATTCCAGTTATTCCCAGTTTAAAAGACAATGCTTTCATTGTTGTTAGGGACTACGTCCATATATTCCCATCATGGGAAGATTATAGTGAACACAAACACAATTTTCACATCTTCCTGTCTGACTTACGTGTAAGTGCTATTATTCATGGTGATTATTTTCCTATTTTCTGCTGATTGAACACATGAATGATTTACATTACATTGTTGTAAGTAGGCGAGGGTCAATCTGGATAGTCATGACAAGCAAAGCTTGCTTGCGCTTTTCAAGGAAGCATTGCAACAGTATTGGTGTTACCTGAGGAAATCACACTTTGATGGCAAGTCTATAAATGAATTTCCGGTGAAGTGTCATGTGCTAAATTTATAAGACATTGAATGGGAAAACCTTGTTATGCACTAGTCTCGTTCCCAGGATGAGGTACTGTCTATCATATCACGTGACAATATGAACTTCTACTTTTCTGCATGTGCCTTATGGATCTCTTTTGCAGGAAATCTGCTCGAAGAAGAATTCCAGTTTGAAAAGGATGATAGGATATCGCAAATATGCTGCCCGCTGCTTTACTCTTTTTAGTACCTGTTGTCCTGTATCACTATACTTGCATTCATACCTAGTTCATTATGTGACAGCGATATGCATGACAGCTTGCTTATCAATTATTCACTCCAAATTATCTGATCTGTATGAATGGTTACATTAGTGTAGAATATATCCAATGCCAATGAAAAAGTTTAGCTCTGCATTGTTCTTGTAAGTACCTGCTGTCCTTTATCAGTGTACTTATATTGATAGCTAGTTGTTCATGTACCATCACTCTGCAGCTTATTTTCCTTTGCCCTACATTTTCTACACATCACATCAACATTTACTCTTTGCTTAAGGTTGGATAACACCGATGGTACTGAAGAAGTTTAGCTCTGCATTGCTCTTGGCTGTACCTTTTGCCTGTGTCACTGTACTTATGTTTATAGCTACTTGGTTATGTAGCATCACTCCTCATCTTATCTTAAATATTCTCCATTTTTTCTTATATTATCACATCTATATGTACTCTTAACAAAATGTAGAATAAAGGCAATGCTTATGAAGAAGATTCGGTGGTAAACTTCTTGAATTCCCCCCCATCAGCAAGGACAAGGGCTTTATAGATCCGGTCTTCACCACTTATGTAAGTTTGTCCTTCTCAAGCCTTCAACCTTTTTATGTGTATATTTGGTTAGGCATGACTGCAACAACTGTTTATTTTTGGTGTTTGCATCAAATTGCATGTTTAAAGTTTATTATGTAGTTCATAAACTAAAGTTTGTCCTTCTCAATTTAAGTTTTCAGTTGTACAACCAAGTTTCTTCTTCATACCATGTAAATTAAACTATATAGAGCAAGTGATCTTCTTTTGCACCGCATGTATGATTTTGTTCTTGATCCGTAATCCAGTGGTGTGGTGAACCTACCCACTACAGCACAATGTCATATTCTGTAATGTCTTAACTATGAACAATGTCATATCATTCTACTATTATTTAAACCGTCTCTTTATTTGCCAATCTGAAATGGGATAAATTGCCAGCACACTAACCATTGATACTTATGAGTTCTTGATCTATAATCAAGTGGTGTCGTGAAGCTGCCAACTCCTTCACAATGTCATTTCTTGCCATGTCTTAACCTGAACAATACCATATTGTGTTAATGCTATTTTGAACTATGTCACTTTATTCGTCAATAAGAAATGTGATGAATTGTCAACACTGATATTGATATGTGCAAAACCTGTCATTTGTATGCTTATTTCTCTTTTAGAGTGAGGAGGATATAAGCGTCAAACAAGCGCAGTCTCATTAGCTTGCTCAGCTGCTTGTGCTGCAGCTCCCGAGTAGGGCTAACCTTTCTTGAACACTATTGAAGTGTTGTCGGTTTTGTATATTATTTTGTCGGCGTGCTTATTTGCACTGTTGTCGATCTTAGATGCGCAATGTATGTAATCTGCTGTCTGCTTGTGCTTTATTATCATAGTGGCGAACTTTGATGCCCAGTGGATGTAATATGCCATAATTTCTTCATTGTATAGTCTAGGTTTTTTCTTATTCACGATGCTATAGTTATTTTAGTGTATATATATCCTGTCTTCACTCCATGAAAAGTAAACCGGCCAAATCGTAAAATTATGGTACATAATCGGGCCGTCATGCAAATCACTATGTATAGGCCGCATCATGGGCCTAGTCATCTTGGTCCGTTAATAGGCTTAAATGTAAACTGGCCCACTAGTATTATCGGGCCTTTAATAGGCCGAGTAAACCACCGGCTCTATTTTCACAAGAAAATTCAATGGGCTTTTAGTAGGCTGAAAAGTAGGTTGGGCCTGAAACGTGCCAAACAGCTCACGGGCCGACAGCAGGACGAAATAGACCCCGACCCATGATTGTGCCAGTCACATCACGAGTCGTTAATATGCCAAAATTGTCTCGGTCCTTGTTTGGCCTAATCAGATTATCGGCTGTGAGCAGGTCGGATGCAAAGTGGGCCATAGTTAGGCCCAACTATATGATGGGCTTTTAACAGGCCGAAATAAATATAGGGCCGAAATGTTAAACGGGCCTTTAGCGGGCTAAAACTAATACCAGGCCATATTACTAAATGGGAATTTAGCAAATAGAATTACTAACCAGGCCTCAAGTGGGCCCAAAAGCACAAAGTCTAGTTGACAGGATGAATCTGATATTGGCCATAATTTAGCGCAAAGGCTCTTAAAGGGCTGGATCTTATATGGGCCGTAATATGGCCCAGAACGTGTGTCGGTGGAAAGGACACCTACGGGATCATGTTGATCCCTTCTACGGTTTGGCAGGGAAGAGGGGTGTGGAAAGAGAAGATCTAATGATCAACATGATGGCTTTTTACCCAGGTTCGGGCCGCTGAGCAGCGTAAAACCCTAGTCCCGCTTGAGTGTATATTCTGTCTTCTTGATCTTCGGCTCCCTGCTAAGCATGCTAGCTGGACCAAGAGATTCAAAAGTCCGAATCCCCCTCTAGTACACCGTGGGCCTCCTTTTATATGTCCAAGGGGTGGCCACAGTGGCATACAGGAGGTGTGAAGTAGCTACAGTGTTTAGGACAAACGCATTAAATGCGCTGCTTATGTGCCCCTTAGCTTTATCGGGGATGGGAATAGGGCCCGTCCTGTCCGTCACCGCCTCTCCCTGTCTTGACATGCATCCAGGATGATGAGGCATGCAATGCCAGGCTGGCTGGCCAGCCGCTGCGCTGGAGCGGTGGCTAGATCTTCAAAAAGATCTACAAGCCACCACGCAGGTGCTTGCCAGGCTGGTAGGCCAGTCGTCGTGCTGGAGTGGTGGCAGGGTGGCGGAACCTTGCGGTGGCCTTGCCGACATCCCCGGCAAGGTTCTTGCCGGGGCCCCGCGAACGCCCTCAGCAAGGGTCTGTTAGTGCTTCGCAAGGCGTCCCAACAAGGACCTTGCCAGGGTCACACAAGTTGTCCCGGCAAGGATCATGCCGGTGGTCCAGCTCATCTTCTGTTCTTTGGTCACTGGTTTAGATGTCGCTTCCCTTGTGATCTTGTACCCCGCCTCCACCTTCCCTCATCAGGCCATGCCACCGGTGCGGCTGCAATTGCCCGTGCACAAGTAAGGGGTACCAAAGGACCCAAACTTTAGTACACCGACAGGAGCCCCCGGGCCTGGGCCACACACGAGCTCGGAGCGTTGTTGGGCCAGGCCCAAATGGTGCGCGGGCATGCGTGGCAGGGGATAACTGCGGTAATCTAATCATCTGTCGTGCTTCTCCACGATCCGCATAGAGTGCGCGGTGTGGGGGTCGTGCATGGAACGGTCGCAGCACGCCCGCGCCTGTGCGAATGTATTCTCATCAAACAGTAAAGAGGTAGCCCCGCGCCTTCCCCATAAAAAGAGGAATCCACAGGGGCGCCGCTCATTTTCCCCCTTTCGCCTATTTCAATCTAGGAAACCACCGTCTCCTTCTTCTTCCTTGAGCCCAAACCAACGGTTTCTTCCCCCGCTCGCTGCCGCTGCGCCCTCACCGCCTTTGATCTCCCGCCCTCCTCCGGCCATTATGGTGCCCAAAAACAAGAGCAAGGGAGCGCTCAAGGCAAGCGAGGTGGAAGAGGTGCCGGGGAGCGAGTTGGTGAAGATGCGGAGGGAGCATGTCATCTTCTCCCTGACGCTTGATGTGCATGCGCTCAGGGACCAGTACCAGTGCATGTGGGGGAGAGAGACGACAGGCCACTCCGCCACTCACGTCATCCCCGGTCCCAACGTTGCGCCAGGTCCGGATAAATATCCCTTCTTCGTTGAATACCTCTACTACGGGCTCTGCCCCCATTCTTGGATTTCTTCATCAACATTATGTATACCTTCGGCTTCTATCTTTTGGATTTCACGCCGAGCGCCGTGGCATGGCCATCTTTTCCCACATCTGCGAGAACTTCGCTGGGGTGGTCCACAACACGATGCTCTTTCGCCATTATTTCCTCCCCCGCGTCTAGCCAGGAGGGGCTTGTCTGGCTGCGTTACCTGGAACCCGAGGGCCTTGTGTAAAGAGACGTACACAAGTGGGACCCCCAAAGATAAGTGGGACAAATGGCAGGGCAAATGGTGCTCGATCGTGGAGAAGGAACCGCATCCATTCTGCATGCCCCAGAAAGCGAAAGTGGTTTGCCGCGGCAACTGGGGCGATCTCGATCCTCAAGACCAGAAGCTCACAGGTGCCACCACCAGAATCCATCGACTCAAGGTCGCTGGGTTCACCCTGGAGATGATTGGGGCCGATTTCCTCCGCCGCTATATTGCCTCCTTGCATAACAACGGGAGGCCAGCTTGGGATTTCTGGAATGTGATAGACATCATGAGGTTGCACCCCGACCTAAACTACAATTTTACAGTGATGGAGCATGTAGCTCTTTGCCAGAAGCTATTCCAATTCAAGGCCGGCAAGGCTGGGAAGGCCGGCAAGGCCGAGAAGGCCGACAATCCATTCAGGTTGCCGGCCGCCGTGGTCCCTCTATGCAACAATTCTGCCCGGACCACCGTCATTGCCATGATGCTGGTGTTCAATGCCCACCTCTTTGACCAGACTTGGGCCGAGCCGGATGCGGCGTGGGTCAAGACTTTTTCGACAGCATGTCGGAGAGGCCCACCGTGAAGAGCCGCGGCTCGTCCGTGACACCACCGACGAAGAGGTGGCATACATCACCAGCAGGGCAAAGGAGTCAACTCTTGCCAAGGAGGTCATCAGTGTCGTCTTCCAGGAAGAAGAGGATGACGCAGAAGATGACCTCACTGAGTGGGGTGAGCCCGCC
The DNA here is from genome assembly GCF_056163025.1 of Triticum urartu. Taxonomy (NCBI): domain Eukaryota; kingdom Viridiplantae; phylum Streptophyta; class Magnoliopsida; order Poales; family Poaceae; genus Triticum; species Triticum urartu. The sequence continues at coordinate 175,300,512 of NC_141877.1, read as the reverse complement.
GGGGAGCACAGTGGTGCCACCACCGGGGGCCCTTCTGCCGAGGAGGCGGCCGATGACGTGGAGGAGGAGGAGCTGCACGAGGAGCCCCCAGTACAGGGGAGGAGGAAGCACGTCCTTGATAACCCACGTGTATAGGGGATCGTAACAGTTTTCGAGGGTAGAGTAGTCAACCCAAATTTATTGATTCGACTTAAGGGGAGCCAAAGAATATTCTCAAGTATTAGCAATTGAGTTGTCAATTCAACCACACCTGAAAGACTTAATATCTGCAGCAAAGTATTTAGTAGCAAAGTAGTATGGGAGTAACGGTAATGGTGTCAAAAGTAATAGTAGTAGTTTTTGTAGCAATCATAACAGTGGCAATGGACAGGTAACTAAGCAAAGATCAATATATGAAATGCTCGTAGGAAATGGATCAATGATGGATAATTATGTCGGATGCGATTCCTCATGCAACAGTTATAACAAATGGTGACACAGAACTAGCTCCAGTTCATCAATGTAATGTAGGCACGTATTCCGAATATAGTCATACATGCTTATCGAAAAGAACTTGCATGACATCTTTTGTCCTACCCTCCCGTGGCAGCGGGGTCCTGTTGGAAACTAAGGGACATTAAGGCCTCCGTTTAATAGAGTACTAGACCAAAGCATTAACACTTAGTGAATACATGAACTCCTCGAACTACGGTCATCACCGGGAGTGGTCCCGATTATTGTCACTTCGGGGTTACTGGATCATAACACATAGTGGGTGACTGTTGACTTGCAAGATAGGATCAAGAACTCACATATATTCATGAAAACATAATAGGTCCAGATCTGAAATCATGGCACTCGGGCCCTAGTGACAAGCATTAAGCATAGCAAAGTCATATCAACATCAACCTTAGAACAGAATGGATACTGGTGATCAAACCCTAACAAAACTAACTTGATTATATGGTAAATCTCATCCAACCCATCACCGTCCAGTGAGCCTACGATGAAATTACTCACGCACAATGGTGAGCATCATGAAATTTGTGATGGAGGAAGGTTGATGATGACAATGGCGACGGATTCCCCACTCCAGAGCCCCGAACGGACTCCAGGTCAACACTCCCGAGCAAGATTAGGGCTTGTTGGCGGCTCCGTATCGTAAAACACGATGAATCCTTCTCCCTGATTTTTTTCTCCCCGAAAGATAATATATGGAGTTGGGGTTGAGGTCAGTGGAGTCTCAGGGGGCCCATGAGGTAGGGGGCGCACCCTGGGGGCACCCTGCACCATCTTGGACAGGGTGTGGGCCCCCTGATGCTGATTCTTTCGACAATATTTTTTATTAATTCCAAAACATGTCTCCGTGGATTTTCAGGCCATTCCGAGAACTTTTATTTCTGCACAAAAATAACACCATGGCAATTCTGCTAAAACAATGCCAGTCCGGGTTAGTTCCATTCAAATCACACAAGTTAGAGTCCAAAACAAGGGAAAAAGTCTTTGGAAAAGTAGATACGTCGGAGACGTATCAATTCCCCCAAGCTTAAACCTTTGCTTGTCCTCAAGCAATTCAGCTGACAAACTTAAAGTGACAAAGAAAAACTTTTACAAACTCTTTTTGATCTTGTTATTGCAAATATGTAAAGCCAGCATTCAAGTTTTCAGCAAAGATTATGAACTAACCATATTCACAATAACATTTAGGTCTCATGTTTACTCATATCAATGGCATAATTAACTAGCGAGCAATAATAATAAATCTCGTATGACAACACTTTCTCAAAACAATCATAACATGATATAACAAGATGGTATCTCGCTAGCCCTTTCTGAGACCGCAAAACATAAATGCAGAGCACCCCTGAAGAACAAGGACTGACTAGACATTGTAATTCATGGTAAAAGAGATCTAGTCACAGTCATAGTCAATGTAAATTAAGAGCAATGCATGCGAATGACAGCGGTGCTCTCCAACTGGTGCTTTTTAATAAGAGGATGATGACTCAACATAAAAATAATAGATAGGCCCTTCGTAGAGTGAAGTAGGGATTTGCAGAGATGCCAGAGCTTGAGTTTTGAAACAAAGATAAATAATATTTTGAGTTGTATACTTTCATCGTCGACATAACAACCAAGAGATCTCGGTATCTTCCATGCTACACACATTATAGGAGGTTCCCAAGCAGAATGGTAAAGTTTATACTCCCCCACCACCAACAAACATGAATCCATGGCTTGTCCAAAACAACGGGTGCCTCCAACTAACAACAATCCCCGGGGAGTTTTGATTGCAATTATTTTGATTTGAGCATGGGACTGGGCATCCTGGTTACCAGCCATTTGCTCGTGAGTGATGAGCAGAGTCCACTCATCATGAGAATAACCCACCTAGCATGGAAGATATAGACAACCCTAGTTGATACATGAGCTACTCAACCATTCAAAACGGAATTTCATTTGAAGGTTTAGAGTTTGGCACATACAAATTTACTTGGAACGACTGTATTCCTGCTTAGTACAAGTGAAGGCTAGATAGAGACTGGGAAGCGACCAACTAGAGAGCGACAATAGTCATGAACATGCATTAAGATTAATGAACAATGAGTGCAAGCATGAGTAGGATATAAATCACCCTGAACATAAATATTGTGGAGGCTATGATGATTGTGTTTCAACTAAATGCGTGAACATGTGCCAAGTCAAGCCACTCGAATTGTTCAAAGGAGGATACCACCCTATCATACCACATCACAATCATTTTAATAGCATGTTGGCATGCAAGGTAAACTATTATAAACTCCTAGCTAATTAAGTATGGCATGGGAAACTATAATCTCTAATTGTCATTGCAAATATGTTTCATTCATAATAGACTAAATCTGGAACGATGAACTAATCATATTTAAAAAAACAAGATAGGTCGAGTTCATACCAGCATCTCTCATCTCAATCAGTCCATCATATATCGTCATTATTGCCTTTCACTCGCATGAACGAACGGTGTCGATAATAATAATAGTGCACGTGCATTGGACTAAGCTGGAATCTGCAAGCATTTAATTCAAGGGAGAAGGCAAGGTAATATGGGCTCTTGGTTAAGTCAACAATAATAATTATGAGAGCCACTCAACACTTTCATCATGGTCTTCTCCTCTTGACCCCCAAAGAATAAGAAAAGAAATACAACTATTTACACGGGAAATCTCCCAACAAGCAAAAGAAGAACGAGAAATCTTTTTGGGTTTTATTTTAATTACTACTACTACAAGCAAAAGAAGAACTTAAAGCTACAATTAATTTTTTTTGTTTTTTCTTAAGGTTTTTCAAACACACAAGAAGAAGGCTTAGAAAAGAAAATAAACTAGCATGGATAGTACAATGAAAAAGTATGGGCACCAAAAACTAGCATGAGTGTGTGAACATGAATGTAATGTCGGTGAGAAATACGTACTCCCCCAAGCTTAGGCTTTTGGCGTAAGTTGGTCCATGGCCACTGCTTGCCTGGTGGATATCCAATGTTGTAGCTGGGGTCGTACTGAGATGCAGCAACTACTGCTTGAAAAGCTGCAACTTGGAGGCGAGCTGCCTCTATCCTCCTCTCGTACTCGTTCGCCTCCTCCCTGGTTATAACATATCTCCTTTTTTCCTAAAAGTTAAAGAAAGTAGGAGCAGCGAGGGCAACATGGACAGTGCGTTGTCTGTTAAAGATAAGTCGATACTAGAGGAACTGTTCGTTCCTCTCAAGAAACTGATGGTGAACCATAGCATTATAATCTAGCTAAGTTGCAGGTAGCTCTATATCATTTACATGTATGGGCACATTAAGATAATTAGCTACACGAGTTGCATAAATTCCACCAAACAAATCTCCACTTATACTGTTAAGATGCATCCTTCGTGGCACAATGGCTCCCAAGTTGTATTGTTTATCTCCTAAAACCGCATTTTTGAGGACACAAAGATTTGGAACACACATGTGACAAGCCCCATCTTTACCATTAATGCATCTACCAATAAAGAGAGCAAAATAATGTATGGAAGGGAAATGAATGCTCCCTATGGTGGCTTGTGTGATTTCCCTAGATTCCCCCATAGTGATACTAGCAAGAAAGTCTTTATATTCAGATTTGCGAGGTTCACTGACATTGCCCCACTGCGGGAGTTTACAAGCAGTATTAAAATCTTCTAGGTCCAAGGTATATGATTTATCATAAAGATCAAATAAAATAGTGTGAGAATTGCGCGAGGATGTAAATTTAAACCTCCACACAAAAGGAATTAGTTAGGTAGTGGTACTGCAGGCACTTATCTGACACGAAGTCCTCAAGATCAGCACTACGCATATATGCATCAAATTCATCCATGATGCCTGCCTGGACCATAAACTCCTCTGACGGCCATTCACAAGGCCGCACTTGAGCTTCCCTCCGTGGTTCATCGTCCGGATCATGTATTGCGAGCCTTGGTCCTTGCCTCCTTGAGGAACCACCTTGATACATTTTCCTAACATTTTCTCTCTCCAAAAAATTTCTGAAATTTTTAGTGACTCAAAATAAAAGCGAACCAAACTCAGCAAAATTGATAGAAACTACTCCCACGAGTGCCTAGAGGCTATATCATGCATTAAAACTACTTTGGACCATATAAATTTGACATGCAAGCTCAAGAACAGGGTCACCTTAGCAGCAAAAAATTGCAATAAATAAAGCACTAAAACAAAAACTAATTGGACCATTGGAGGAGTCACATACCAAAGAACAATTTCCCCAAATAGTTTCGTAAATGGAGCTTTGAGCAAGGAGATTGAAAATGGAAACAAGATGAGCTAGAACACGGGTTTGAGCTATGGGGGGATTTTTTCTGGAAGAAGATGAAGGGAGTAGGTGCTGGAATAAGTGGAGGGGGTCCACGAGACACGGGGTACGCCCTGCACCCTCGTGTCCACAAGGTGGGTCCCTTGGTGTGTTCTAAGTGCCAGTAATTCTTAAATATTCTACAAATAATCATATATCACTTTGAGGACATTTGGAGAACTTTTATTTCGAGGTATTTTTACTTCAAGGATAATTCAAAAATCAGACAGAAAATATTTTTTTCTTTAAAGTAAAAGGAGGGTGCAGAGAGTTGTGCTTTCTAACTTCATCCATCTCATGCTCATCCAAAGGAATCCATTAACAAGGTTGATCAAGTCTTGTTAACAAACTCTTTCTGAATAACATGAAACCGGAGAATTTTCGAATAACACTAGGTTACCTCAACGGGGATATGCATGTCCCCAACAATAAGAATATCATATTTGTTCTTGACAGTAGGCAGAGGGAATTCAAAACCTCCAATAGTTATCATTGAAATTTTTCCAATAGAATTAATATTGTGGACTTAAGGTTGTTTCCTCGGAAAGTGTACCATATGCTCATTACCATTAACATGAAAAGTGACATTGCCTTTGTTGCAATCAATAACAGCCCCTGCAATATTCAAAAAGGGTCTACCAAGAATAATAGACATGCTATCGTCCCCGGGAATATCAGGAATAACAAAGTCCGTTAAAATAGTAACGTTTGCAACCACAACAGGCACATCCTGACAAATACCGACAGGTATAGCAGTTGACTTATCGGCTATTTGCAAAGATATTTCAGTAGGTGTCAACTTATTCAAATCAGTCTACGATATATAGAGAGAGGCATAACACTAACACTGGCTCCAAGATCACATAAAGCAGTTTTAACATAGTTTCTTTTAATGGAGCATGGTATAGTTGGTACTCCTGGATCTCCTGGTTTCTTAGGTATTTCGCCTTTAAAAGTATAATTGGCAAGCATGGTGGCAATTTCAGCTTCAGGTATCTTCTTTTTATTTGTAACAATATCTTTCATATACTTAGCATAAGGATTCATTTTAAGCATATCAATCAAACACATATGCAAAAAGATAGGTCTAATCATTTCAGCAAAGTGCTCAAAATCCTCATCATCCTTTTTCTTGGATGGTTTATGGGGGAAAGGCATGGGTTTCTGCACCCATGGTTCTCTTTCGTTACCGTGCCTCCTAGCAACGAAGTCTCTCTTATCATAACGTTGACTCTTTGATTGTGGGTTATCAAGATCAACATCAGCTTCAATATCTACATCATTGTTATTGCTAAGTTGAGAATCAACGTGAACATTATCACTAGGTTCATGTTCATTACTAGGTTGTGTTTCAGCATCAAAAATAGAAATATCATTGGGATTCCTAGGTGTGCCAGCAACAAGTTCACTAGAAGCATGCAAAGTCCTATCATTTTTTTTCTTCTTCTTAGAAGGACTAGGTGCATAAACATTAGTTCTTTGAGAATCTTGCTCAACTCTCTTAGGGTAGCTCTAAAGATACAAAGGTTCCTGAGTCATTTTACCCCCTCTAGTCACAACTCTAATAGCATTATCATTTTTCTTATTATTCCATTCATTGAGCAAATCATCTTGTGCTTTAAGCACTTGTTCTACCTGAGTGGTAACCATAGAAGCATGTTTACTCATATGTTTAAGGTCACCTTTAACTCTAGACATATAATCACTCAAGTTTTCAATCATATATGCATTAGGTTTCAATTGTCTACCAACATAAGCATTGAAGTTTTCTTGTTTGACAACAAAATTATCAAACTCATCGAAGCATTGGCTAGCAGACTTATTACGAGGAATATCACCTTTCATCAAATCTATAAAGAGAATTTACCTTTACTACCTGTGTCGTATTATTAAGACCATTTATTTCTTCAATAGGTGGTAAATTCTTAACATCTTCAGCTTTAATACCCTTTTCTTTCATAGATTTCTTTGCCTCTTGCATATCTTCAGGACTGAGAAATAGAATACCCCTTTTCTTCGGAGTTGGATTAGGAGTTGGTTCAGGAAGTGTCCAATCATTATCATTACTCAATATATTATTCAATAGCAATTGAGCTTGCTCAACAGTTCTTTCCCTGAAAACACAACCATCACAACTATCCAGGTGGTCTCTAGAAGCATCGGTTAGTCCATTATAAAAGATATCAAGTATTTCATTTTTGTTGAGAGGATGATCAGGCAAAGCATTATGTAATTGGAGAAGCCTCCCACAAGCTTGTGGGAGACTCTCTTCTTTAATTTGCACAAAATTATATATTTCCCTTAAGGCAGCTTGTTTCTTATGAGTGGGGAAATATTTAGTAGAGAAGTAATAAATCATATCCTCAGAACTACGCACACACCCAGGAGCAAGAGAATTAAACCATGTTTTAGCATCTCCCTTTAATGAGAACGGAAATAACTTAAGGATATAGTAGTAACGAATTTTTTCCTCATGAGTGAATAGGGTGGCTATATCATTCAATTTAGTAAGATGTGCTGCAACAATTTCATATTCACAGCCATAAAAGGATCAAATTCAACCAAAGTAATTAACTCAGGATCGACAGAGAAATCATAATCCTTATCAGAAATACAGATAGGTGACGTAGAAAAAGTAGGGTCATAATTCATTCTAGCATTCAAAGACTTTTCTTTCATCTTAGCTAACAGTTTCTTAAGATCATATCTATCTTTGCAAGCAAAAAGGTCTCTAGCAGTTTCTTCATCCATAACATAACTCTCAGGCACATCAGGCAATTCATAACTAGGGGGAGAATCTTCATCGTCACTTTCATCAATATTATCTGTTTCTATAATTTCATTCTCTCTAACCCTAGGAAGTTGTTCATCAAGAAATTCACCTAATGGCACAGTATTATCAAGCATAGAAGTAGTTTCATCATAAGCATCATGCCGCAGAAGTGGCATCATCAATAACATGCGACATATCAGAATCAATAGTAGGAGTAGGTGTCACAAGTTTACTCAAAATAGAAGGTGAATCAAGTGCAGAGCTAGATGGCAGTTCCTTACCTCCCCTCGTAGTTGAGGGAAAAATCTTGGTTCTTTCATCTTTCAACTTCCTCATAGTGATCAACAGAAATAAATCCCAAGTGACTCAAAGAATAGAGCTATTCTCCCCGGCAACGGCGCCAGAAAATAGTCATGATAACCCACAAGTATAGGGGATCACAACAGTTTTCGAGGGTAGAGTATTCAACCTAAATTTATTGATTCGACATAAGGGGAGCCAAAGAATATTCTCAAGTATTAGCAATTGAGTTGTCATTTCAACCACACCTAAAAGACTTAATATCTGCAGCAAAGTATTTAGTAGCAATGTAGTATGGAAGTAATGGTAACGGTGGCAAAAGTAACAGTAGTAGTTTTTGTAGCAATCATAACTGTGGCAACCGAAAAGTAACTAATCAACGATCAATATGTGAAAAGCTCGTAGGCAATGGATTTATGATGGATAATTATGTTGGATGTGATTCCTCATGCAACAATTATAACATAGGGTGACATAGAACTAGCTCCAGTTCATCAATGTAATGTAGGCATGTATTCCGAATATAGTCATATGTGCTTATGGAAAAGAACTTGCATGCCATATTTTATCCTACCCTCCCGTGGCAGCGGGGTCTTATTGGAAACTAAGGGATATTAAGGCATTCTTTTAATAGAGTACCGGACCAAAGCATTAAAACTTAGTGAATACATGAACTCCTCAAACTATGGTCATCACAGGGAGTGGTCCGATTATTGCCACTTCGGGGTTACCGGATCATAACACATAGTAGGTGACTATTGACTTGCAAGATAGGATCAAGAACTCACATATATTCTTGAAAACATAATAGGTTCAGATCTAAAATCATGGCAATCGGGCCCTAGCGATAAGCATTAAGCATAGCAAAGTCATAGCAACATCAGTCTTAGAACATAATGGATAGTAGGGATCAAACCCTAACAAAACTAACTTGATTACATGGTAAATCTCATCCAACCCATCACCGTCTAGCAAGCCTACGATGAAATTACTCACGCACGGTAGTGAGCATCATGAAATTGGTGATGGAGGAAGGTTGATGATGATGATGGCGACAGACTCCCCTCTACGGAGCCCTGAACGGACTCCAGGTCAGCCCTCCCGAGGAAGATTAGGGCTTGTTGGCGGCTCCGTATTGTAAAACGCGATGAATGCTTCTCCCTGATTTTTTTTCTTCCCGAAACTGAATATATGGAGTTGGGGTTGAGGTTGGTGGAGTCTCATGGGGCCCACGAGGCAGGGGGCACGCCCCAGGCGTGGGGCGCCCTACACCCTCGTGGACAGGGTGTGGGCCCCCTGATGCTGATTCTTTCGCCATTATTTTTTATTAATTCCAAAACGCGTCTCCGTGGATTTTTAGGTCATTTCGAGAACTTTTATTTTTGCACAAAAATAACACCATGGCAATTCTGCTGAAAACACCGTCAGTCTGGGTTAGTTCCATTCAAATCATGCAAGTTAGTGTCCAAAAAAGGTCAAAAGTGTTTGGAAAAGTAGATATGTCAGAGACGTAACTATCCTCCGACGTTTTGGCTCTAGCGAGCCAGTGTGGCGAGCCTCCTCGCTCGAAGAGGTCCCCGCCAAGAGGGTGGCCGGCAAGGCCGCATAGCAGCAATAGGCCGAGGCGCAACCCGTCCACCATACAAGGTGCATGGCTGCGGCAGCGAAGGAAGCAGCAGCTGCCGCCTCTGCCACGGCCTAGCGGCCCAGGTCTCCATCGCCACCCCTCCGGATGGTCACCATACCAGAGGCCGACTATAACTGATCTTCCATGAGCCCGAACTAGAGGAGGCGAGAAGAATAGGACGAGTTAGTGCCTCACTGCTTTCTCCATTTCCCGAATCTCTGTTTTGGTCATCTCGCTTGATTTGATCTTTTCTTGGCTCGCTTCTGTAGGGACACGGAGACATTGGCACAGAGGATGGCCAAGAGGCCTAAGACCTCGACGGGCGATGAGCCCCCGACAAGCAACTCAAGCACGCGGAGGTGATCACGATCAGCCCGGGACCCAGCCCACGATGTAGCCCCCGACTCAGCCCCCAGCATGAGTCCATTACCCATTTTCCGCTGGCTAGCGCTGGGGTGTGTCTTTTCACCATTAATCTTGTCAGGTTTGTAGGGGAAGAGCTGCAATAGGAGGAGCCGCCAAGGGCCACCCCAACACACCTCCTCCATCTACCACCACATCACCCATGGAGGGGTCCCCGGCAAGGGCTTCCACCAGCGAGCCCACGCTGCCAAGGGAGAGATCCCCGGCAAGGGCCCGCACCAACGAGCCCAGGCGTGCAGAGGGGGAGTCAGCAAGCACAGGCGCTGGCAGCTCCATCCCGGCAAGAAGTTTTGTTGGGGAGGGAACCACTCCTCCCCAACTTGTTGTGGGTAAGCCATCCGCCTCCTGGTCTTGATTATTTTCCGAGTGCAATCTTTTTCTTTTTGCTTTGAGCTCCGATCTTGGTCTCATCTTGTTCTCCTCCTTGGTTTTTAGACCTCTCCTCAGTGGGTCAGATGGATATCGATGCCTCCATCGAGGAGACCGCCAAGGATGCCGCCGTCGAGGCCGACAAGGTCGCTACCGACGAGGCCGCCAAGGAAACACGTGAAGAGGCCGCCAGGGGTCTGTCGAGGAGGCCAGCAAAGAGACCAGCGACTGTACTGAGGGCATCCCTGCCTCAGGAGCGCTTGGCGCCACATCGGCTCCAGAGTCTTCAGCTACCGGGGAAACGGTGGTTGACGACCAACCGTCCACCTCCAAAGCCCCCACCTCAAGCAGATACCTGAAGATCGGTGAGGACTTGTTTGTCAGCATCCCGGGGAAGGCAAGCACCGAAGCGCCTACTGAGGGGGAGGTTTTTGACGAAGAGGTCATCGCTGCCGCCGTGCTCCAGGTTGTTGATGAGCTAGGTGTCAGCAGCGGCAGTTCCAAGCAGGACCAGCTCCTTCAGGCCATGAGCAGCAGCTTCCAAAAGCTTTAGGCGCTTCATCATACCCGCAAGAAGCTGGGCTCCAGGACGGCGGTCGTTGATGTGGCGGAGGCGGGCTTCCAAGAATGCGCCGAGCAGGTGCAGGCCTAGTTTGTGGAGGCCCGACAGGATCTGAAGACTAGCCAGGAGCAGCTGAGCCAGTGCTGGAATGAGCTCCTCGTGAAGCAACCAAATGTTGAGAAGGCCCAGGAGGAGGCCATTGCACAAACCGCGAAGGAGGACAACAAGCTAAGGGAGCACCGTGTCCAGCTTGATGCCCAGGAAGAGGACCTTTTTGCCCATGAGAAGGCACTTGCCGCCACACTCTGCTGCAAGGATGAGGAAATCGAGAAACTTGTTGCGCAGCGGACCCATGAACTGGAGCCGAAGCACAAGGATGCACTCGACGCTCTAGTCCTGGATCATGCCGGCAAGCTGAAGGAGGCCATCGGTGCCGCCAAGGCCGCAGAGGCCACCAAAGATGAAATGGCCAGCAAGCTGGATAAGCTGGAGGCAGAGTTGGAGGAGCACAGCAAGGAGGTCTCCACGCTCAAGAGTGACAGGGACTAAACTATGCACACCTTGGTGGATTTGCAGGTCACTATATCCAACAAGAACAAGCTTCTCTCCGAGGCCAACGACTCAATTGCTGACCTAAAGCTGAAGCTGACCACTCTGAAGGGATCCCTTAATGATAGCAGGGCTCGCGAGAAGACCCTGGCCAAGAACCTCGAGGATGAGAAGCTACTGCTTGAGAGTGATGCCGTTGAGCACAACGACTTCATGGATGGCGTGGGGATCTGGACCACATGCCTCGTCGATGTCTCGGAGAGGCTCACCATGCAGCTGGCCACCATGGGCATGCCGAGCATCAGGTTCTCTCCCGATGATTGGACAATTAAGAGCGCCAGGGTGACCATGTTCTTCGAGGCTGTCCTCGACACCTTGAAGCTACTCCACGACGATCGAGCGACCCACCTGGCGAACGAGTCCCGGAAGCTTTGCCGGGGCGTCCTTCTCAACGTCCTCACCAAGGTGGCGCACAGGAACCCTAGCACCGATCTCAACCAAGACAACTTGCCGGCGGATGCGGACCGCGGGGCGCTCGAGGAGCTTATCATGTGCATCGTCAGCATGGTTGATGAAGTCAAGAGGGTGGAAGGCCAGCGCCGGGACTAGGTGCTCCGCTTCTTCTTGCCACCATGCATCCGTAGCCAAAATCATTCCTCTTAAGTTAGAACTACGACAACTATTAATGTAATATAACTTGCTATGTTTCGTATTGAATGCATGCTATCTTCCTTGTATGTTTCTTCTTGCCATGGTACACACCCTACGCGTGACTAGGAAGAGCTTGCCGGTGCGCGCACCCTTGCCGCGAGTGCATAGAGGATGGATCCTTAGCAGCCTGCTGGGGGTGCCGCTGCCGGCAAGACACCTTGCCGCTCTTAGTGCAGCCACTCGAACCATTGAGCGGGCTCGAAAGGGAACAAGGGCGCAACCGATCCTGTCGGCGATATACCCCGCGGCGTAAACCAGCCGGAAGTATAACCCGACCGGACTTGGCGTTTCATTGGTAACCCGCCAGAGGATTGGTGACTTACGTGTCTGGCGGTTCACCAGTATGACGATTCACGAGCCTGAAGACTCATTGGTGACCCGGCGCGTGTTTCAGATGGATGACAAGGCCCAAGGCGCAAGGCCCAGAAGGCCGGCTCATGTTATGGTGGGCCAGTTTATGAGGAAAGGCATGATGAATATTTATCTTACAAGGAGTTAAGACCTAGACTTGTAACCGGTTTGTATTAGAAGGTAGATTAGTCCTAGTCCTAATAGGACTCCACATGTAACCTGCCCCTCTAACTTATATAAGGAGGGGCAGGGCTCCCCAAAGAGGGACAAGCAACAAGAAAAAAGATAATCTCTAGTGCTAGACACAACTAGGAAAGCCGGTTTGTGGCGGCTCTCTCATGATCATAATGAGACCTAGCGACAAATAGCATGTAGGGCTATTCCGGATGATGTTTCCCGGGGCCCGAAGCTGTCTAAATCCTTGTCGTGTGCGTTGGTCCGCCCTGCGTCTCTCATCCCGATCAACCCCTCTCAAGCTACCACAAAGATGCGCTGACCTCACGACTAAGTGCTCACACTAGGACATCTGTCGTGACAATTCCATGACAGTTGGCGCCCACCATGGGGCCTCCGCATGGTGGTGTCGAGTTATTGGAGGGCGCTATCCCAGGGATCGAGAAGCTCCGTCCGGCTTATTGAAGAAGTTCCGACCGTTTCGTCGGAGAGTTCCAGCTGGCTCGCCGAAAAAGTTCCGTCAGGCTCATTGAAAGGTTCCGCCGGCTCATCGGAAGGTTCTAGCCGGATTATTGAAAAGTTCCGATCACTTCAACATAAGGTTCCGTCTGAATCACCAAAAGGTTCCGATCGCTTTGACGAAAAGTTCTGTCCGAATCGCCAAAGGGTTCCAGCCGAATCGCTGAAAGGTTCCGTCCGAGCCGATAAAGAGTTCTGACCTAGATTATGAAAAAGGTTTCGGACGGATTATCAAGAGGTTCCGGTTCAAAAGTTCCGGATGATCAAAGGTTCCGGCCGGATTATCAAGAAGTTCCGGATTATCAAAAGTTCCGGACGGATTATCAAGAGGTTCCGGTTCAAAAGTTCCGGACGGATTATCAAGAGGTTCCGGTTCCAAAGTTCTGGATTATCAAAAGGTCCCACCGGATTATCAAGAAGTTCTGGTTCCAAAAATTCCGGCTTAAAAAGTTCCGGCCGGGTTATGTGTAGAAGACATAGAGCCAATCAACTCTTCTGTCAAAAACAAAAGCAGCACTATGCATTATCCAGCGCCAGCATCCGGCAAAAAAAACCAGGTGTTATTTTTCATATGTATTTTATCAGTACATGTTAATTCATACGACAACAATTACTCTGGTATGTAATGTTTTTACCCAGGGCAACTATTAAAAAAGGGGTGGGGGTATAGCACGGATGCATGTTTGCTGTGCCGCACGACTTGATGGACAGACGTGTCATGGTTAGATTTACATCAATGCGCCGGCCGAATCGCCCGTCCGTGCCGCATTACGGCGCTACAGATGACTCACCCACCCGCCTTCGTGACCGGTTCATGCGTCCGCATCCTCTTACAATGAGGAGGACAATTTGTTCGTCTGCACCAGCTTATAAACGCCGCAGCCGATTCATCTGTCTGCTCCCGCGGCCGATTCACCGGTGAGGGATTTCAGTTTCACCTAGTGATCATCCACTTCATGGCGGATTATTTTTCGGCCTAAACACATTAGGTGATGCCCATCTAAAATATATTTTATTAGCACATATTATTTTTGTCAAAGATCAGTTTATCTTTGCCTTGGTCTGCAATATTGTTTATGCAGGACAATTATTCACTGCAAAAGCTATGGTTGTGTCATGGATCTATAACTCGCGCCACCATTATAATGCGCTAGTATCTTTCCATGTCATCAAGATCGATGAATATATGTGCAAGCCGCCATTCTGCAGACCGGTTTACATCACCGCGGCTGATTCATGTGTCTGTGCAGCCTCTGAAGCCGCGGTCATCTTTGTTGTCCGTCTCCCCAGGCCTGGTTTATATCAACACATTGGGCCACATCTGTTTGCATGAGCTGTTTATTGAGTATAAAGCAAGTCACTGCTCGGGTAGGCCAGTTTTCTTTGAAATTGGAGGCAAATTATCATCAATCACCGTTTGCACTGGATGGCTCAATAAGCAGGCACACAAGTCACCGCCACTATAGTTTGGTTAGACTTCAAACAACCAGCTAGGATGAACCGCTGGCCAGATTATTGACACAAATCATACAGAGTCATTTATGACCCGCCACGATTGACGTCAAGCTTCCGTGGATTTTCATTGCGTTATCAACGCCAAGGATATACAATGAGTGTTCCGAAGATCATTAACTCACCACCTTGCTTCGAGCTTCAACATATGATAGCGGTCCACTATTCAGCTATATGCTAGTTTATATCAGGGCCAAGTATTAAGAATCTCAAGCCAACTCCTCGAGTCGTCTTAAGACTTGGGGGCTACGATGACATGACTCAGCAAATCTTGCGAGTTTCAGCAAAGTTTAAGAAACCCAGGACGATGGAGGGAAAGATAACCCGGTCCCGGAGGCTACTACAGTATTGATGAAAATTAAAAGGCCGTCAGAAAATTTCCGGTTCAAAATGAAGAATTCCTGTTTAAAAGCCGGCTCAAGGGAAGAAAGTCTCACTGAAGCTCTCAAATCTGGTTTAAAAATCCTGGTTCATAAAGGAATTAACTTCCCGCAAGTTCGAGTTTAAAGGCCGTCAGAAAATTTCCGGCTGAAAATGAAGATTCCGGTTTAAAATCTGGTTCAAGGGAAAGATGTCTCCCACAAAGCTTTGAAGCTCTCAATATCCAGTTCAAAATCCCGGTTCAAGAAGAATTTATCTATTGCAAAAAGTTAAAGGTTGCCGAAGAGGACCTATTTCTATGATGCGCAGTTCAAACATGGGTATCCTGCCTTATTGGCTTATCATATTATTAACCACTTGGGGGCTTCCTATTCAAACATAGGTGCATTCACCAAAGAGAACATAGTGTTACTACCCTCTTAATCTGGCTATCAAGCCCATATTATCATAAGGTGCCAAAGAGGGTTTATTGCACAACACAACTCAAACATAGGCACCCGACGAGCACAACTCAGAAATATATCACTTGGGGCTTGGTCGTATTCGAACCATAGCTACACCTATTGATCGGCATAAGGCTACCAGGGAAATCACTTGGGGGCTTGGTTGACTTCGAACCATAGCTACACCTCTTGATCGGCGTAAGGCCACCAGGGAAGTTACCTCGGGGCTCTTTGCTTCGCAACGAACTAAGAGTCTGCACCCTGTAATAGGCTATCAAGCCAGGCTTGGAAGCCAGGTGTATGCACCTAAAACCCTGGATTAACCTGCCTTCTTTAAGTAAGTCACTCCGCCCAGGTAAACCTGGTACGACCTGCGAACATTTGACAGTCAATCTCATAGACCCTGAACTTGTCAAAGTTAAAACGTGATTGGTTAAATATTGAGATCCATCTTAAGAGGCTTTGTGAAATGGTTAATTCAGTGGCCTGGGAGCCCATGAAAAGCCTCGATTAGGAGCCTGGCAGCTCGTAAAAAGCCTCGCATGTTCTTTTTTGAGTTCTATTTGCCAAGTTTTTTCGCCTTTGTTGACGTTCATAATATCTTCTGATAAACCGGTGTCCTTGACCCGGCTTGGCTTTCAACTACAAGTTGTCAGTACATGATCAGTTATAATCCGGTGTTCATTAACCCAGTCTAGTTTTGACTAACAAGTCGCCAGTGTTATAAGGAAAATCCGGTGTTTATTATATCCTGGTACGGTTTATTATCATAATCCGGCAAATTAAGGAAGGAGTTCTCAATACTCAAGATTGGGGCTACCACCCTCACTACAAGAATTGGTTAAACCAACGAGGTGATTCAATGTCACAGGTATCATCTATGTCATATTTGATTATCTTCAATTACAACTTTGGTTATAAACCCCGGCTATTTATATGGGCATTATGACCCGCCCTATGGTAAACCGCCAAGGATTCTTGTGATCTACTTGTGTTGAAGATAAGAATGCATTCGGGTGGCTACCCACCCTGGTTTTCGACGTTAAGTCGTCAGGGAATATGTTATTTACACTTTGTGCAGGATTTGCAGAATTATGATATATAAATTCAAGCTCATCATCAAAATTGATGCTTCAAAAGGGTTATCCATTTTGGATTTTCTCAAAGGCTATCAGCCATCGGGTTATAAAAATTACGGCTTACTATGAATGTGCATCAAGTCGCCATCAGCCAAGTGCCACCGAGTATTTAAACTCTGGATTTACTTATCAACTGGTAAGATATTCATATCGTTCATAGCTAAAATTGGCTGGATTTTCATGATGATATTGAATGATTGAGGTTTTTAAACCGGATTATATTATTCAGCTCTTCAAATAGCCAAACATGGCTAGATTTTTTATGGTTATCAATAACCAGTATTATGATTGAGGTTTTCAAAGTCGCTTTAAGAGCAATGGCTATTATCTTATAAATAGATATAATTTATTCTACAATTGAAGGAATAGTCCCGAGTCACTACATGCTTACGACCCGACACTTGGGGAATTCATTATTCAAGTTGAGATTACATTAAATATACAAGTCTCATGTCGCTGCAAGCATGAAGCATGACACTTGGGGGCTACCAATTGCTCCTATCAATGATTCAAGGTACACAAGTCTTAATCCGTTATATTCAAGGGTCCACTGCTCAGTTGGTAAAACAAAAAGCTCTTAACCTTGTGGACGTGGGTTCAAGCCCCATGGTGGATTTACATCATATGATATTATTTTCAATGAAGCATGATTATATTTATAAAGTCCCTGCTCATTATTGCATAATGACCCGGCCCTTGGAGGTTATACTGGTTGAAAGTTTTTATGAGCATAAGGCAATTATAAGTCCCAGGTTGCTGCAAGCATGACAACCCGGCACTTGGGGGCTACATATGAGGAATACTTAGTTCTAACTAGTGATTGAGATGAACAAACTGGATTTTTTCAAGGTTGCAACATTTATATTGAAACAAGTCTTAAGCTATCACCATGTTCTCTTCTTAAGACTTGGGGGCTACAGGTAATATGCATATAAAGAAGGAACGTCTTCAAATTCTTAGTTTTGGGGAAGTCTTAAAAGATTAATTGTGTGACTCGGCGCTGGCAACATTCATGACCCGGAGTCTATAACAGTCATGACCCGGAATCATTAGTTTTTGTAACCTGGCAATTTTAGATAAACCGGCAAAGTTTTATATCTTCAAGTCGGTTGAATATTAGTTGAATATTTGAAGACCAATATTTTTGTCAAGTCAGAGCATCGAAGGCCGATTCAAATGGATTCTTTATTTACAATGTTAATTGATTATGAAGCTGGTTTATTGACCTGGATTTTCTAGAAGAAGGAAATGACAAGGACTTAAGGATGTTCAGGTGCTAGTTTACAAGAGTTCTTAAACCGAAGCACAACCTGTCAAATTGGTTCTTGTGTTTATTTTGCGGTATAAGTTTACCATGGATAAATCCAAGCTAAACTTGGGGGCTAATGTCGGGGATATACCCCACTGCGTAAACCGGCCGGAAGTATAACCCGGTCGGACTTGGCGTTTCATTGGTAACCCGCCAGAGGATTGGCGACTTACGTGTCTGGCGCTTCACTGGTATGACGATTCACGAGCCTGGAGACTCATTGGTGACCCGGCGCGTGTTTCAGATGGATGACAAGGCCCAAGGCCCAGAAGGCCGACTTATGTTATGGTGGGTCGGTTTATGAGGAAAGGCATGAGGAACATTTATCTTACAATGAGTCAAGGCCTGGACTTGTATCCGGTTGGTATTAGAAGGTAGATTAGTCCTAGTCCTAATAGGACTCCACATGTAACCCGCCCCTCTTACTTATATAAGGAGGGGCAGGGCTCCCCAAAGAGGGACAAGCCACAAGCAAAAAGATAATCTCTAGGGATTGACACAACTAGGACAGCCGGTTTGCGGCGGCTCCCTCATGATCTTAATGAGACCTAGCCACAAACAACATGTAGGGCTATTCTGGATGATGTTTCCCAGGGCCCGAAGCTTTCTAAATCCTTGTGTTGTGCGTTGATCCGCCCTGCGTCTCTCATCCCGATCAACCCCTCGCAAGCTACCACAAAGATGCGGTGACCTCACGACTAAGTCCTCACACTAGGACATCTGCCGTGACAATTCCACGACAGATCCCAACAAAGTTCCTTCATGTGTAGGTTTTCCATTCAAGAATCGGGACCAATCAAGGAGAATACCCTTATAATTTGAGAGAGATTCACTCAAGTTTTTGCGACTTAGCTTTTCGCCGATGTATTCCTTTCCGCAAGACGCCGCTTCGAGTGTCGCATTTGGTGTCCACACTCCCTATGCTTGCCGGCCCTGCACATCTCGAGCATGATGCTGAGAGCTCTTCCCCGGCAGCGCCCGGGGTCACCAGCATCGCGGTGCTGCTTGTCGCGCACGACCTAGGAGGACCATAGCGCGGGCACCGGCAGGGGTGTCTTGGAGGTCGCCGTGCTGTCCGTAGGTAGCACGGCTTAGCTCGTGGAGTGGCACGGGCGGATCAGCTCCAGACGAACCGATTGCCGTGGTCCCCTTCTTCTTGGGAGCCATGGTGTTCAAGGAAACAACGTGCTAACCGCTAGAATAGGTTTGCCGAACTCTTCGCCCCTGCTTGGGCACCAAAGATGTCGGTGGAAACGACACCTACGGGATCACGTGTATCCTTTCTACGGTTTCACAGGGGGCTGGCCGCCCACCGAGGCCTTGGCCCTTTTCGCCACTCTCTGGGCCAACGTCTCCCTATCCCTGCGAAGATGAAGACAAATCAAGGAAAGTGGCCTCATCCTCCGCCTCTTCTTCTGCGACCTTCCTCTTCCTCCTCGGGCTAAGAGACCCGAGGTCGAAGAAGACCTCCGTGTCGTCACCTGTGGGAGGAGGCGAAGCAGGTGGAGTTGGGGGATGCTTGGACGGAGAAGGGGCAGCCACTCTCTTCTTCACCACCGCAACCTTCACCGCCTTCCCTGCCGCCGCGGCCCACGTCTGACGCATGGACGCCTCCGGAGGTTGTTGCAGTTGTGAAGTCCTGCAGGGGCGGACCAGCTCTCCAGAGACGACCCATCGCAGGACATGCCCTCTCCCCATGGCTGGGGGCTCGACAGCCTCGGCCTCCTCCTCAAACAGCTCATCAACGTCATCTTCGATGAGAGGGGCCCCTGTGCCAGTGCTGCTGGCCTCCCCAGCGGATTCCGCCCACTGGGCAATCTCCTTCTCCTCTGCAGCCACCGCGGCCTTGTCCTCCACGCCGCGGCGCTGCCGGCCTCCTTGGCGAGCTCCGCCCCAGCCGCCCTGGCGGCGATGTAGTCCAGCTCTGCCTAGGTGGTGTCCTAGATGAGCCGCGGCTCCTCACAGACGTACTTCTCCACCAAGGTGTCGAAGAACTCCCGCACCTGATCGGCCCAATTTGGGTCAAGGCCGTGCGCATTGAAGTCCGGTATCATGGCAATGATGTAGGTTTGGCGAGAGTTGTTGCTCAGCGGGGACACCCCTGCCGGCAACCCAAACAAGGGCCCCTTGGCAACCTTGCCGGCCCTCTCGGCCCTGCTGTCGCGACTCACGTCGAGCTGAAACAGCCGCTGGCAGAAATGGGCGTGCCCCATCACCGTGAAGTTGTGGTTCAAGCCGGGGCGAAGTCTCATTACATCAGCCGCATTGCTAAAATGCCAGGCCGGTCTCCCCTTGGTGTGAAGTGGAGCGATTTGGCGGCGGATGAAATCCACCCCAATCATCTCCAGGGTGAGCCCGGCAGCGGCGAGGTGGTCGATCCTGGTGGTGGCGACCGTGAGCCTCCCGTCCTGAGCGTCGACGTCGCCCCAGTCATCTCTTCGAACTGGCGGCGTCTGGCAAACTTGGCAAAACTCCTGAGGGTCCTCCTCCTCAATCCAGGACCACCGGCTCCGCCACTCCTCCTACCTCTCCTTCTAGGCGCCCTCTGGATACGTGCCCTTCTCTAGAGGCCTTGGGATCCAAGTGACACAACCGGACATGGCGCCTCCCTTCTAGATCCGAGGATAAAAGTAGTGGCAGAAGAGCGCCGTGCTGGGAAGCACTCTGACGAAGCCCTCACAGAGATGGGCAAAAAGAGCCATGCAAGCCACGGCATTTGTAGTGAAATCCAGAAGATGGAAGCCGTAGGTGTGCATGATGTCGTTTAAGAAATCAGAGAAAGGGGGCCAGACGCCGCAGGAAAAGTAGTCGACGAAAAATGGGAACCGATTCGGGGGGGGGGGGCCTTGGCGCAATCGGTAGGGATGACGCGCGTGGTCAGATTCCCCATCGTCTCTCCCCTCGTCTTGCACCCCCACAGGGCCTGAAGTTGTCTCGGAGGTGGACCGCGTCGACCGTCGAGGGAAAGTAGGCGATCTGCGTCCGCCGCGCTGCCGACTCGCTCTCCGGCGGCTCCGTCCCCCCGCCTTCCCTGGCCACTCCTTTGCCCTTGCTGGTTGTGGGTGCCATGGCGACTGCGAGAGGTGAAGGGGGAAGGGCGAGCAAGGGCAAGAGCTTGAGGAGGAAGAAGGAAGGGACGGTGGTTCCGAGATTGGAGAAGACACGGAGGGTAAATGAGCAGCGCACCTGCGGTTTTTCCTCTTTATATGGGGAAGGCGCGAGTCGCCTCTTTAGCACGATGTGACGCATGCGTGCGGAAACTGCCCCACGCACGACGCCCACGTCATGCATGACCCCTCACGTCGCGCGTTCAACGCAGGTCATGGGGAAGCGCAGTGGACGGAGAAGTTATTGCGGTAAACATCCGCCCCACCTGCCCGCGCACTGTTCTGGGCTTAGCCCAACAATGCGTCGCGCTTATGTGTGGCCCAGACCCAGGGGATCTTGTCGGTGTACAAAAGTAGGGGCTCTCCTTTTGCATCCCTTTACTTGTGCACGTGCTGTTAGAGCCGCGCCCACGGCCACACTAACACTACAAAAAATACACTGCCGTGATGATACGTGTTTGTCACAGTAGGTCGCGTTTTCTGTCATGCATGTACATCCATGGCAAATTTATGACACAATCAAGATAGTCATACCTGTGCTGTCGTAGAAGTGTTCCATGACATTGCCAAAATTATCATCACGGAAGTGTCCACTTCCATGACGATAAATCGCGCGTCACAGAAGTGCTTTCGTCAAGCGTGACCGACACGTGGCATCCACCGTAACGGAACACCGTTAAGCTATCGGGTCGTATTTTGGATCCGATAACCCGTTAACAGTCACGACCAATGCCGATTTTCCACATGTAAAATTATCATTGGATGACGGATCCACGCGTCAGCTCTGCGTCGGCACAGGTGTCACTGATCCAATGGTCGAGATGGGCCTATGATATGTTGACACGTGGACTAGCCCAAAAGTGGCCCACAAAGTTTAAATGGGCTGGCTCAACCGAAGGCCCATAAGATTTAGCGAACCATAATGGGCCAGCCCAGCTAAAGGCCCACAAAATTTAGCGGACCATAATGGGCTGGCCCAGCTATAGGCCCACACGATTTTGCAGACCACAATGGGCCGGCCCAGCTAAAGGCCCACAAGATTCTGCAGACCATAATGGGATGGCCCAGCTAAAGGCCCAACATTCTGTGTCAAATCGGCCCGTTAGCGGCCTGTCCTAAACTTGTCATCAACGCGGCCCATGGTCACTTATGGCCCGTTAACAGTCCGCTAAGTAATTGGGCCGAATTACGGCCTGGTGTATTTCTAGCCTGTTAAAGGTCCGGCTTCATTTGGGCCCATTTACAGGCCATCAAAACTTTTGGCCCATAAACGACCATGAAGGATTTGGGTCATATTCGGCCATGTCTGACATTCGGCCTGTTAGAGGCCCACTATAGCTTTGGGCCACTTTCGGCCTGTTGTCATTTTCGGCCTGTTAACGCCGGACGTAAACCATTGGCCATATGTGGCCCAACGTCATATCCGGCCCATTAACGGCCCATATAAAAATGACGATAATCTAGCCCGACCGAAGTTCCGGCCTGTTAAAGGCCCGTGCATTAGGTCGGCGCATTTATGGCCCGTCCCAATTTCGGCCTGCCAAAGATCTGCATCGTAAATGGGCCACCATTTCGGCCTGCTATGTCCAGTGGGTTATTTGGCACAATCGGAGCCCAATCTCACTTTTGGTCTATTAAAGGCCCATGTTTTTTATGGGCTCGAGATATTTACACCTGTAAACAGCCTATTTTTTACTGAGGGCCCATATTATGTTTAGGTCTGTTAAAGGCCCACTATGGGCACAGGCCTACCAGAAAAATATGAAAGCTTATGCTGATTTAGGCCCAGATATTTTTAGTGGGCTACATGCCAATTTCACCCCGTAATCGTTTTTAGGCCAATTGGAATGGGACCGACGAATGTTGGCATGTTGGGCTCCTACAAAGATTTCTGTTGAATACATTACTAAGATAAACCTACACTATACAAAAATAGCGTCGTAATTATTACAGCCTGAGGCAGCATCATAAATGTTGTATCAAAACAAAAAAAATTCCAACCATACAACAAAAGGCCTGTTGGCATAAAGTTTACAGTTCCAGATAAATGCACCATCAGATGTATAGAAGCATAGATCATTTGACCTGAGTGCTAATGTTTCAGGCTGTAGAATCTGATGGAGCAGCACGATCTCCACCCTTTTTCCGCCATTGCTCTTGAACAACGAAGCGAATGTCTGATAGTCTGGTTTCAAAACCATTCATATCTTGACGACATTTCTCAACCACTATTCTTGTTTCCGAAACAACTATGGATTGGACTTGTGTCTGGAGCACAAATATATCACTCTGTCTAGCATGAAGATTTTGTTCAGTAGGCGATTTGGACGAGGTTACCTTGACAACCAACCCAGAATTACGCAGGAAGGTGCTTTTTGCACTATTAGTGGAGAAATAGTGACGCACTACAGCAAGAGGTGACATTGTGCCTGTAATAGCCTCGTCACCTTCAGGTGGTTGTGGCTGTTCAATCATTTGTTCCATAGCTTACTGAAAGTTTGAACTTGTAGATTAGTGTACCAGATAAGTTACTAATGATAGAAAAACAAACAAAGTAGGTTAAACATTTTTACATAACTTATCTTGGTGAACTACTGTAATACATTAGCATGTATTGTAGTGCCAACTACATAATAAAATCACTCTGAACATATGACCATGTAGCATGAGTACTGTATTGTCTATTTCCTCGCATTAGTTGACATCTAAGGATAAAGAGACATGGTTTAAAGTAGGATGAACATAGTATGACATCATTCATATCATGGGCAAATAGATATAAAACAAACAGGCTATTTTATCATTGTGTGCACACATGAACATAACAACAAGATTACAGATCAAGACCAAAAGAATGTCCTTCATCTCTTTAAACGAGTACGGCGTCTCATAGTAACCCACTATATATAAGAGCAAGCACCTGCGATGCTAGTGTGGGGGAATTGCGGTGATCAACTAGAGAGCTACGTTGACTATCTTCATTTAGCCTTGCTGTTTCTTGAGAATCATGTGGGGAGGATGACGCTTCACTCTTTAAACGAGTAGGGCGTCTCACAGTAACCCACTCGGGTGATTGTCTCATCATAAGTGATTGACGAGGGATACAAAAGAGCATTAGTTTGATGTACGAACATGGTTAATAGATATATGTAGTATGTATCAACAGGAAGGCATGTCATTATCAAAGGTATAATGTGTAAAGTAAGAAGATGCAATTTAACCAAATTGGAAGCAATACAAGCTAGACACCATATGCAACATGCAACCACATTTGACAGCGTGAAGTTAAAGCAAGCACCTGGGATGGTTGTGTGTGGCAATTGAGATCATCAAATGCAGAGCTACGTTTACTGTCTCCAACTGCTGACACTGCACCCATTAGAGCACTGAAGCGCTTCACTACTGGAATCAGCTAGTTTGCCATCTGCCAGTTCTTTGTCGTCCGCTAGCGGACGGCAAAGAAGCTCTTTGCCATCAGCTTCCAAAAAGCGGACGGCAAAGAACTGGCTGATGGCAAAGACCAAGTTTGCCATCAGCCAGTTCTTTGCCGTCCGCTAGCGGACGGCAAAGAGGGAGGGGCCCCACTGACGAACTGCAAAAAAAACCTAATGGGGCCCCCTCTTTGCCGTCCGCTAGCGGACGGCAAAGAGCAAGAAGGCGGACGGCAAAGTGCCGCGGACGGCAAAGAGGGAGGCCCCACGTAACGTTAACGGGGCCGCGCCCCACACCCCCTCTCTCTCTCTTTCTCTCCCACCTCTCGCCACCCCGTCGCACCACGCCCCGCCGCCGCCCCAGCGCCCCCCGCCGCCGCCCCGGCGCCCCCCCGCCCCGTCGCCCCTGCCGCCCCCGCCGCCCTGCCGTCTGGGCGCCGGCACCTCCGCGCCCCGCCGCCCCGGCCGGGCCCGGCGCCGCCGCCCCAGGCCGCCCCGCCCCCCTCCTCCGCCGCCCCAGGCCGCCCCGCCCCGCTCCTCCGCCGCCCAGGCCGCACCGCCCCCCTCCTCCACCCTGCAGGTGAGCTTCTTCCTTTTTTTTTCTTTTTTTCTGTTTTTTTAGTTTTAGGTTTATGTTTAATTTAGATTTAGTTTTAGTTTTAGGATTAGTTTTTAGGTTTATAGGTTTAGTTTTAGTTTAGTTTTAGGTTTAGATTTATTTTTTTTCTTTTTCTGTTTTTTTAGTTTTAGGTTTAGGTTTAGTTTAGTTTTAGGAAAGAAGAAAAAGAGAAAAAGAAGAGATCAGGAGAAGAAGAAGAAGAAGAAGAAGAAGAGGAGGAGGAGAAGAAAAAAGAAGAATAGGAAGAAGAAGAAGAAAAAAGAGGAGAGGAGGAGAAGAAGAAGAGGAAAAAGGAAAGGAGGAGGAAGAAGAAGAAGAAAAAAGAGGAGAGGAGGAGAAGAAGAAGAGGAAAAGGGAAAGGAGGAAGAAGAAGAAGAAGAAGAAGAAGGAAAAAAAGGAAGAAAAGGAAAAAGAGGAAGAAGAAGAAAAGGAAAAAAACACGACCCGACACGGTACCCTGACCCCGACCCGGCACCCTGACACGACACCCCGACCCCGAGACCCCGACCCCGACACCCCGACTCCGACCCCGACCCCGACCCCGACACCCCGACCCCGACCCCGACACCCCGACCCCCCAAGCCTGACCCGACACCCCGACCCCGACCCCGACACCCCGACCCCGACCCGACACGGTACCCAGACCCCGACCCGGCACCCCGACACGACACCCCGACCCCGAGACCCCGACCCCGACCCCGACACCCCGACCCCGACCCCGACCCTGACACCCCGACCCGACACGGTACCCAGACCCCGACCCGGCACCCCGACACGACACCCCGACCCCGACCCCGACCCCGAGACCCCGACCCCGACACCCCGACCCCGACCCCGACCCGGACACCCCGACCCCGACACCCCGACCCCCCAAGCCTGACCCGACACCCCGACCCCGACCCCGACACCCCGACCCCCCAAGCCTGACCCGACACCCCGACCCCGACCCCGACACCCCGACCCCCCGAGCCTGACCCGACACCCCGATCCCGAGCCTGACCCGACACCACACCCCGACCCCGAAACAACACCCCGACACCGACACGGCACTACCCCGACATCGACACGACACCCCGACCCCCCGACCCTGAAACAGCACCCCGACCCCGACACGGCACCCCGACACCGACAGGACACCCCGACCACCGACACCTCCCGAAAAGGTGTTCTTTGGCCTTCCAGAGGCCGACGGGGTCATATATTTGTGAATTATTAGTTAGGTCATATATTTTTCGATTTTGTTATGAAAAACATCATATATAATTGTGTTGATCGTGTAGTTTTAAATGTGCAGTTGTTTCATCGCTGCGAGGTTTGGTGTTCGACGACCTCGCCGTGCGTTTGACGAGCTCTGCCCCTTCGTTCGTGGGTGAGCACAAATGACAAGTCCTCCTCCCCCATTAATTATTTGATCTATTCCGATGAAACTTGATAGCTAGCTATATATGTGTCTTGAATCATCAGTATGCGTAACCAATATGTGTCTCCCGTTCGAAAGCGTCATAGTTATAAATATGCATGCATTTGCATATTTATAACCTTGATTCTTTCGAATTGTCCAACGCTATCCATGGACAGCCCGAGTATGTGTAGATTGGGTTCGTTTTTCCATATGCTTTGCTCCGGATCCGACGCATATATTTCGTCAGTGCCTCCCCTGTTGTTCTCCGGGTACACATCCTCTCTGTTTATTGCAGAGACGTGTATCAGGAGAACAGCGGGGAGGTGCTGCCGCATTTGCAAATGGCCAAAAGAAAACCTGGTGCCCCTGTTTCCGGTGCGGCAATTGGGAAAAGAAGACAGAGGCTGAAATGGGCAAACACCTGCAGAAGAGTGGTTTTACGCCCGATTATACGGTGTGGAAATTTCATGGTGAGTCTGCCCAACGTGACCGAGCTGAGGTGGATCGTCGTCGCACCGACGAGCATGGTACCGGGATGGAAAACATGGTGCAAGGCTATGATGATGCTCGGGATTCGGACGAGGAGATGGAGGAATCTGCAAAGGCCTTCAATGAAATGTTGGAGTCTTCGAAACGTCCGCTCCACGAGCACACTGAGCTTTGTCAGTTGGATGCCATCTCACAAGTAATGGCTCTGAAGGCTCAGTTCAACTTGGGCAGAGAATGCTATGACGCAATTATGACAGTATTTGGACGCTTTCTACCCAAAGGCCATGTAATGCCTGCAAACCTGTACCAGTCGGACAAAATCCTCCGTGCACTGAAGATGCCCAATGAGAAGATACATGCCTGTGACAAAGGATGTGCCTTATTTAGGCTTGACTATGCGGACTTGAACTATTGTCCCATTTGCAAGTCTTCCAGGTATATTGTGGTAGACAACGGTATGGGTGAGAAGACACAGACCAAAATCCCCGTTAGTGTTCTTCGGTATATGCCAATCGTACCAAGACTTCAACGTCTTTTCATGGTCGAAGAGACGGCCAGATAGATGACATGGCACAAAACAGGCAAAAGAACCGAACTAGATGCAGATGGGAATCTGATGATGGTACACACATCGGATGGTGTTGCGTGGAAAAAGTTTGATGAATTACATGCTGACAAAGCGGCAAATCCGAGGCATCCTCGAGTCGGCATCAGCACGGATGGGTTCAGTGTGTTTGGTATGACGGCAGCCCAATACAGTTGTTGGCCCGTATTTGTCTTTCCACTCAATCTCCCCCCCGGACAGATTATGCAAAGAAAGAACATTTTCCTGACGTTGATAATTCCAGGACCCAACTATCCGTGCAAAAATATGAATGTGTACATGCAGCCGCTTAAGGACGAATTGCAAGAAGCCTGGGATAATGGGTTCAAGACATACGACTCCTTTAGCAAACGGAACTTCATAATGCGTGTCTGGTACATGTACTCGACGCATGACTTGCCGGCGTATGCGCTATTCGTTGGCTAGTGTGTGCATGGAAGGTTCCCGTGCCCCACATGCAAGGGAGCTCTTGAGTTTCGTTGGCTTCAGGCCGGTCGCAAGTTTTCTTGCTTCGACATGCATAGACAGTTCCTGGATCCTCGCCATAAGTTCAGGAAAGACAAGAACTTCATCAGGGGTAGAGTTGTCAAAAACTCTACACCACCTGCATTGACAGGCCAACAGACCCTGGATCAGTTAAACGCTCTCGAGCCAGATCCACAACGTCAAGGGTACTTCAAGGGGTATAATACTAAGCATGCGTGGACTCACAAAACATGCTTATGGGATCTGCCTTACTTCAAAGACCTCCTTTGCCCACACAACATCGACGTGATGCACACTGAGAAGAATATCGCCGAGGCACTTTTTGGTACATTGTTCGGCATAGATGGGAAGTCAAAGGATAATACTAAGGCTAGAGTCGATCTGGAGGCGCTATGTGATTTGCTTCATGATTCATGCAATTCATTCATCATGCTAGCTTGAGCCCTTTAATTACTAATTTTCATTGTTTCTCTCTTTCAGGCATGCTACAATAAGGCGGATAAGGTGCCAGAGGTGTACGACCTGTATGCCATGGCCCACACTGCCTCTTTCAAGAAAGTCAAGGCTTTCTCTCAGTCTGACCTCGATGATGCAAACAACTTCACCAACATCTCCTCCCACAACAAGCTCGTGAGATATAGAGATGAGGGGAAGGCGAGGAAAGGGGAGGACTTTAACCCGAGCCAGGGTCCCATTGATCCAGAGCTGTTGATGATATCTGGTGGCGGGAGGTCCCATGGCTCCATAGCCATTGGAGATGGACTTATCCGTTGTCCTAGCACTCTCCCGGAGATCAAGGCGCGCCAGTCGAGCTCCGCTCCTGAGATAAGGCCTCGTGAACGGCCAGTGCAACTCGCCATCAAGGTTAGTGATACTTACTCAGTTATCTTTCTTCATTACATTGTGTGCGCTTCCATCAATGATTACAAATGGTCATGTGAGTGGTGTTGCAGGCTGCAATACAGAGTGAGAGAGATAGAACGGAGAAACTTCTGGCGGAGGCGGCGGAGAGGCAGCGGGAGTTGGAGGAGAGGACGACAAAGATGATGGAGGAGGAGAGGGCACGGAATGACATGGAGGCAAGGGCCATGTACGAGCTCCTTGTGGTAAGTTTCCTCTGCAGATTAGCCAAAACATTCATGTAGTGTTTGTCTCATTACTAACTAGTATGACTGAGTCGTCAAAACCAAATGTGCAGTCTGTGTGCGAGAAGACAGGTCAGACCGCTCCACCGATGCCAGTGATTGCTCCTGGGACCACGGTGAGTTTTATTGAATGGACATTACTTGCTAGTCTTAACATTTGAGTGTCATCATGCTAACAAGACATTGGAAATGATCTTTGGTGCAGCGTAACTCCAGACAAGCATCGCACGATCCTTCTCCAGCTACCGACACGAGCCACCCCACTCCTACACCTCCTACATCTTGGTAAGTTTATCTAGTGTTTTGCTTAACACATGCATAAAGACCTAGACTTAGCTTTATTTCCTCCAATGCTTACCATAATGACCTAGACTTAGCTTCTTCACCTCCAAAATGACTTAATAAGCTTACTGACCTCCAAAACCATCCATTTTACCTAAGTTAGCTCTAAAACGATCTGTACTTAGCTTACTTATGTCAAAAATTGCATAATTAGCTTAGTTAGCTTATAGACGATCCATTTTACCTAAGTTAGCTTTAAAATGACCCATTTTACCTAGGTTAGCTTATAAATGATCCAGTTCATCAAAGTTAGCTCAAAAATGACCCATTTTACCTAGATTAGCTCCTAAATGATCCATTTTACCTACGTTAGCTTTAAAATGACCCATTTCACCTAGGTTAACTCCAAAATGACCAATCTTACCTAGGTTATCTCATAAACGATCCATTTCAACTAATTTAGCTCATAAACGATCAATTTCACCTAGGTTACCTAAAAAACGATCCATTTCACCTAAATTAGCTCTTAAATGATCCATTTCACCTAAGTTAGCTCAAAAAGATCCATTTCAACTAAATTAGCTCATAAATGATCCATTTCACCTAAGTTAGCTCAAAAAGATCCATTTCAACTAAATTAGCTCATAAATGATCCATTTCACCTAAGTTAGCTCAAAAAGATCCATTTCAACTAAATTAGCTCATAAATGATCCATTTCACCTAAGTTAGCTCAAAAACGATCCATTTCAACTAAGTTAGCTCATAAATGATCCATTTCATCTAAGTTAGCTAAAAAAGATCCATTTCACCTTAGTTACCTGAAAAACGATCCATTTGACCTTAGTTAGCTCATAAACGACCCATTTCAACTAAGTTAGCTCATAAATGATCCATTTCACCTTAGCTAGCTCATAAACGACCCATTTCAACTTAGTTAGCTCATATATGATCCATTTCATGTAAGTTAGCTCATAAATGACATACTCTTCTTGTTCTAGTCTTCTTCTTGTTCTATTCTTCTTGTTCTAGTATTCTTGTTCTACTCTTCTTGTTCTAACTTTCTTATTTTTCATTTTGCAGAGATCATTCACTTGACGAAAGCTTGCATAGATGGAGTGCTCCTTATCCCTTTCTCTGTTTCTTTTGTATCGTTGAACTTGTTATGTATGATGGAACTATGCATGTAATATATATGGTTGGATGATGAAGTTATGTGTTGGATATCTTATATGTTTGCTCTGTAATGGCCTTTTGAAATATATCTATATATGTCATCTATATTTGTGATGAAAACTGTTGGATTTAATAAAAAACAGATAAAAGAGCCAATATGCAGGCTCTTTGCCGTCTGCCACCGACGGCAACGGGCTCTTTGCCGTCTGCCACCGACGACAAAGAGGACACGTGGCATCCAGTTGTGCTTCCTGGGAGTGACCCATTTGGTCAGTTTGCCTACAGTGGCAGACGGCAAAGACTTTGCCATCAGTGGCAGATGGCAAAGACTTTGCCATCAGTGGCAGACGGCAAAGAACCTACACTTTGCCATCAGTGGCAGACGACAAAGAACCTGCCATGTAGTGACGTGTAGATGACATCATACGGCGGATGGCAAAGACACTAGCAATTTTGCCGTCAGCGGCGGACGGCAAAGGCCTGCCGTTAGCCACTTAACGGACTGACAGCGCAATTATTGCCGTCCGCCTTCTTTGCCGTCCGCCGCGCTCTCTTTGCCGTCCGCCGCAGACGGCAAAGACTTTGCCATCAGTAGCAGACGGCAAAGTAGCTGTTTACTGAAGCCTACTTTGCCGGAGCCTTTTGCCGTCCGCGGCTGACGGCAAAGGCCTTTGCCGTCCGCCGTTCATGCCTTTGCCGTCCGCCATGGCGGACGGCAAAGTAGCTGATTCCTGTAGTGCTTAGTGCTTATCTTCGAATTACACTGGAGCGACTTCTGTCTTTTCTTTCCTGCATTCATCAACACCGCGTCAGAGTCTGAAATACCCATGCACAAAAAAACAATAGTGTGAGTATGGGTGAAGTGTGTGCACAATTAGTGCAGTGTAAAGGTAGCAGATAGCAGGTCGGTGAGAAATAAATGACAGGAGACATATGATGGCTCTACAACATGCATGGCACACTAAATTACTACAGGATTCTATGAAAATAATAGTCGACTGAAAGCAAATAGGACAATACATTTTTCTGCACCGTCTGATGTACAAAGAACAGGCAAATCGCCTTCATCTACCTCTAGCCAGTCAGTGTTGACGATCTTCCTCGAAACGCCAGCGACCACCGGCCCAGTATTCCTCCCCTGCCTACGCCCTCCCCTCGACCTCATCGCACCGCCATGCTTGGCACCGCCCCCCGGCCATCCATTCAAGCCCCGCTGACCTCCAGATCGGGTGCAAGCAGCTCCTGCGCCCCACACCCCTATGATAGACACCGATGCGCTGCTTCCCTGGGGAATAGGCGGACTAGGTGCTCCGCATGCCTAAGTGGGTGCTGCTTCTTTTAACTGTGGTTCGACTAACCCTGAATTGAAATCCAGGCGGGCTACTGACCTCTAGCAAAGGTGAAAAAGTAAAAGGGAGGAAACCTTGTGCATTTAGTATCATGAAGAAGATGCAGTAAGAAGCGCTCAACTAGTTTCTTTCGTGGGATGAATACGTTGTGAGCGGAGATGTAAGATTTGCATGAATAAGGGAAGAGAAGTACCTCTTTCTGCTGGCAGTGCTGTATCCTCCTTCTGTTTTTCCGACGATCTTCTTGTTTTTCGCTGGAAACCAGAAGTTGTGGAGGACGGTGCAGCCCTGGACGAACCCATGGCCAAGTTGTTGAGTGTGCTGCGGTCGCCGTCTATCGGCGGCGGGGAACCAGATCCGAGGCGGCGAACGATGGCGTAGCGGGAACAACTCCGGTGCAATGGACGGTTGCGATAGTGGAGCCGCAACACTGAGGCGCAGGACGGCGTGGTCGGAGTGGTTCTGGTACGGCACACGTCGGCATCGGCATCGTGGAGGCAGCTTTGCCTCAGCTTCAACTGCTAAGTCCTTCAGGGCGTTGCGGTGGCGGTTGCGTTGGACGACGACGTCGAGGTACCGGCTTCGGCGTGATGGAGGAGGGCGGTGGTGGATTGGCCGCTATGGGGTGGAGGACAGAGGAGGCTGGGGTTTCGCGGCTGGTGGAGAGGGCGTTTTCGCGCCCACGGAGTATGAATGGGGAAACGGAGGGAGGCGGGGAACTAAGGGGGAACAATGTTTCTGTTGGAGATATGCCCTAGAGGCAATCATGTATGATGATATTTCCTATGTGTTTATGAATAAAGATAGTCCTTGGGCATTATCAATAATGTGTATCAGCAAGTACGTGACTTGTTCATGGGACTATGCATTGTATGATGACTGTCCTAAAAGGTCCCTAGTCGAAAGGGCTGTGTGGACGCGCAGCCAACTAGACTAGCATATGACATGGTCGATGGCTTGGTCTCACTAGCCATGGAGCATTGGATGCTAACCGGATAATACGGACTTGGAAGGATCTGGTCGGATTCGATGTAGTCGGATCCGAGTCGAGATAAGGTCCGAGTCGGACAGACCCAACTATGAGACGCAGCGATATGTCATATGTGAGTCTCTAGTACCACATATGTTCTATGTCCTAAGACTTGAGGTGACGCATGTACTGGGATGGTGACAGACTTGCTTTGGGCCGACCAAACACTACTCCGTAACTGGGTAGTTATAAAGGTAGGTTTCGGGTTTGTCTAGAACCATGCTGCGAGACGTGGTGGAGGAAGATGGGATTTGCCCCTCCGGTCAAGAGAGATATACTCTGGGCCCCTCCTGTGATCCGACCAGGATAAGCATGGCCATGCGACAAGGATTATGAGATAATCCGGTTTGTGGTCGGCATCACTGGAACGAAAAAGAGGTCGGGCTAGCACAAGGATGACAGACTCGCCTTGAGCTCGACAACATATATCGTGTGCCAAAAGGAATGGAAGTGTGATGTACATGTTCGCTAACCAGCTTCATAGTTTGCTTGGCATTCGGGATGCCTTGCTAGAGGCCGCTACCAACCGTGCAGTTCGGAGGTGATCCAAACTGCGACCAAGCCGACTTGAACCTAAGGGGTCGTGCGCTTAAGGGAAGTAACCTACGAGGTCGGATCCGAGGACACTGGTCAGATGTGATCTGAACTGTATTCGGATTGTGGCCGAGTAGACTTATGGGCTTTAGGGTCCGTGCGAGGCCCAAGTGTTGAGCCCGTGACGGACGCCTATATATATAGTGGAGGTGCCACACACTCACGCGGTTGATCGCTTCGGCGCTTTCACTAGGGTTTGCATGTGTTGTGAATAGACACCTCCACTCGCCGCCGGTTGTGTGATCGGACCTTGTAGTCCGCCGCATGACGTTCCTCCTACACGCGTGGATACTGTTAGAGGCGGTGCACTTGCGCCGCTCCAGCAAACTTGTACGTGGTAACCGACCACCGGTTGTACAAGGGAGATCGGACGAGGAGGAGACGATCCACGCGGACGCGCTGCACCAACTCTTCTTCCGCTGCACGGCACTGCGCGTCTAGTGGTAACGAACTATGATCCATCTCCCGTAGCATGTACTTGGTTGTTCAGCGTGTAGGAAATTTTAATTTGCAGTCGACGCACCCTACTAGATCCCAACAGTTTCGGTTTGAGACGCACTTGTTTGAAATTTGGGGAAAGTTACAAACTTTGCCCCCATCTAAAATTTCGAACATATTGCGGGTTGGGGGTAGGACAGTCATGTCAGGTGTCCCAAATGTGGGCGGGATAGATTTCGGCCGAGCACATGGGTAGGCACCCACAGCGTATGAATGCTTCCCGGAGGCGGTTGAGACTGGCATCTTGGTGAAGTTACAAACCTACCCCGGTTTATACCTTTGGACATCGGGCCGATAGGCTACACAGGCCAGAGTCAGGACAGTAATTTCCTACCACCAAAACATTAGTCTCGCGCGGTTGCAAGTGACCAGAGGCCTATTTGGCGCTTCGTTCAATATTTGGGAGCAGAAGCATTAACTTTTTCGGTTCTCTTGAATTGAACTTTCAAGATTTATCAAACTTCACAAATTTTTACTCTTGAAAATCCTAAAACTACGATTATTTTGGAATGGAGGGGGTACATTTGAATATAAATTGTACAAGAGTATATACTAAAAAATATGCAACTTACCTCAGTTCATGCATGGTTCCAGATATAATCTCCTTGGTTGCAAAAAAAAAGTTAGATATGCGTATGAATATATATAGCATGTTCAAACTCACAACAAATATTGATGCCCCCTTTTACATCTGATTTACAAATGCCATTACCCCGGGTTCAAATAGATGAATGCACTTCCTATGAATTCGAATCTTCGAAACCCCCTTTATGTTGAATTCAACATGTATTCTATTTCGTAGCTAGCAATTTGGAATGTATCCATGCAAGTGACAAATGTATAAAGTGCTTCACACTAACAACATGGAGTGCACTAACTAATGTTTATATATGAATTGCAAAAGCATCCATTGCCTGTATTTCAAACCGCTCTCACTCAATGGATCGATAATATGAAATAAACACATGCACATGCTAGAATTCAATAGAGTATGCGTGTCTGATAGACCGATTTTCGTCCATACGCAATTTGCAAAATTCATGATCTCATCCAAAAATAATAATGCCATTTATATTTTAATTTAATGCATAGAACCGTCTTTTACACGTAGATGCACTATGCCTCGCCCTGTTCTCACAAACGCGTTATACATCTCTCTATCTAACGCATAAGTGCACACACTTTATATGCATTGGCATTTCTCTTTCACACATGCTCACAATCTCTCTCAGGGTGTCGGGGTGTCTCACGCACATGCTCTCTCTGTTTCTCTCTCTCTCTCTTTCTGACTACTATGTACCACTCTTTTCACTAATCTCGGATGGAAAACACTATTTCTCTCACATGCATATATACACATGCACGGTCTCTACTAGCCCTCTATACGCACATATATGTGCCTACGTGTCTCCCGCACGCACATTATCTTTAGGCCTCTCTCGCACACATTGCCCCCCCTGACACACCTCTCTCTTAGTAGTTGGCAGATATGATTTCATCATATCATTCGGTAGGATATCCCTGGCTGTTAGGCTCGATGGTAATACGAGGCAAAGTTTTACCCTAGTTCGGATCGGATCCTTGCAGTTGAAGGAAGAGCCTACTCACGTGAATACCAGGCATTGTGCGTGTGTGTATACCATCGACGAACTAGCCCCCAAGCTTGTATAACATACTAAGGGCCTAGGGTTACAAATCATATATAGTCGGCTTATCACCAGTGGGGATAGAGTCGTCCGCGACTCTGGTAGCTTCATGTTGTACGCCGAGTCCTCCACATGGGTCTTGGTATAACACGTCTCGGTCCAACCTATATGTGGCGCAGGATGGAACCGACCCATGAGTCTTCATGTTGACCCAGCACAACTAGAAATGATGTGCCCACCACACCACACACGCAATCGGCCACTAAGAAAATAAGCATATACAATAGTACAACGGTATCTAGCTCACAATACGTCTCCATATTTTGTTTATGACACAAACGGACTTTGAATTTGATGCATGCTCCGTATTTTGTTGACGACACTTACGGTCATTGTATTTGAAGCGAAAGCACGATATGGTCACTGGACTTCAGAATAAGCTCATCACGGTCACCACATACATTTTGTCGTACTAACCAACATGTGGTTGGATGGTTAGAGGACAGTGGTTTCTCGAGCCCACCAAGGTTGAAGTCCCGGTGCTCGCATTTATCTTGTGTTAATTTCAGTATTTTCTAGCAATGTACGTTCAGTGGGAGGAGACGTTCCACTCGACTACGAGGCACCTATAGTGACTTCGTAAAATCTCAAGATCATATATGCTGACCCACTCTCTCGAGGGTGCTCATAGGGGTAGGGTTTGCGTGTGTGCGCTTATAGCGGTGAGTGCTTGTGCGTATATATCAGCCCTTGGGTCTGTACCATGTTAAACAAATACATATCATGATTATACGGTCACTGGCTCACCCATACAACTCTGTATTTTGTTGATGACACAATCAATTGACCAGTCAAACGTTCCACGCGGCGCAACTAGTGTTGCACCATCGGGGCGCGTAACCGTGGGGCCCACCTGTCTGCCCGTATATGAACGAAAGAAATGGTAGTTTGAGTTCGTACTATGTTAATAAAATAGGAGTACATTTTAGGGTGATCATACGGTCGCTGGCTCACCGTACAGCTCCGTAATTTGTTGATAACACGATCAGTTGACCAGTCAAACGGTCTACATTCAGCAGCACGCATTACCATAGGGTCCACCCATCAGCGGGTATATGAAGGACAGAAATGGTAATAAATTAGTGGTCGGTGGGTATTCGAAGTCGTGAGACCTTTGGTTGGCAGTCACCGGTGGTTGGGGGGGCATTCATTCGGCGGTGGGGTGGGGATCCCCGGAGAAAACCTCGGCGGGGGGGGGGGGGGGCTAGAGGGATGGCCGGTGCGGCGGCGGACCGGCGGTGGGGAGTGGTTCCGAGGAGGGCGGGCCGGCCGCGGGCGGCGGGGGCTAGCGGTTCGGCCGGTGGTGGCTGGCGGCTCAGGGGGGTGGAGTTTGATGATAAACTGGAGGACCTTGATTTCGTATCCAACGGCTGGAAAATCTAATGACCAGAGAAGAAAAAGTCAGTCGACTGACGTGTAGCCTCACCCCACATGTACACATGCACGCACGCAAGACACGCATGCATGTAGGCGTGCAACACTGACACGTACACACCCACGCATGCTGGGGTGCAACACTGACACGTACACATGCACTCACGAACACACGCTCGTACGCACCCATGCATGCAACATTGAAACATACCCTTGCACGCACGCAACACCCGCACGCCTGCATGCACACAGCACACGACGCAAGACACACGCTCAACCTATACGTGCACGCACCCTTTGTTAAGGACATGGATTGTTATGGGTATTAATCAATCTTATCTGTGATAAGTAGAACATTGATGTTTGCAGCGGTCTTTATGAATCACAACGTATCGAACGGGCTATCAACATAGTAGGCTTAGCTACATGAAAAGATGACGTCACACTGAATGAACAATCATTGGTTTATGAAATGCCCGCTTCTGACCACCCTGGCCCACCAAAGGTTCCTCTGTTGTGCGCTGCCTGCGTTGGGTCACTGACATGCAGGCCATGCACCCAAAGAGCCCCCACGTCAGTGGAAGAACATCACGGTGTCCTAGGTCAGAGTCGAGGGCGCCACTCGCGGCACGCCCGGCTGAACACGCCTCCATGCCGCATTCAAACGCCTCCATGAAACCTGCCCGTGTGGAAGCCCAGAAACCCACTCTGGACACACGTTCGTTCATGACCGGGCCAGCGTTAAACGCAACACCGACCGAGCTCCTCCCGTCCGCCGTCTATTTAATCTCCCATTTAAATGAGGCCAAACGCCGGTCAAGAATCGCACACCTCCGCCGCTCCCCTATCTCCTCCACCATTTTGTCCACTCTTACAATGGCTTACGAAGAGTAGTTATTCCGCATCCAAGCTGGCTGGTAGCCCGTCGGATACGAGCTATGCAGCTCGCTAATCCACCTCCCTCCCCTCGCCCGACGGAGCCAGTTGCCGCCCCAAGCCGGCGCGCGGTTCAGCAACTCACCGCTCCAGGCTAGGTCGACGAGGAGCGGTGCACGGGCGTCGTTGCTGCAGTCCACGCCACCGCCTCATACCGCGTCTCCCGTTTCTGTGGCCAAGACTCCCATGCCGGCGGCCACGCCATGCAAGCAGTGACAGAAGCCGGGTGCACGGAGAGCGACGAGTCGGTGGCCAGTGCCTCTGCGTCCGCCGCCATCATCGAGGAGAAGTAGAACACGGGAGGCCGCGGCCGCTTGGGTCCCATGAAGGTCACTGCGGAGGCGACGCCGGCGTACAGAACAGGTGTCTTTCCGGATCCTTTTGTTGCAAGGACCTTCGTAGACCCCACATGGGCTCCACTGAAGAGGGGAATGTTAGGATGAACGCGAGCCAGTGCCGGCCATGGCGAAGTAGTGGTTTCCTCTTGACACTGCTTGTGTCGGGTGATCTAACGCACCTCGAAATCCAACATGTATTGGTACTACTACTAGTATAGTAGAACTGAGACTTATCAAACGGAAAAACAAATGTTTTTTAGATGAGCCCTATAAACCCTAGTGGGTACGTACTCCGTAAAAACAGATTTTTCCAAAACTAAGTCGCTCCCTTTCATGAATTCTGTAGTATACTCCTCCTTCGACGCTCCCTTTCATGAATTATGTACTTCCTGTCGCTGACATGTGGGACATATAGCAACCGGGTCGATGTGTGAAGCATGAAATAACAGTGCAGAACAGCAGGGGGGACGCACCCCACTCGTACCGGCCCAGTAGTAGTAATGAGCAATGAGACGTCAAATCACAATGCCGCACCTTCCCAGACGGACGAAGCAGCCATTATTTCACACTTCGGTTTGCCATCATCTCCAACCATGTAGTATTGCTTCTGCCTCAAGAGGGACACACGCATCGCCTTGGTACATCCTGACACGTGGGACCGCATGACATGCCATGCTCCCCCGCCGATCGCTCGGTAAAATTACCTTATTTTTACTATACTTCCTCCGTATCGGTTTACTACATGGCATGCACGTCGTTCTAGGTTGAGAATTTAACTGGCTATATATGTGATGAAAAGTACTCTAGCCTTTTAAAAAATGTATAGTTTTGTATAGTAGTACTATCGATGGATTGCGCCATGGAGCAAAAATTGAAATGAAAAAAAAGGTGGTACATATAGAGGGCTCTCGTCGCCAAATTATGCATATAGTACTATTAAAAAAGCTAGTACATGCTTAATTGGGGTGCTAAATTCTATT
Source organism: Triticum urartu (assembly GCF_056163025.1). NCBI lineage: Eukaryota > Viridiplantae > Streptophyta > Magnoliopsida > Poales > Poaceae > Triticum > Triticum urartu. The sequence continues at coordinate 175,260,991 of NC_141877.1, read as the reverse complement.
AAAGAAATACTAGTAGTATGTACATACTGACGAGTTAAAGTAACGAGAAGAAACATAACATAGTTCTGCTGGGGGCTCAGCACAACACACCCCTTAAATTAAACTAAGCACACCTGAAATTAAACTATGCAACTAATCCGGTAGACATTGCATTAGAAGTTTAGAACCACCATGAGCAACGACACTGCCACCTTACTCGGAGTCCTCGTCCACGTCCTCGACTTCGTCCTTGTCCCTCTTCCTCTTGGATGATACTTCTTTGCTTGAACCGCACACTTAGCTTTCGCTTTCATCCAACCCTTGTAGATATTGAAACAAAGGTAGCCATCCATTGCAGCATGGTGGATGTGGTCTATATCTAGTACATTCTGATGCCATGCATGACGATGAAACGTGTAATGAGGTTTCTCCAGTTTACGGTACGAAGGATGAACCATGGCTCCTGCCAGGGTCAGCATTGAAGGCTGACGAGAGGGCACCAGCTGATTCTTGTGGATGTCGAAGGGGTTGCCTACAACGAGGCCTATACGACCCAGGACTTCTTTGTCGTTCTAAAAGTCTATAGTAATGAATTTCACTGTTTTGTCCTTGAGGAAGTTCTTAAAATCATGGCACTCAACGTCGGCATGGCATATGTGGTAGACCAAGCAAATGTTATGTACGCAAACCTGGATCACGGCAGGCTTCTTCCTCTCTTCGTCCTTTAGATCCTTCTCTCATCCCAGGACTGTGGTGTACTCAACATCTAGCCCAGCGACCCACTCATCATCTGAGTTTTCCAACATGTGTCTGAAGCGAGAAAGGCATCCTTTCACCATCGCGGAATAACGGGTGTAGATGACGTCGAACTTGTCGCCTGTGATGGTTCTAACCTTGTACTCACCGCCGATCGTGGAGATTTGGGATGCCATGGATTTGGGAGGAGGGTTAGGATTAGTGGAACTGCAGTAATGTGAATGGACGGGACGACTAGGAGCGAACCGCCGTAGTATTGAAGGACGTGCGGGGACGAGTAGGAGCGAACTGCCAGCGTGCGAACGGGAGGGTAGTGGCTTTCCATTCTCCCATGATACGGGCTTCTGAGAGCCCTTGGATCTGAGATCGAACAGTTGCATGGTGTGATTTTAGACCTATGGGTGAATATCCTATCCTAGAGGGTTATTCTGTAAATTTTTAGCAACTTAGCATGCGACCATTTGATCTCAGATCCAAGGGCTGCCAGCAGCCCGTATCATCGTCGCGCCTACCACGACCGTCGCGTCGCTTGCGCGGTCGCGCCCTTGGAGATTTAACACTGTGCGTTAGGCTATCTGATGTTGGCTTGTCATACATAGTCATCACTTAGTCACTCATACTACAACAAGGTTGTCTATAAGGTTGGCTATAAGTGTATTTTTTACTCCTCTCTATCTCTTTCTTCGTACTCCCTCCGTGCCATAATATAAGAACGTTTTTGACACTAATGTAGTGCCAAAAACGTTCTTATATTATGGGACATAGGGAGTACTAGTATTTATTGCAATTGCCAAGGAGTGACCTCTTCCAATGAAATGGTGTTGCTAAGTTTGCTTCATTTAATTAGCTATAGACTCAAAATTGTCTTTTCACCTAGGTACACGCACTTAGCACCGTTTCTTCCTTGGGTCACCAAACTAGTCTCTCTCTTCTTGATTAACTTGCCACATCAGACTTTATGCCTATGTGGCAAGCTTAAGCACCTGTAGGAGCAAGTAAAAGTATGTACAATAGTGCGCTTTACATGGCATTTTTGCATATGTGGAGGAAAGAGAGGCAAGGAAGAAGTGGAGAAGTGGGCTCTCATGCAAGAGACAGCCTCTACTACATGGTGGAGCATTGGGAGCGGCACCTGTATGGAGGTGGTCAGGAATCGGGAGACTCACGCCGGTCGTAGCGACGCAGTTAAAATGATAATGGCAAGTCAAATCACGGGGCCCCATCTGTCCAACAGTAACTCGCTGTCAAATCACACAGCCCTACATTTGCAGCACCCTACTCCCTTGTCCTCTCGTCTCTCTATCGAACCGACTAGGCGGAACTGCCCCGCCTACTGCGCAGGAAAAGCCCCGCCCTCGACTTTTAAATACAACTACATCCGTTTAAGAATCCAATGATATACTTTTTGTGACATAGTAACTCATATTTAGTTAGTCAAATGGATGGCCTAGAACTACGTGCAGGCCCTATAAACCGAGACGCCTAAAAATAAAAAAACTGAGACGGAGAGGGTAGTTCAGCATGTATCTTTCTAGATCAATATAGTCGGGATTCACCAAGGAGCAAAACCAAGTGGTAGGCTGCTCCTGTCGTGTTGGCATAGCAACTCAAGCATGATCAATCCACACACGAAATAGTGACACACTTAACAGGACCCATTTGGCCGACATGTGGCTCATCCACCGTCTTGTTCCACGTGCGATGCACCAAATTACAGTTCGGAGCAGTGGTTGGAATTGGAGGCACCCCGGTCGTAGCGCCGCAGTAGTAGAAAATGACCGATGAGGGGTCAAATCACAAAGCCCCACCTTTCCCGCATTAAGCTGGACGGACGAAGCAACCATCATTTCACTCTAGGGCGCAAGAGCATAAAGAAAAGAGAAAACAATGATGCGTGCAGCAGCTATCTAGGGCACCCTAGGGTAGGGGTCTCCACTACAGATCCTTTTTTTTGAAAGAGCCTCTACTACAAATCGGCTTCTCCCTCGTCCTCTTGAAGAAAACCGATGATGAGTGCGGCGGTAGGGTTTGTAGGAGTACTACGGCATGCGGGGCCACGTCGTAGTAAACGGGTTTGACTCGACGCCTTAAATATGTGTGGGCCTCTTGGTTTTACAGGAACGAGGCAACATTTTGGGTTCGGGGACCAGTGGAGATACATTACATACAAAAAATTGTGGACGTAGGTTCGGCCGAAAGGCAATGATGCATGGGCCCTGCATTTTGATATACCTGGGGCCACATGAAATTTTCTACTCTACTCAAAACTAGTAAGCTACACATGTATTGAATGCATGAGATTTCAAAACCAAATTATGAATAAATACACACTATGGCATGTAAAGTTTTGATTCATATATGTATGATGTAGGTATTCATTTAGTTCTTATAGTTCATCTCATTCAAAATCAATTAGTTTTATAAAAATGTTAAGATTCATGGGGTTGTGCATTGTAAATCATAAAGTAAAAAACTAATAATGGCAATTCATTTAGAAAAAAAAATCAATTATGATACAAAAGATTCTAGAACAAAGGAGAAGTGCTTGTGTTTTGAGGTTTGTGCATTATGCTTAAGTTCAACCATGGAGTCTTCTAAATTGTACATATGGAAGATCTGGTGGAATGTTGATGATATCCAACGGCCAGTAGTGCTCGGATTTTCCTATCTCTGCACTGTCAGGTTAGCTTCATCCAGCGACCATCTTTCGAAGTTATTGGCACACTATATAGTTCTTGTGCGATAGTTGCATGTTTTGGAAAAAAACTACTAGTGGGTTGTACTATCTATTTATGAATAGAAGATGTATACATGGAAGCTGTAGGGAAAGAGATGACATGGAGCATCTCAATTCCTATGAGTACGGATTGGAAAAGAGATGTCATTTGGTTCACATCATAGGAACTTTTCTATTGAATCTAGAGATGACATGTATCTCAATTCCTATGAGGAGGGATTAGAAAAGAGATGTAATTTGGTTCATATCATAGGAACTTTTCTATTGAATGTATACTAATGTTTATTTTCCTTTGAAATTAAGGGAGTATAGGAATCCATTCATATGAACCAAGTGTCTCTAAAGCTATAGAAATGATATCATGTTTATTTCCTTTGAAATGTGGAGTATATGGATCTATTCCTATGAACCAATTGGCTCTAAAGGAAAAAATCCTATAAAAATCATATCATATAGAGTTCCTATGATATTCCTCGACACTAAAGGATGCTTGAAATTGCTGCGGGTGATACGATGGTCTTTCTTTGTAGACTCCTCACCCATCTTTATAGTTACCTCTCGAAGATGAATGAAATGATATATACATGGTATTTTACATGTGCAATTTGGTACATGAAAACTCGGTAAAAGTTTGCGAGGTTCGAATTTTCAATAAAGCTATATGCACTGCATTTCTGAACGGAGGGAGCATACGTTAGTTGCTAACACTCACATGGAAGATTTGTGTGTAGGAGGAGTGGTTGTTCTGTTAAATGACATGGAAAAACTGACACTGTCGGATGCCGATCTAATGGTTCTTACGGCATTCGTCAGGAAAAGGCTTGTGGCGAACGTTTGTCGGATAATGATTTACGGACACATGCATTGCATTGATACGTGCCCCTATCTCTCTCACGCACACGCACCCTCACAAGTCACGACTCTCCCGAGTCCTCTCGCAGACTCACACGTCGCACCCACCATCTCTCTACAGGTAGACGTCACGGACATATGTGCTCTTCACAACCTACCCTCAGAACTTCTAAAAAACAAAAGACGGTGCGCGCATTTTATTTTAGCTCACACGTCACACACTTATACTATTACTCTTGCGGCGAACGTTCTTTGGGCATAGTATATTGCACTCTCACGAAGAGAAGCGGTGCACGCACACACTAGTTATCTCACACCCACTCGCTGGTACACGTAGGAGCGCATTTTTTTGAAGCTCGTACAACAAAATCACTCCACTATATATAAAAGAAGGAGCCTTAGCGCTTGCTTTACTAGGGTTCCTCTCGTTCACTCTCATGCTCTCCAGATCTAAGCAACACATAGGTGGCCACACTCTCTCTCAGCTCACGACTGGTCACAAATCTGGCCAGACAACCTTGACCGGGGCAGGGGTGTAGGTGCATCGTTCACGCTGTCGTCGGAGGCGAGGGAGGTGACCAACGGCTGCCCGCGCGTCCCGATCAGCGGCCGTGTCGTTCTCTCCGAGAGAGCACCGGCTCGGGAGGGCCTCTGACCCCTTCTTCCTCCCTGCGGTATTGTGGCCAAAATGAGGCCTCCCAACGCCTTCTTTGCCACATGCCGACGACCCTTAGGTATATATATTCCTTCGAAACCTGCCTTGCTCTACTGCCCCAGCTCCCTTCATGTGGATCCTTTTCTACTTCCGTCCGCTATTCCAAAGCCACCTTGACTTCTACTATTATTAGAAGTAAAGCTAGTTCATACAGTCGACTCAAAGCATTGGTTCAAACAGGGAAGAAAGTGGGAAAGCTGTAGCATGAATCTAGGACTTGGTTCTATGAGGAAATGGGGGAAAGTAGTAATATCTATCACTGCTTAAATAACCGTCTTTCGTATTTGCGCAAAAAGGGATGTCTGTCTCCATATCGTTTCGGGATGCCTGTCTCTGTATCGTTTCTATCCGCGCAATCAAAAGCACACACCTCAGTTTTAGTACAACTGCGCAAAATGAGATGGCTATCCCTCGTTGCCGTCGTCTAACCTCCCGTATTCAAGGTATCCCTACATTGGTAGTAACTAAGGTAGAATGACCAACGGAATCCAAAAGAAGTTAATTCCTATGTTTTACTTCCTGATTGCAGTGTAGGGACGAGCGAAAACAATTGCATCCTAGTCCAGAATGCACTTTCTACCAGTTCATCCATGGACCGAGGACTAGCTGGCATGGCTACACGACGATTTTTTTGACAGGTGCGCGGACAAGAGGCATTGTGGTCTGCTTATTTCTGCAAATAGTGGTGCTTAAATTTAGTGGAATGCACAAGCATTTCAGATGGTCAGTACACTGCATGGTTCAGTTCAGCATTCCAGCCGAGACCACAATTATAATTGGTTATTCTGGAATGAGAGAACCTAACCCTGGATGGTGGCAACAAGAAAAAACCAGAGTGAACTCCAGGAAATTTAAGCCTGCCGGGAGGCACTTTGCTCAGAGAAGCGTTGCTTGTTTTTTTCTGATTTGTAAACCTTCTCGCAACTTTGTCTTTTGCTATGAACTAGTATATGTTTGTTATGTTCTATGAATCATTGAGATGTATAAAATTGCTTAACTTATGCTTTTCAAGTTTTTTATGAAAACGAGTTTAATGTGAGTGTTCCACATGAGCGCTGGACTAGCGTGTGAACATTTGGAATTTATTACATTGTGGCCTCAATTAACTGCATGAACCACTGTAACAACATACATAGTTGCTTATATGTCAGACAACATATTGTTGATTGTTAGCTGGTCGATAGACTAGTGTTGAAGCGAGCTAAGCCAATGTGCCGTGTTTTGCACAACTACTTACAAGTGGGGTAGCACCAACAGTGTTTACAAGTTCTTATGTATACGTCGGTGCACGGTTCTCGAACGAGTGCTCTATTTCATCAAAACACACATTGCTCGTATGATAAACCGTGACAACTTATGTCTTACCATGCCATATTCATAAAAAAACTAGTGAGGACGCATCTGTTTCGGCAATAATTACGATGGTTCTCACATGATTCATGGCCACACAAAATGAGCAGCAGTTCCCATAGACAGATTCAAACAGAGTACTAGCCCCAGAGGGGTCGATAACAGGAAAGGTTCAGATAATTAGACACAATCCAAACTACTATTAAACACTAGCTGGGGCAACTATTTCATGCCTCGATCTAATTTGGGCTGGACACATGACAGACCTTGCCATGAACATCATCGAGGACGTCCCGCAGCACCTCAATCCTATGAACCTTCATGAAGACAACCTTGTGGCCTTGCCACTGATAAACTTGTTTGTGGAGGCATGCCACGTCATCTTCATGAGTAAGCTTCACAAGAACAGTATGCCTCACAAACGAAGGAGTAGCTTTGAACTTCTTGTGCTTCAGTACAACCTGGACAACACGCCTGACAACAGTGAGGCTGGAATACAACTCTTCATTGGTATAACTACAAATGGCTTCCAGGATCCAACAGCCTAAGAACTCTATTTTTCCAGTGCGTATATTCAGGTCGTCCGCCTCATAGCGAGTGACATGTACAACCACACAATCCTTGTCTGCATTAGGGCTCTAATTGAAACAGAAACAAATTCTGAATTACTTTTCAATATAAGAATCACAAGTTATTTAAACCACTATGTATAGCACGGCATCGAAGCTAATGAAATTTTGCATTATTAATCACCACATACTTACTTTTCTAAAAAAATCACCACATACTTAGATGAAAAACCACAATCGAGATTGGCCAAGAAGGAGATCACCTTGGGCAGCTCAGCAGGGGGGGGGGACACATCCTTGAAGGGGGAAAACTGCTCCTGCAGTGCCACGGGGGCTGTAACCTCAAACGGGGCGTTGACCATCTCAGTAGTGGCCATGAGCGTATCTGGGTCGGCTTGGTGGTTGCCTCCATCTTCTTGGAGCTCTCTATCTCGTGGGGATCAACCTCCCGTGTCTGCTCCAATATCGGCAGATCTTTGCCTGGTTCTCCTTGGTCCATCATGAAACTGACGAATACTAGGAGACCACTGAAAGGAAAACACAATCGCAATGACAATGAAACAAAAAAGAGAGTGAGGATCGATTACTTCTTTGCAAAAGTTCTTTTTTTTCTCTGAATGAAAATATACAAACATCACGGATCCGCTTACCTTCCCTTCGTTCGGAGAGAAGAACAGTGGCAGATGCGAGTGTTGCCTTTCTTGAAGACGGTGAGGGAGAAGGGGATTCAACGAAGAGTGAAATGATGGTTGCTTCGTCCCTCAAACTTAGACTGCGAGGAGGTGGGGTGTTGTTATACGGCGGCTCGTTACTGCCGCGCTATGACCGGGGTGACTCTCCGCCTGCATACTGCCTTCTAATTTGGTTGATGGCATTTGGGCCCGCGTGTTGTATGGCCCGCATGTCGGTGAACAAAAGTATAACGACATTCAGTAGAGGGAGACGTTTCAATGACCTAGGAGGAGCCAGAAGCGGTAGAGTGTCTCCACTGTACTAGTAGTAATTGTTTTTTCTGGGTAGCTGTAGAATGTCTCCACTGTACTAGTAGTAATTGTTTCTCTGGGCCCAAGACAAAACAGCCCATCCACACTAGTAAATAGTAAAATCAATTCAAAAGCCCATATATTTACTGAATTGACAGATGGGTATGTCGAAGAGCAAAAAAAGGAGTTTCAGGTGGGCAAAATAGCTTCTGAACGTGTCGGGCTTCTATTTACAACATATTGTGGTCATAATCCAGTAAATTTTACGACCCAGGATGTTCATTCTATGGACCTGACCGATCCATTTGACTGTGACTGCCAAAAACAGTGCTGGAGTTAGATGTTGTTGCCCTTTTCAATCTGGTTTTTTTGTAAACCTGATGAACAATTAACCCTCGTGCTTTTGTACAGTTTGTAAGCTGGAGTTAGATGTTCCTGCCCTTTTCAACGCGGCTGTGACTGTCATATTTTCTTTGAAACAAGGCAAATGGCTTGTCATTCGTTTAATTTAGAGTGAAATGTTGTAACAAATCCCAACCAAGGGAAATAACATCACTCTCGCCGGCTGCTTGAGCTCACTTTGCATTACAGAATCCAAGTGATTAGCCCCCACCAGCACCCACAAACTTATTTCGAACTAGCACATCAAATGGGCTGTAAATTTTCATAGGAAAGGCTGCATGACTGTGACAGATTTGGATTCTGACATTTGGGACCCGCGAGGAAATAGCCTATCCAAGATGGTGTCGACTTACTAGCCAGTCAACAATTTTTTTTGCCTACCAACGATGGATTGACGTACAACATCTGTCGTGTATCTTCTATCTCTTGTCTTCTTCTTCCTCCAGCCGCCCAAACCAAACCACCCTGTCGGCTCCGCCTGCTCCCGCCTCCCATGGTTGGCTGTGCCTCCGCCGCCCTACCGTACGTACCCTCCAACATTGGCCAGTCCCTCCCTCAATTCCCCCACATGTCTTGTTATTCTCCGACGATGTCAGCCCCAACACGCACCCGCGCACAAACCAGTCAACCCTCGTACTCCCCTCCACCTGCAACTGGACCGGTGCATCTTCAACGGCTCCTGTTTGTTCCGTCCGAGGCCTCGCCGTCGTCCTCCGCCTTGCGGCCTTGGTTCGCTCGCCATGCGCGGTGCGCCGCCCTCTTGCGTTGTCAACGTCGTCAACAATCGAGAGGAACAAGGAGATGATTGTACGTGGAGAGGATCATAGTAGGGACCCACCAGCGTCATGGCAGTACGCAAGCAAGTGCCTCTATAGTACAAGCCCAAAAATATGGTTCCTCCTAATGGTTGGACATTTGGGGCTCACGCCATTGTCAACGTAGTCAATAAACGAGAGAATTACACTACGAGCGGCTGACACCATCGACCCAGCAAGTCACGCAGTTTTTTAGGAACAAGAAGTTGTTATTTATACTAGTTTTAGCGACGGATCGGGGTAACAACGGGGCTGTGTGGGGGCTGTGGCCCGTCTAGCCAGGGTTTTATTTATGTTTACCACATCATGAGCCCAGTTGTGTTTTTTTCTTGCTAAAAATGGCTAGCCCAGTTCTATTTTTTTTAAGAAATACCCAAACAAGGCCTACTTGCTTTATCGGCCCTACTGGGCTGCAAATCTTTCAAGACGAGGAGAGTTTCATTCGGTTTGCCCAGAAATGGGCTGTACATTTTTAAAACACATCAAACCGGGAATTAGTTTCAATTTTTTTTTCATTGCAAGATCTTAAATTCCATTGATTTTTATGCGTGGACAATTATTTGGATTTTATATTTATATAAATTATTTTTCAAAATAGTTTGAATGTGAATCAATATTTCTAGATTAAAAACAGTTGACCGCACCGAAATACGATGGGCTCCAAAAAAATTCTTAAGAATTAGCAAATTGGCTGTACATTATTAGAAATAATGGCAGATGTGTTGTATGCTGTTTTCCACAGATTTGAGGCTGACTTGTGGGCCTACTACAGGTGGACGCGTATGCTTTCATAAAAAAAGGTTGACTCACTCGCAAGGCCGTGTCAACTTGGTCAACACACGAGAGCAGTGACTGTTGGATGTCCATCCAACGACTGTCGTGCTTCTTCAATCTCTGCTCTTCATGCTCCAGCCGCTCAAACAAGCGCCGGCGGGACTTCCTGCTCCCTCCTCCCGCGGCCGGCTATGCTACCGCGCAGGACTCACGGCCCCACCGTACTCCCATCGCTGGCCTAGGCATCCCTCTACTCACCCACACATGTTGTTATTCTCCGGCGACGGCAGACAAACCAGTAAACCCTCGTACTCCTCTGCGTGGGAAACAACTGCCGAGTATTCCCTGGCTCCTTGTCTTTCCCTTCCTATGCCTCACCGTCGTCCACCGCCCTGATGCTCTCGGCGTGGCCTGGTCAACGTGGTCAATGAACAACATCCATGGGAAGTGGACTGTACGTGGACAGGATGACAGCTGGGTCCACGGCCGCACGCAAGGAAATGCCTCCTTATTACGCGCAAAATAATGATACCTCCACCTAATAGCTAGGACCCACGGGAAGGGCCTCTGTATTTCGCGAAAAAAATGTTCCCCCTGCTGACAGGTTGGACCCACCAGCTATATCTTCGCACGCAAGGAAGTGCCTCCTTATTACGCCCAAAAAAAATGAATACCCCCTGCTAGCTAGGACCCACCATATTGTTGGGCTGACTTGTGGGCCTACTAAGTTGATGGGGACGGAGGGCTTTGTCAACTTAGTTAATACTCCAGTTACCGTATGATGTCCATGCAACGGCCATAGTGCTTCTTCAACCTCTGGCCTTCTTGCTCCAGCCGCCCAAAGTAGCGTCGGTCGTGCCGCCTGCTCCTGCCTCCCGTGGCCGGCTGTGCTACCGCGGAGGCCTCACTGCCCCCATACTACTCCCACCACTGGCCAGGCCATCCCTCCACTCACCCACACCCCCTGTTATTCTACGGCGATGGCAGCCTCACACCGTAGCCGAACCAGTGAACACTCGTACTCCTCTTCGCGTGGGCATCCACTGCCGCATCTTGCCCGGCTCCGCGTCGTCCCCTTCCTAGGCCTCGCCGTCATCCACCGCCGTGCTGCTCTTGGTGCGGCGTGGTCAATGTGGTCAACGACCGACTTCCATCGGAAGAGTACTATACATGGAGAGGCTGACAGCTGGGTCCACGGCAACCGCAAGGAAGTGCCTCCTTATTACGCGGAAAATAATTATTCCTCCACCTGACAGCGGGGACCCACTTGACGGGCTACCAGTATTTTGCGAAAAAAAATCGTTTCCCCCTGACTGCTGGGACCCATCGGATGGGCTACCGTATTTCGCGAAAAAACATTCCCGCCATTGTCAGCTCGGACCCACCGGAAGTGCCTCCTTATTACGCACAAAAAATGAATACTCCCCCGGCTAGCTGGGACCCACCTTGGTGGGAGGCTGACTTGTGGGCCTACTAAGTTGACGGGGACGAAGGGCTTTGTCAACTTAGTCAATATGAACGATTCTAGCTCCAGTGACCGTACGATGTCCATCCAACGGCCATAGTGCTTCTTGAACATCTGGTCTTCTTGCTCCATCCGCCCAAAGTAGCGCCGGTCGTGCCGCATGCTCCTGCCTCCTGATACCTCTCCAACGTATCTACTTTTCCAAACACTTTTGCCCTTGTTTTGGACTCTAACTTGTATGATTTGAATGGAACTAACCCGGACTGACGCTATTTTCAGCAGAATTGCCATGATGTTGTTTTATGTGCAGAAAATAAAAGTTCTCGGAATGACCTGAAACTCCACGGAATGTCTTACAATAAATAATAAAAAATCCTCGCCAAAGATGAAGACCAGGGGGCCCACACCCTTCTCACGACGATGCCCCCCCTAGGGCGCGCCCCCTACCTTGGGGCCCCCCTGGAGACCTCCCGACTCCGACTCCAACTCTATATAACTGCTTTCGGGGAGAAAAAATAGGAGAGAGGAAATCATCGCATTTTATGATACGGAGCCGCCGCCAAGCCCTAAAACCTCTCGGGAGGGCTCATCTAGAGTCCGTTCGGGGCTCCGAAGAGGGGAATCCGTCACCATCGTCATCATCAACCATCCTGCATCACCAATTTCATGATGCTCACTGCCGTGCGTGTGTAATTCCATCGTAGGCTTGCTGGACGGTGATGGGTTGGATGAGATTCACCATGTAATCGAGTTAGTTTTGTTAGGGTTTGATCCCTAGTATCCACTATGTTCTAAGATTGATGTTTCTATGACTTTGCTATGCTTAATGCTTGTCACTAGGGCCCGAGTGCCATGATTTCAGATCTGAACCTATTATGTTTTCATCAATATATGAGAGTTCTAGATCCTATATTGCAAGTCTATAGTCACCTATTATGTGTTATGATCCGTTAACCCCGAAGTGACAATAATCGGGATACTTACCGATGATGACCATAGTTTGAGGAGTTCATGTATTCACTATGTGCTAATGCTTTGTTCCGGTTCTCTATTAAAAGGAGGCCTTAATATCCCTTAGTTTCCATTAGGACCCCGCTGCCACGGGAGGGTAGGACAAAAGATGTCATGCAAGTTCTTTTCCATAAGCACGTATGACTATATTCGGAATACATGCCTACATTACATTGACGAATTGGAGCTAGTTCTGTGTCACCCTATGTTATGACTGTTACATGATGAACCGCATCCGTCATAATTAGCCATCATTGATCCAATGCCTACGAGCTTTCCATATACTGGTTTACGCTTATTTACTTTCCCATTGCTATTGTTACAATCACTACAAAATACCAAAAACATTACTTTGCTTTCGTTACTCTTTTGTTACCGTTACCATCACTATCATATTACTTTGCTACTAAACACTTTGCTGCATATATTAAGTTTCCAGGTGTCGTTGAATTGACAACTCAGCTACTAATACTTGAGAATATTCTTTGGCTCCACTTGTGTCGAATCAATAAATTTGGGTTGAATACTCTACCCTCGAAAGCTGTTGCGATCCCCTATACTTGTCGGTTATCAAGACTAATTTCTGGCACCGTTGTCGGGGAGCATAGCTCTATTCTTTGAGTCACTTGGCACTGTTTTCTATGGGAGTCGACCTTGACGATCCGACTACGAACGTGCGAGACGTCGCGCCTTAGCAATCGCTAAACCAACTTCCGAGGGTTATTGACCACGCCGGAGCACGATCAACCTGACCACGAGGGTCTGTTTCCTGCAAGCAAACGAAGAACAAGCAAGAAACTGAGATTGCAATCTGGATATTGCGAATATAAGATGAAAGCTTTATTGATCAAGGTGGGGTTCTATGACACCTTGGTCTGGTCGTTGAACACAAACAAAGTACGCGAAGTTGCAGCTATGGCGAACTTTGAATCTAAACAAAACCCAAGGAAAAAGCTACTACATGGATCTACTTATATAGGAGCAAGGGGTGGCGCCCAAGGAGGTGGGAGGACGTCCCAAGGCAGCCTAAAACTAACCCTAGGCCGTACAAGGCTCATGGGCCCAAGTGGAGGTGATGCAACACTTTTGGGCTTGTAGTTTGACTCGGACTCTGTTGCAACGTCAGATTGTTTCGTCCATAACTCAACGATCCGGATGAATTTGAAGGTGAATTCAATTGGGTTGGAAAGAGCACGAAATCTAGTTTCTAACAAAAAAAGAATCACCCAATTCGGAGTCCGTATGAAAAAGTTGTTGACGTTTTGAGTCAGGTATGTCTGTGTAGTCCGAATCTGAATCCAGAACGTGATAGACTTGGACTCTATCTTCTCTTGGCCCAAAAGTGATGTGAGTGGACTTTTTGAACAGAACCTAAACTTCTCCTTTTCCCTTATCTTCATATGTGGATTGTACAAATGTCCCATACACCTGCAATTAGACAAAACACAAAAGTGTGTGAAGTATTTTTGTTCAGTATAACATAAATAGATTATTGAATAGTTTGCATTAAAATCACCTGACAAATATGCATGTATGCAATATTTTTGGTCGTATCCAAGGTAGTCATGTCCTCATCATCCTCCCCTTTTTGAAAACAAAGCCGTCCTCGGCGTTGCTTAATCTGAAATGTGGCTAACAAAAGAGACAAGGTGTACATGTTGTATATGTATATATCATCCATTTTAACTTCCCTTGATTTTTGCACATATGACACATGTATACATGAGTAACATTCATAGTTCATAAAATCTAAAGCCAAAAAATTATCACAAGAAGTAGAAGGCATGAAAATATTGCAACTCAGTTTGCACATATAAGTGAAGCTCTTATTCATTTCAAAAGATTGGCAATGTTCACCATTAAACCATCCCAACTTTGGTGAATAAACCTTACTTGCATCAAATTTACATGCTACAACATGCTTAAATAAGCAAACATGCAATAAGTCATTGGACACAGAATCATCACCAAGATTGGAGGTCATATCAAGATGATTAAACATTGGTTCTTTTGCATCAATAGTTAATTCAATGGGCGCACTCAAAATTGTTGATATTTCAGTTGTTTGATCACATGACGCATTCATGACAGTAACAAGATTCTCTAAAATAGGTGGTGTGATCAAATCAACAAGTAACTCAATACATGAAACATTCAAGTTAACTAGGCATGCATCATTCTCATGTGAAGTTATATCATCAATACCTTTACTGTTACCTTGTCGCAAAGATGTAGCTGATGTAGGTATGGATGTTGACAATGTACCATACCCTTGAGATGATGCCACGCTCATAATCTGAGGTGCAACGGTGGAGGAACCAACCGGCGGTGGTGAGCATGAACTGGAATAGTAGTTGTTGTAGTCACCTAATGCATCCTCCTGTATCTGTCTCTCAAAGGTACAAGCACGGACATACATACCAGTAATGCAACGAGGAATATACTGAAATCTTTCCTGAATATCATGGTTCAAACCACCAAAAAATCTATTCATAGTATCATTCTCAGATTCTTCTATGTCACAATGATGCATATAAGATTTGAACTCTTGGTAGTAAGCATGAATAGTGTTGTTGCCTTGTTTAAATTGTTCAAATTTGCGAAGCAATTCACGACGATAGTAAGGAGGGAAAAATTGTTGTCTCATTACAGCTTTCAAAACTTTCCAAGTTGTGGGTTGGTTGTCAATGTTTTTCTTACAATGTACACTCCACCAAACAGAAGCAAAACCAGTAAATGCTCTAGTGGCTGCTCGCACTCGCTCAAGTTCAGAAAAGTCATGGTGACTAAAAACTTGTTCTACTTCAAGCTCCCAAGCTAGATAAGTAGTAGGATTAAATCTACCCTCAAATGACGGTAAAAAGATAACCTGGCCATGTGCTTGTGTGTGTCGTCCCAACTCTCGTGATGGTGAAGATGTGTCCGTCGTCCAAGCACTTGTATCTTCGGAACCTGTCATGATTAGTAGAAACAAGAAACAAAATTCAAGAATAACTCTAAAGATATGGTAGCACTCCTATGAACTACTAGGGTGTGGTGGTAAAGCGCTCACAGTAAAGCAAATATCAATATCTTACAAGTTCTTACCAAGCAGCAGGTGGTGACAGGCAACCAGCGGTGTCAAATAACTCTGAAGATTGTGTAAAGCGATTGCCAGGGGAACGTACGTATACACGATGTAGAAATATGTGCAGCTGGGTTGGCTATATATGGTAGCAAAATATTAGCAATAATCAATTCAGAGATGCAATGTTGAATAAACGCTCAACGATGGTACTGTGCTGGTCCTAGGCTACACCGTACTAGAGACGCGAGCCTAGAACACTAACAAAATCACGGCGCTGCATGTAAACAAGGCAGGAGCACACTCTAAATTTTTTTCTCTTTTTTTCACTTTCTTGCAAATTTTTCTCCTTTTTTTCCTCACACTTTTTTTCTTTTTCTTTCTTCTTTTTTTTCTCTGACTTTTTTCTCTGTCTTTTTTTTTCTCTCTCCCTCTTTCCAAAACAAACTAGATAAGATGCAGATTGGATCAAGCAAAGATGTGAACAATCTCAACTATGATTATGACAATGAACGGTGGGTAGCATGTGGTGGAAATTGATGGATGGGTGGTGGACAGCGGAAGGGATAACGATGCAGTGGCGGCGTGACTAATGTGAACAGAACTCGAAACTCTAAATGAACTAGACACTAAGACCAGCAACTCGACACGACGATGCAACCGATAATTCAATAATGCAAACAATGAAAAGAAAATTGCAAAGGCTCACACTGGCTTGGACAAAAGGAAGAATAGATCTAACTTTTTTGTGGCTTTTTCTTGGACAATAGGTAAGAAAATAAATCTAATCTAGGGGAAACTAGAAATTCTCACCGAGCAACCTGAAAACTGATACTACTTGATAGAGGCAAAGGTGTCCCGATGTTTCGATGAGATGGTGGCTATCGTTTTCTGTGGGAGTCGACCTTGACGATCCGACTACGAACGTGCGAGACGTCGCGCCTTAGCAATCGCTAAACCAACTTCCGAGGGTTATTGACCACGCCGCAGCAGGATCAACCTGACCACGAGGGTCTGTTTCCTGCAAGCAAACGAAGAACAAGCAAGAAACTGAGATTGTAATCTGGATATTGTGAATATAAGATGAAAGCTTTATTGATCAAGGTGGGGTTCTATGACGCCTTGGTCTGGTCATTGAACACAAACGAAGTACGCGAAGTTGCAGCTATGGCGAACTTTTAATCTAAACAAAACCCAAGGAAAAAGCTACTAGATGGATCTACTTATATAGGAGAAAGGGGTGGCGGCCAAGGAGGTGGGAGGACGTCCCAAGGCAGCCTAAAACTAACCCTAGGTCGTACAAGGCTCATGGTCCCAAGTGAAGGTGATGCAACACCTTTGGGCTTGTAGTTTGACTCGGATTCTGCTGCAACGCTAGACCGTTTCGTCCATAACTCAACGATATGGATGAATTTCAAGGTGAATCCAATTGCGTTGGAAAGAGCACGAAATCTAGTTTCCAGCAAAAAAAGAATCACCCAATTCGGAGTCCGTATGAAAAAGTTGTTGACGTTTTGAGTCAGGTATGTCTGTGTAGTCCAAATCTGAATCCAGAACGTGATAGACTTGGACTCTATCTTCTCTTGGCCCAAAAGTGACGTGAGAGGACTTTTTGAACAGAACCTAAACTTCTCTTTTTCCCTTATCTTCATATGTGGATTGTACAAATGTCCCATACACCTGCAATTAGACAAAACACAAAAGTGTGTGAAGTTGAATAGTTTGCATTAGAAATCACCTGACAAATATGCATGTATGCAATATTTTTGGTCGTATCCAAGGTAGTCATGTCCTCATCACAACTTGAGAGATCCAAAAATTAAGATCTATCCCTCAACTACGAGGGGAGGTAAGGAACTGCCATCTAGCTCTGCACTTGATTCACCTTCTGTTATGAGTAAATTTGCAACACCTACACCTGCTTCTGCTATTCGTTCTGATATGTAGCATGTTATTGATGATGCTACTTCTGTTATGCATGATACTTATGATGAAACTACCTCTATGCCTGATACTACTGTGCCACTTAGTGATTTTCTCGAGGAACGACTTGCTAGGGCTAGAGAGATTGAAAATATTGAATCTGATTATGATGATGAAAGTGATGATGAAGAATCACTTGTTATTCCTGAGGGTTATTTATTTGATCAAGAAGCTTCTTTTTCTATTTTAGCTTGCAAAGATAGATATGAACTTAAAAAATTATTAGCTAAATGGAGTAAGCAATCTCTGAATGCTAGGATGAAACCTGACCCTGCTTTTGCTACTTCACCCATCTTTGTTACTGATAAGGATTATGAATTATCTATTGATCCTGATCTAATTACTTTGGTTGAATCTGATCCTTTTCATGGCTATGAATCTGAAACTGTTGTGGCACATCTTACTAAATTAAATGATATAGCCACCCTGTTCACTAATGATGAGAGATCCCCCTACTTTTATATCCTTAAAATATTTCCGTTCTCATTAAAGGGTGATGCTAAGATATGGTTTAATTCTCTTGATCCTGGTTGTGAGGATATGATTTATTACTTCTCTGCTAAATATTTCCCTACTCATAAGAAACAAGCTGCTTTAAAGGAAATATACAACTTTGTGCAAATCAAAGAAGAGAGTCTCCCACAAGCTTGGGGGAGGCTTCTCAAGTTACTTAATGCTTTGCCTGATCATCCTCTTAAGAAAAATGAAATACTTGATATCTTTTATAATGGACTAACCGATGCTTCCAGAGATTACCTGGATAGTCGTGTTGGTTCTCTTTTCAGGGAAAGAACCACGAATGAAGCTGAAATCTTATTGAATAATGTGTTGACAAATGAAAATAATTGGGCACCTCCTGAGCCAGCTCCCGAGCCAGCTCCTGCTCCAATTAATGATCCTATTCCTAAACCAACTCTGAAGAAGAGAGGTATTCTATTTCTCAGTCCTGAAGATATGCAAGAGGCAAAGAAATCTATGAAATAAAAAGGTATTAAAGCTGAAGATGTTAAGAATTTACCTCCTATTGATGAAATACATGGTCTTAATTTACCGCCTGATGAAGAAACATATGATCTTAATCCTTTATTTATTGAAGAACCTCCAGACCTCGATAACCCGACATAGGTAGTAAAGGTAAATTCTCTCTATAGATATGATAAAGTTGAAATCCCTCCTACTAAAATTGCTAGCCAATGCTTGGATGAGTTTGGTAATTTTATGTTTAAGCAAGAAGACTTCAATGCTTATTTTGGTAGACAATTAAAACAAGATGCTGATATGATTAAATACTTGGGTGATTATATGGATAATATTAGAGGTGAACTTAAACTTGTTAGCAAACATGCTTCTATGGTTACCACTCAAGTAGAACAAGTACTTAAAGCTCAAAAGGAATTGCTCAATGAGATGAATAGTAAGAAAAATGATTATGTTGTTAAAGTGGCTACTAGAACTGGTAGAATGACTCAGGAGCCTTTGTATCCTGAAGGCCACCCTAAGAGAATTGAGCAAGATTCTCAGAGAAATAATATTGATGCACCTAGTTCTTCTAAAAACAAGAAAAAAGAAAAATGGTAGAACTGTGCAAACTTCTAGTGAACCTATTGCTGAACCACCTGATAATCCAAATGATATCTCTATGTCTGATGTTGAAACACAATCTGGTAATGAACATGAACCTAATGAAAATGTTAATGATGATGTTCATAATGATGCTCAACCTAGTAATGATAATGATGTAGAAATTGAACCTGCTGTTGATCTTGATAACCCACAATCAAAGAGTCAATGTTATGATAAGAAAGATTTTGTTGCTAGGAAACATGGTAAAGAAAGAGAACCTTGGGTTCAGAAACCCATGCCTTTTCCTCCCAAACCATCCAAAAAAAAGGATGATGATGATTTTGAGCACTTTGCTAAAATGATTAGACCTATGTTTTTGCGTATGCGATTAACTGATATGCTCAAAACAAATCCTTATGCTAAGTACATGAAAGATATTATTACAAATAAAAGAAAGATACCGGAAGCTGAAATTTCCACCATGCTTGCTAATTATACTTTTAAAGGTGGAATACCAAAGAAACTGGGAGATCCAGGAGTACCTACTATACCATGCTCCATTAAAAGAAACTATGTTAAAATTGCTTTATGTGATCTTGGAGCCAGTGTTAGTGTTATGCCTCTCTCTTTATATCGTAGACTTGACTTGAATAAGTTGACACCTACTGAAATATCTTTGCAAATGGCTGATAAATCAACTGCTATACCTGTCGGCATTTGTGAGGATGTGCCTGTTGTGGTTGCAAACATTACTATTTTAACGGACTTTGTTATTCTTGATATTCCTGAGGACAATAGTATGTCTATTATTCTTGGAAGACCTTTTCTTAATACTGCAGGGGATGTTATTGATTGCAACAAAGGCAATGTCACTTTTCATGTTAATGGTAATGAGCATACCGTACATTTTCCGAGGAAACAACCTCAAGTTCATAGTATCAATTCTATCGGAAAAATTCCATTGATTATATTTGGAGGTTTTGAATTTCCTCTTCCTACTGACAAGAAGAAATATGATATACTTATTCTTAGGGATGTGCATATCCCCGTTGAGGTAACCTAGTGTTATTCAAAATTTCTCCGGTTCCATGTTATTCGGAATGAGTTCGTTAACAAGACTTGATCAACCTTGTTAGTGGATTCCTTTTGACGAGAATGAGATGGATGAAACTAGAAGCACAACCTTCTGTACCCTCTCTATACTTTCTGTTATTTATATTAAATAAAGTAAAAATAAATAATTTTCTGTCTGTTATCTGATTATCCGTGCAATATAAAAATACCTCGAAAATTAAAGTTCTCCAAATGCCCTGAAAATTAAATATGATTTTTTCTAGAATATTTGAGGATTTATGGAACAAAGAACACATCAGGGGGGCCAACCACCTTGCCACGAGGGTGGAGGGCGCGCCCACCCCCCTAGGGGGCACTCCCCTGCCTCGTGGGGCCACGGTGGCCCTCCTCCACTTATTCCTGCACCCATCCTCTTCTTCTTCCTCCCACAAACACGAAAAACCAACTCAAGCACGAGTTCCAGCCCTCTTTGCTGTAATTTTCGATCTCCTTGCTCAAAGCACCTCTCACAAAACTGCTTGGGGAGATTGTTCCTTGGTATGTGACTCCTCCATTGGTCCAATTAGTTTTTGTTCTAGTGCTTTATTCATTGCAAATTTTTGCTGCTTAGGTGACCCTGTTCTTGAGATTGCATGTCAAATTTATATGTTCAGAAGTAGATTTGATGCATGATATAGGGCCTAGACACTTGTAGGAGTAGTTGCTATCAATATTGTTGAGTTTGGTTTACTTTTATTTTGAAGTTACTAAAAAAATTCAGAATTTTTCAGAGGAAGAAATATGTTTAGGAAAATGTTCCAAGGTGGTTCTTCAAGGAAGGAAGGACCCAGGCTTGCAACGCGTGATGCTGACGAAGAGCCACCAAGAGACGCTCCAGTGCGTCCTTGTGAGTGGCCTTCTGAAAATTTTATGGATTGAGTGGGAATTAAAGAATAATTTAACGCATATTTGCGTAATGCTGGTCTTGAGGACTTTGAGGCAGACAAATGCCCCCAGTATCATGATCTCACAAGCTCTTTTGTCAGAAGGTTTGAGTATTCATCTTCGCGTAATTCTCCTTTAGTCATGTTTGATCTTTATGAAAAATATTAAACCATGGACTTAGAGGATTTCACTTTTGCTTGCAAACTTCCACAATGGGGTAGTGTTAGGGATCCCCCTAAATCTGAATTTAGAAACTTTCTTTCTAGTATAACTGTAGGGGAATCTAGAGATATAACGCAAGCTACCATAGGGAGCATTCACTTTCCTGCTATACATTATTTTGCTCTCTTCATAGGTAGGTGCGTAAATGCTAAGGATGAATCATGTCACCTGTGTGTCCCTGACCTTAGCATTCTCAGGAGTGCTGTGTCAGGAGACCAATCTTATCATATGGGAGCCATTGTAGCTCGTAGGTTGCATCATAATAGATATAATGGAGATTTCTTTGGAGGAATTTATGCAACCCGCTTAGCTAAATTTCTTGAGATAGACGTTCGTGAAGGAGACATGGAGTTGCCTCCTGCTTATTTAGATTTTGATTCTATGGTTTCTCACCATTTTGTCGAGAGGAACAAATCACCTCTCCAGTACCGACTAATCTTCGACAGATGTCGTGCTATCCATATTACTCTCCTTGCTCCTGCTTTCTTTGATTATCAGGCAAGAGGAGGATATACTATTACTAGAGAGGAGGCAGCTGAGTACGAGAGGAGAGCGGAGG
The DNA here is from genome assembly GCF_056163025.1 of Triticum urartu. NCBI lineage: Eukaryota > Viridiplantae > Streptophyta > Magnoliopsida > Poales > Poaceae > Triticum > Triticum urartu. The sequence continues at coordinate 175,239,194 of NC_141877.1, read as the reverse complement.
CCGCTCGTCGCCATGCTACAGCTCAGGAGCCGATAGCCACTGCATCATAGTACGACCCCAACAACTATTATTATGGATATCCGCCAGGCCAGCCGTGGCCATAGACCAACTTAGGCCAAAAGCCTAAGCTTGGGGGAGTACGTATTTCCCACCGACATTACATTTATGTTCACACACACTCATTGCTAGATGTTGGTGCTCATACTTTTTCATTGTATCATCCATGTTAGTTTATTTCCTTTTATGTTTTCTTCTTGTGTGTTTAATAAACCTTAAGAAAAACCAAAAAAATTTAGTAGTAATTTACTTTCCATGCTTGTAGTAGTAATTAAAAAGAAAACCCAAAAAGATTTCATGTTCTTCTTTTGCTTGTTGGGAGCTTTCCCGTGTAAATAATTTTATTTCTTTTCTTTCCGTTGGGGGTCAGTAGGAGAAGACCATGATTAAATTGTTGAAGTGGCTCTTATATGCATTATTGTTGATCTGACAAAAGAGCCCATATTGCTTTGTCTTCTTCTGTTTATTGAATGGTCACAGATACCAGCTTAGTCCAATGCACGTGCACTCTTATTATTATTCACATCGTTCGGTCGTGCAAGTGAAAGGCAATTATGATGATACATTATGGACTGACTGAGATGAGAAAAGCTGGTATGAACTCGACCTCTTTTGTTTTTGTAAATATGATGAGTTCATCGTTGTTGATTCATCTTGATATGAATAAGCATGTTTGCAATGACAATTAGAGATCATAGTTGCTTGTGCCATGCTTGATTAGCTATGAGTTATAATGGTTTACCTTGCGTGCCAACATGCTATTAAAATGGTTATGATGTGGTATGATAGGGTGGTATCCTCCTCTGAATGATTTAAGTGACTTGACTTGGCACATGTTCACGCATGTAGTTGAATCAAATCAACCTAGCTTTCATGATATTTATGTTCATGGTGGATTATATCCTACTCATGCTTGCATCCAATGTTTATTAATTTTAATGCATGTACATGGCTGTTGTCGCTCTCTAGTTGGTCTCTTCCCAGTCTCTTGCTAGCCTTCACCTGTACTAAGCGGGAATACTGTTTGTGCATCCGATCCCTTAAAACCCAAAGTTATTGCAGATGAGTCCACTATACCTTCCTATATGCGGTATCTACCTGCCGTTCCAAGTAAATTTGTATGTGCCAAACTCTAAACCTTCAAATAATCATCCTGTTTTGTATGCTCGAATAGCTCTTGTATTAACTAGGGCTGTTTGTATCTTCCATGTTAGGCGGGTTATTCTCAAGAGGAGTGGACTCCGCTCCTCACTCATGAGATAAATGGCTGGTCACTGGGATGCCCAGTCCCATGCTTTATGCAAACTAAATCAAAATAATTGCAAACAAAACTCCCACTGGGACCTGATGTATGTTGGAGGCACTCGTTGTTTCGAGCAAGCCATGGATTGATGTTTGTTGGTGGAGGGGGAGTATAAACTTTACCATTCTGTTTGGGAACCGCCTATAGTGTGTGTAGCATGGAAGATATCGACATCTCTTGGTTGTTATGTTGACAATGAAAGTATACCGCTCAAAATATTATTCATCTCTATTTCAAAACCGAGCTCTGGCACTTCTACAAATCCCTGCTTCCCTATGCGAAGGGCCTATCTATTTACTTTTATGTTGAGTCATCACCTTCTTATTAAAAGCACTAGCTGGAGAGCGCAGCTGTCATTTGCATTCATTACTGTTAATTTATATTCGGTGTGACTATGATTGGATCTCTTTTACCATGAATTACAATGTCTACTCAGTCCTTGATCTTTAAAGGTGCTCTGCATTTATGTTTTGCGGTCTCAGAAAGGGCTAGCGAGATACCATCTTGTTATATCATATTATGATTGTTTTGAGAAAGTGTTGTCATCCGAGATTTATTATTATGACTTGCTAGTTGGTTATGCTATTGATATGGGTAATCATGAGACCTGAGAATTATTGTAAATGTGGTTAGTTATAATCTTTGCTGAAAAGTTGAATGCTAGCATGATATATTTACCACAACAAGAGAAAACCGACTTTGTAAAAGTTTTTCTTTATTACTTTCAGTTTGTCAACTGAATTTCTTGAGGACAAGCAAGGTCTTAAGCTTGGGGGAGTTGATACGTCTCCAACGTATCTACTTTTCCAAACACTTTTTCCCTTGTTTTGGACTCCAACTTGTGTGATTTGAATGGAACTAACCCGGACTGATGTTGTTTTCAGCAGAATTGCCATGATGTTGTTTTATGTGCAGAAAACAAAAGTTCTCGGAATGACCTGAAACTCCACGGAATGTCTTACAATAAATAATAAAAAATCCTCACCAAAGATGAAGACCAGGGGGCCCACACCCTTCTCACGAGGGTGGGGGGCGCCCCCCCCTAGTGTGCGCCCCCTACCTCGTGGGCTCTCTGGAGACCTCCCAACTCCAACTCCAACTCTATATAACTGCTTTCGGGGAGAAAAAAAATAGGAGAGAAGAAATCATCGCGTTTTACGATACGGAGCCGCCGCCAAGCCCTAAAACCTCTCGGGAGGGCTGATCTGGAGTCCGTTCGGGGCTCCGAAGAGGGGAAATCGGCGCCATCGTCATCATCAACCATCCTCCATCACCAATTTCATGATGCTCACTTCTGTGAGTAATTCCATCGTAGGCTTGCTGGACGGTGATGGGTTGGATGAGATTCACCATGTAATCGAGTTAGTTTTGTTAGGGTTTGATCCCTAGTATCCACTATGTTCTGAGATTGATGTTGCTATGAGTTTGCTATGCTTAACGCTTGTCACTAGGGCCCGAGTGCCATGATTTCAGATCTGAACCTATTATGTTTTCATCAATATATGAGAGTTCTAGATCCTATCTTGCAAGTCTATAGTCACCTATTATGTGTTATGATCCGTTAACCCCGAAGTGACAATAATCGGGATACTTACCGGTGATGACCATAGTTTGAGGAGTTCATGTATTCACTACGTGCTTATGCTTTGTTCCAGTTCTCTATTAGAAGGAGGCCTTAATATCCCTTAGTTTCCATTAGGACCCCACTGCCACGGGAGGGTAGGACAAAAGATGTCATGCAAGTTCTTTTCCATAAGCACGTATGACTATATTCGGAATACATGCCTACATTTCATTGACAAATTGGAGCTAGTTCTGTGTCACCCTATGTTATGACTGTTACATGATGAACCGCATCCGGCATAATTATCCATCATTGATCCAATGCCTACGAGCTTTCCATATACTGGTTTACGCTTATTTACTTTCCCGTTGCTATTGTTACAATCACTACAAAATACCAAAAACATTACTTTGCTTTCGTTACTCTTTTGTTACCGTTACCATCACTATCACATTACTTTGCTACTAAACACTTTGCTGCAGATATTAAGTTTCCAGGTGTGGTTGTATTGACAAATCAGTTGCTAATACTTGAGAATATTCTTTGGCTCCCCTAGTGTCGAATCAATAAATTTGGGTTGAATACTCTACCCTCGAAAGCTATTGCGATCCCCTATACTTATGGGATATCACCTCTCGTTGCCGGCTGTGCTGCCGCAGAGGCCTCATCGCCCCCTACTATTCCCACCGCTGGCCAGGCCCTGCGGCGATGGCAGCCTCGCACCGCGGCCGAACCAGTGAACCAGGCCCTGCCGCGTCTTCCCCGGCTCTGCGCCGTCCCCTTCCTAGGCCTCGCCATCGTCCACCGCCGTGGTGCTCTCCGCGCAGCGTGGTCAACATGGTCAAGGAATGACTTCCATAGGAAGAGTACTATACGTAGAGAGGCTGACAGCTGGGTCCACGGCCACAACCCAGTTTTTTTGTGATTTGCCAAGTAAGTCGCTTTGTCAGGCCTGTTGGGCTGCAAATCTTTCAGGACGAGGAGAGCTTTCATTCGGCTGGCCAAGAAAATGGCCCATCAGTAATGAGAAATGGGTTGTACATTTTTAAAACACATCAAACCGGCAATTAGTTTCAAATATTTTTTTTTTCATTTCAAGATTTTAAATTACATTAATTTTTATGCGTGGAGAATTTGTTGGATTTTATATTGATATATATTTATTTTTAAAATCAGTTTGAATGTGAGTCGAAATTTCGGGATTAAAAACAGTTCGGACCGCACCAAAATATGCAAAATTTCGTATAATTTTTTAACCGTGGCCACAATATAGGCTGTAATGCTAACAAAAAGAATATGGGCTCCAAAAAAACCTTAAGAGTTAGCAAATGGGTTGTAAATTATTAGAAATAATGGTAGATGGGTTGTATACTATTTTCCATAGATTTGAGGCTTTCCTAAAAAAAAGGTTGACGCACAAGCACTGACTGTTGGATGTCCATCCAACGGCTGTCGTGCTTCTTCAATCTCTGCTCTTCCTGCTCCAGCCGCTCAAACAAGCACCGGCAGGACTGCCTGCTCCCTCCTCCCCAGAGCCGGCTGTGCTGCTGCACAGGCCTCACCGCCCCACCGTAATCCCATCGCTGGCCTAGCCATCCCTCTACTCACCCACACCTACTGTTATTCTCCGGCGACGGCAGACGAACTATTAAACCCTCGTACAGTCATACTCCCTTCCGCATGGGAAACAACTGCCGAGTCTTCCCTGCCTCCGTGTCGTCCCCTTCCTAGGCCTCGCCGTCCTCCACCTCCGTGGTACTCTCGGCACAGCATGGTCAATGTGGTCAATGACCGACTTCCATCGGAAGAGTACTGTGCATGGAGACGCTGACAGCTGGGTCCACGGCCGCAGCAAGAAAGTGCCTCCTTATTACGCGCAAAATAATTATTCCTCCACCTGACAGCGGGGACCCACCGGACGGGCCACCGTATTTCATGAAAAAAACATTCCCCCCCTAACTTCTGGGACCCACCAGCTACACCTTCGCACACAAGGAAGTGCGTCTGGGCAAAAAAACAAAATGAGTCACCCCCTGACTGCTGGGACCCACCAGCTACATCTTCGCACGCAAGGAAGTGCCTGATAGTCAGGACACACCTGGTCGAATCGTACGTAGCATTGTCATTCTGGTCGCGAACATGTACCTACATATATACTGGTGGATGTAGAGGCGTGCACGTGTCGTAGTAGAGGCGTGCACGTAGCATGTACACGTACGTACAGCGGCCAGGGTGCAAGAAAGAAAATACGGCCACGTATGTGTACATACGGGCGGGGTCTCGAATGCCACCTCACGCATACACACGGCGAGGGCTCGTTGACATGGCTGGGTCGGAACGGAGAAACAACGTCGTCGTCGTGTTCATGGGGAGGCAATGGAATGCGTCATGTTCATGGGGAGGCAACAAAATGCGTCGTGTTCATCGGGAGGCAATGGAACGCGTGGGAGCCAACCGGCTGGGTCGGAACGGAATGCATGGTCATGTTCATCGGGAGGGCTTGGACCGAACATGCAATGTAAACGAGGCATGGCGTACCGCAGAACGGAGGAAACAGCCTTGTGTTCGACCGGCCATGTTCAAAATGGGATCCTGTTCATCGGGAGGGGTCTGGCGTACCGCAAAACAGACGAAACGGACCTCCTACGGTCGAAACTGGGGTCCTGTTGATCGGGAGGGGTGTGGCGTACCGCAAAACGGACGAAACGGACCTCCTATGATCGAAACGGGGGTCCTGTTGATCGGGAGGGGTGTGGCGCATCGCAAAACGGACGAAACGGACCTCCTATGGTCGAAACGGGGCTCTTGTTCATCGGGAGGGGTGTGGCGTACCGCAAAACAGGATTCCACTGGATACTGTTCATCTCCACCGTCGACCTCCTCCAGCCTCCACGGGCTACCGTCAACCTCCTCCAGCCTCCACGGGCTCCTGTTCATCCAGCCTCCACCGCGCGCTACTCCACCGGCTACTGTTCAACCACCCCTCCACGGGCACCCCTCCACCGTCTACTGTTCATCCAGCCCTCCACACCACGGGGTCCTGTTCAACCACCCCTCCATGGGCACCCCTCCACCGTCTACTGTTCATCCAGCCCTCCACACCACGGGGTCATGTTCATCCAGAGGCAACGCCAGCGCTCACTGTTCATCCAACCCCCCGCAACGCTCACTATTCATCCAATCGATCGGCTTCAGTTAGCAGCAGTAGAGAAGGAATCGCTCGATCGGGTTCACTTAACAGCCATCGATCGATCGCTCGGGTACAGTAACGCGTAGCCTGCAGTGCAATCGCTCGGGTTTAGTTAGAGCCCAACGCCTCGCTCGGGTTCAGTTAGAGACAACGCCTCGCGCACACAAGCGTACGTGTACGAGAGAAACGCACATCGCTCGGCCCCCGACCTCCAACCGTAACCAGGGACTCCCCGAAATTTTCCTTGCCCTCCCTTCTACCACGGTTTTTTCCGTCATGGACGTCCCAAAGAATGTCATGCAGCTGCGTCTCCGGCCCGCCCGGGACGAAAAGCCCATTTTCTGTCATGATTTTTTGTCATAGAAGTAGGAGCCCACCACATCTATGATGATACCGGGTTTTGTCACAATTATCGTCATAGAAGTGTCATATGTATGACAGAAAAAGATTTCGTTCGGCCCAAAATGTCACGGATGTGTCTTTTTTTGTAGTGTAAGCAGGGCAGAGGAGGGAAGCCGGAGCACAAGGCGACCAAAGCAACTCCATGACCAGAGACGCAAAGAGAGCAAGAGGGCGAGGTCGACTCCCCCGACAAGACCCTTGCCGGGGTGGCTTCTGCAACCTCGGCAAGATCCTTGCTGGGGCAACTTGCCTGACGACAGCAGGGCATGCAGATCTTGGTAGAGATCATAGATACACAAGATAAGATGAGAACCAGAAGACGACGGTCCTTGGCGAGATCCTTGCCAAGAAAATCCACGAGACCCCCGGCAAGATCCTTGCCGGGGACGATCGCGGTGCCGCAGCGAGACCCTGGCCAGTTCCTCGGCAAGACCCTTTCCGACGACGCCTGCGGGGCCACAGCCAGGCCCGCGTCTGCCAAGACTCCACCACCGCTCCCATACAGCTGCCAGGTTGACCAGCTGGGCAGGCATCCGTGTGGTAACACGCGGCCTCTACACCAACTCAGCAAACACCTGCGTGGTGGCATGCAAATCTTCGTGAAGGCTCCACTACTACGCCAGCCCAGCAGCCAGCCAACGTGGCGCTACAACGCCTCGTTATCTTGGACGTGCATCGGAGCTAGGCGAGGCGACGATAGCTGGTACGAGCTTCTTTGTCATCCCCAATAAAGCAAGAGGGGCATGTCAGCAGCGCATTAAATGTGTTTGTCCGACAATGCCACGGGATAGACTCAGCCCCTGTACACCTTTCCACCTCCTGTGTGCCATTGTGACGACACCTTTTTGTCTAAAAAGGAGGCCCGTGGCGTACTGGAGAGAGGGATTCAAATCTTTTGGACGAGAGAGCCACCGTAGCTAGTTCAAGAACACAAGAACACCTAAATATACATCAAATCAGGACTAGGATTTTACGCGATCTCCGCGGCCCGAACCTGGGTAAACGATTTGTGTGCTGACCGCCAGACCCGCTCTTTGCACAACCCCGTGCCTGCCAACCATAGAAGGGATCCCGGTGACGCCATATGTGTCGTTTCCCACCGAGATGGCTGGCTAGCTGCTACGCTAGAGCTGTGGCTGGATCTTCACAAAGATCTACATGCCACCACGCAGGTGCTCGCTAGGATGGCAGGCCAGTCGTCGTGCTGGAGTGGTGGCGGGGTGGCGGAACCTTTCTGTGGCCTTGGCGACGTCCCCGGCAAGGTTCTTGCAGGGGGCCCGCAAACACCCTCGGCAAAGATCTTGCTAGGAACCTCGCCTTCTGGTCTTCAGAAAGATCTGCATGCCACCGCGCATGCGCCCTTGGGCCTTGGTCTTAACATTTGTTGATGGTGTCAGAACCCTCAACCTCAAGGGCGGTATTCTTGTTAGTCCTTCGCAAGGCGTCCCGGCAAGGACCTTGTCGGGGTCACGCAAGCCGTCCCGGCAAGGATCTAGCCGGGGGTCCAGCTCGTCTTCTGTTCTCTGGTCACTGGTTTAGATGTCGCTTCCCTAGTGATCTTGTATCACGCCTCCAGCTTCCCTCGTCAAGCCATGCCACGGGTGCAGCTGCAACTGCCCGTGCACAAGTAAGGGTTACCAAAGGACCCAAACTTTAGTACACCGACAATGTGGTAGGCTATTAATGGGCCGGATCTCATATGGGCCCTTATTAGGCCCAGAACGTGGCAGGCTGTTAGTGGACCAGATCAAATATGTGTCGACATTTCGCCCGGAACATGGCAGCCTATTAACGGGCCAACCCACTAGTGTCTTCCAAATCATGTGGGCCTTTAGCTGGGCCGACCCATTATGGTATACAAAATCTTGTGGGCCTTTAGCTGGGCCGGCCCATTATGGTCTGCAAAATCTTGTGCGCCTTTAGTTGGGCCGGCCCATTTAATCTTGATGGGCCACTTTTTGGCTGGTCCACGTGTCAACATATCATAGGCACATCTCGCCCATTGGATGAGTGACATCTGTGCCAACGCGGAGCTGACACATGATTCCATCGGCCAATGAGAATTTTACACATGGAAAATCGCCATTGGTCGTGGCTGTTAGCGGTTTATCGGATCCAAAACTTGACCCGATACCTTAACAGTGACACGTTATGGTGGATGCCATGTGTTGGTTACCCTTTGTCAGATTCTGGGTTCCGGCAAAACCTTGAGGTTCGAACTCTGAGGTGTGCACAAAGATCTCTCCCTAGCTCACTCTTGCAACAATCTCAAGGCCTAGCTTGCTGAACCCAAGGAACAAGAGACACGAGGGTTTATACTGGTTCGGGCCATCGTTGTGGTGTAATACCCTACTCTAGTGTGGTGTGGTGGATTGCCTCGTAGGCTGAGGATGAATCAGTATAACGGATGAATAGCCTCCTGAGGAGAGGTGTTCTTGACCTCGATGAGCTGGTGTGTCTGAGGATGGTCCGAATGATCCCTCCTTGCTATGGTGGTGGCTAGCCCTATTTATGGAGTCCCTGGTCCTCTTCCCAAATGTTAGGCAGGAAGGGATCCCACAACCGCTAGTTTTGAAGCGAGACAACTAGTACAAGTTATCCTGACAACAGGTGGTCTTCGCCTGCCAAAGGCTCTGGTGGTGACGCCGCCGTGGGCTCCACGGTGACCTCCATCCTGCCGTCCTGCTGGTCTTGGTCTTGTTGCACTGATATGGAAACCTTTGCCTGATGCCTCGAGACTCCTCGCCTGTGCTTGCCCCTTTAGCACCAAAGAGGAAACATGTACTCTGCGCCTGCTGGTGCCCGCCTGGCCTTGGTCGTCATGCCTCACGTCACGCGGACCTCACGACGTGCCCCTTGCATAGATATATCCGCTCCTCGGGAGACAGCCTAGCGAGGCCTCCCCTGGGGAGGTATTGGCGTCGTCCGCCTCGCGAGGCTTGGCCCCTTGCGAGGGTATTGAGTGGTCGCTGATGAAGATGGGTCGTACCAGGCCGTTGGTGGAGCCATGCCCTGGGCCGCAGGCAGGCAAGTCGAGGGACCGCCATTCCCAGGACACCGACAGTAGCCCTCGGGCCCATGGCGCGCTCAGACTGGGCATCGAGGCGAAGCCAAAGGGCAAGTACAAAGCGCCACAGGCCCCAACCTCCTGCAGTCTTGATTGACGCGTGGCGATTGACAGGATGTGGGCGTCTCCGCTTCCCCACGCTGCCTTCGCAACCGTCCGACTTGTCGAGTCCCTGCTACAGGAAAAAGAGAAACCATCATTACCTGCGATCGTGGAGGCCGGCGGTTGGCCTCCTTCTGGCTATAAATGAGGAGAGGGGCGGAGCCCCCATTGCTCATCTCTTCCTCCATTCTGCCTACCACTTCTTCCTCTTTGCTCCACCGCCTTGCACGCCGACAAAGAGGTTCTCGGCCGTAGAGAAGGGGAAGGCTCACCAGGAGGGGCCCGACTCGCCACTGCCTAAGAGGGGGCGTTATCGTCCCCGCAATCACGCCGCAACCCCCGCCGTGGTCTCTTGTGTGCGCGAACGAACTTCTTCAGGGTTCAGCACCATTCCTTGCAGTCGCGGCAGCGTCTCCTCGCTCGGGGGGAGCCGCCCGAGACACGGCAGTCCCGCCCACGAAGGGAGGAGTGCCATGGACGCCCGGCCTCCCCGGACGTGCTTCCATTCGGCGGAGGTGCTACCGGAGTTTGTCATGTGGTCGGAGAACCCGGCTGGCACCTGGCTTCAGCTTTCGCGCTCCTTTGCCGGCGACCTTCCGGCCACGGGTCCTGGCGGCCTCTGGCTGCAGGCTGACGGCAGCAGCAGCAAGGCTTCGTGGGTTGCGGTGGAGGTCTCTATCGCGGGCAATGTAGCCCAGGCCCTCGGCTGGCAGGCATTTGCCCGCGCGCGTGATCTGAGCAGGTTGTGCACCCTCCACTACAAGTACGACGGTGTCACGACCCTCTTCGTGAGGGTGTTCGAGGAAGATGGTCGCCACACCAGGTGCTGCCCTGAAGATAGCGAGTGTGACAAAGTGCTCGGCCTTGGCGACGGCCGTGACGAGGATGAGGGTGGACTCGCCCCCGGCGACGGCTGCGACTCGTTTGGCAACGGCAGCTCCTCCTCCTGCGAAAGCTCTAGTGGTGGCGGCTACGACCAACCGCCACGTCGTCGGGTTCACTTCAAGGATGGTGGCAGGTCTCCCGTCACCGTGCTCTGGTGAAGCGCGAGGAGGGCTCCGGCTGAGCCCGGGGGGCCAATCCTCGTGAGCAGCCATGCCGTAGGAGTCGCTTTTGCCTGTCCTTTCCTTTCCTCCTGCATTAAAAGAAACAAGTATGGGGCCCTGCGAGGGCGTGTAATGAACCGTAGTGCTTGTGCTGCTTTGTGCTATGTTTATTGTCTCTGGATTGTGTTGCGGAATCCATGCTATATGCGGGCGTAGAGGAATAACTTAGCTTGATACATCTGGGTAGCTTCCACCTTGTGAGGGCCCATGCCTCCTGGCATTTGGTGTAGCTTCCCTGCCGCCAACTCGGCAGACATCGCGAAGCTGCGAAAATTCATTAGGAAATCCGTATCCCTCCTTGCGCGAGGCCTCATGCATGGGCTGATCATGGCCCAGCGCACCATGTCGAGGTACCCGTGGGGCACGGTCTTAAAAGAAAGGGGGTTGCGCCGATCACAAGCTCAATCGAGGGCGCCTCGCAGAGACCAGGGGAGCGCGCATGCCCGCACACCTGTCTAGCCCCCTCGCGAGGCGTGCGAGGGAGAGCGTCGGGGACCTGCCGCCCTCCCTGGCGCAAAACAAGGAATCGAGGGAAGATTCAGAAGGAAGAGGGGATTCAACCAAGCCATCGAGAAATGCGAGAACTTCAAACTCCACTAAAAGGGGCAAACCAAATACAGTAAGCAGATGAACAGCCACATCCAGCACCTAGTCTAGTCTTCTCAACAGCGCAGAGCTAAGTGTTGCCCCAGAGGCCCGAGGGCGGCACTCCAGAGACTCCGGGGCATGTACAGCCCCCCTCATTATTACCTGAGAGTGTCACGAGCAGCGACCGTCACAGGCACTGGGCCTTGCTTCATGGGTAGAACTTATGGAGGTGCTGGATGTTCCAGGCATTCTGGATGGGGATCTCGTCCTGCGTCTCCAGGCGCGCAGCGCCAGGCCTAGAAACGTGGGTATTCCTAAACGGGCCCCCCACATGGGTGGGAGCTTATGCAGCCCTTCCCTGGAGAGCGCCCACCTCAGGACGAGATTGTACACTTCGAGTGTCCTGGAGTGGACGCTGCGGGGGTGATACCATCGCAGTGCCTGCTGGTACCTTGCCGCTCGGAGCGAGGCTTGGCGGCGGCGTTCCTCCCCCAGCACAAGGTCCATCCCTCGCATGGCGTCCTGATGCGTCTCGTCAAGCGCCAGGACCCGCGCGGAGTGATGCCTGACCTCATGAGGAAGAACCGCTTCTGATCCGTAGATGAGGAAGACCGGGGTCTCGCCTGTTGGCTTGGTGGCGGTGGTGCGGATGGACCACATCACGGACTGGAGCTCATCGTGCCATCCCCTGCCGCAGGACTCAAGCTTCGTCTTGAAGGTCCTGGTCTTGAGGCCTATCAAGACCTCCGCGTTGGCGCGCTCGGCTTGGCCATTGCTCCTGGGGTGTGCCACCAAAGCGTACCAAATCTGCGTTCCAAGGTTAGCACAATATGTCATGAAGAGATTGCTAGTGAACTGCGAGTTGTTGTCGGTGATGATGCGGTTAGGGACCCCAAACTGGCTCACGAGGCCCTTGATGAACTTGACCGCAGACCCGGCTGGGATGGTGCGGACGGCTTCCACCTCCTCCCATTTTGTGAACTTGTCGATGGCGACGTAGAGGTAGTGGTAGCCCCCGGGCGCTCGAGGTAGTGGACCCAGGATATCCAGCTCCCAGGCCGCGAATGGCCAGGAGAGTGGGATAGTCTGGAGGCCTTTGAGCTGGCCGGTAGATTTGCTTGGCATGGAACTAGCAGGTCTCGCAGGATCCCACCAGCTCGGTTGCGTCGGTGAGTGTCGTGGGCTAGTAGAACCCGCTGTGGAACGCCTTGCGCACAAGGGTGCGCGATGATGAGTGATGCCCGCAATCTCCGTCGTGTATGTCGGTTAGCAGCTCGCACCCATGCTTCCTAGAAATGCATCACAAGGAAACATTGTTTGGTCATTTTCTGTATAGCTCACCATCCTGGATGCAGTATGTTGTAGCTTGCCGGGCCACGCACTCCATGTCCTCCTTCTCTGGTAGTATTCCCTATCCCAGGTATGCCCTGAACTCTTTAGTCCAACACCCCTCCTGAGGTTCGACTGCGAGGAGCAGGCGAGCTCCTGAGGTTGGTGGTGGAGGAAGCTCCTCCCGAGGTGGTGCGGACCCCGCAGCCGGAGGGGCCGCAGAAGGTTTGAAGAGTCGCTCCTCAAAGATGCCAGGCTCCTGTGGCTGACGCTTGGACGCCCTCTTGGCGATGTTGTCGGCTTCCTTGTTCATGTAGCGAGGCACGTGCTGCAGCTCTAGGCCCAGAAATTGCATCTCCATCTTGCGCATGTCTGCGAGGTATGCCTCCATGTGCTCGTCCCTTGGCTCATACACTTTGTTGGAAAAGTTGACGAGGAGCTGAGAGTCGCCCTTGATGGTGAGGCGTTTCACTCCCAAAGCCGCCGCAGCCTTGATGCCGGCGATCAACCCCTTGTATTCCGAAATATTGTTGGAGACCTTCTCGCCCTGCTGGAAGTAGAGTTGCATGGCATAGTAGAGCTTGTCTTGGCTGGGCGAGATCAGCACGGTGCCAGCCCCCGCACCTTGGCGTGCAAAGGCGCCGTCGGAGTACATGACCCAACCATCTGGCGCTTCATTTCTTGGCGAGAGGGATCGGCTCTCGCCTTCTTCGGGATCTGGAGCGTCGGTCCATTCTGCCATGAAGTCGGCGAGGGCGGCTCCCTTGATGACCCTTGTTGTGCTGAACTCCAGCTGAAACGCTTGAAGTTCGATGTTCAACTCAGCGACTCTCCCCGCAGCGTTGGGGCTCCAGAGCACCCTCTCCAGTGGGTAGGCCGAGATGACCTTGATTGGGTTGCCTTGGAAGTAATGACACAGCTTACATGAGGCCACCAGGAGCGCGAGCAAGAGCTTCTATGGCATGGGGTATCGTGCTCTTGCGTCTCGTAACACCATGCTGACGAAGTATACCAGGTACTCCACGAGGGCGGGAGCGTCGGTGGAGCATGTGGCGTCCGGAGGTTGTGGCGCCTACCGAGGTGGGGGGACCTCAGGAGCTTGGTCACCCATCATGGCCTCCGTAGGCCCAGAAACATCGTCTTGTGGGGCCTGATCATCCGTGGGCGTCGTCATGGCTTTAGCGGTGCCGTCTTAGCACCGCACCGTCCCGGCGGAAGGTACAACATTACGCGGCGCATCCTTTGCCTGGCGCTCCTCCCGGACAGGCACCAACGCCACACTAGTTGAGTGGGGCATGGTGGCCAGGTAGAGCACCAGGGGCTCGAGGGGTCGAGGTGCGACCATCACCGGAGGGCTGGTCAAATATCTCTTGAGGTCTTGCAACGCCAGGTCAGCCTCTGGGGTCCACTCGAACGGGCCATTCTTCTTCATTAGCTTGAAGAACGGAAGGGCGCGTTCTCCCAGCTTGGAGATGAAGCGCCCAACGAGGTTACGCTGCCCCCGAGCTTCTGCATTTCCTTGAGAGTTTGCGGTGGGCTCATATCTTCTATCACCTTGACCTTTTCCGGGTTGGCCTCGAATCCCCTATGAGATACGATGAATCCCAGAAACTTGCCGGAGGGAACACCAAACACACACTTCTCCGGGTTGAGCCGCAGGTCCACCTAGCGCAGGCTGGTAAAAGTCTCCTCTAGGTCCTGGATGAGGGTTCTTGCCTCCCGAGATTTTACCATGATGTCGTCGACGTAGGCTTTAGCGTTTCTCCCTACCTGCTGGCCTAGGGCGATGTGCATCAGCCGCTGGATGGTCGCCCCAGCGTTGTGTAGCCCGAACAGCATGCACGTGTAGCAGTATACCCCACACAGGGTCAACCTTCTCCACATATTACACCGCCATCTTGATCTAGTGGTAACCCGAGAATGCGTCTAGGAAACATAGCAGATCGCACTCGGCGGTGGAGTCGACGATCTAGTCGATGCGCGGGAGCGGGAAGGGGTCTTGGGGGCAGGCTTTGTTGAGGTTGGTGAAGTCGACACACATGTGTTCCGTCCCTCCTTTCTTGGGCACGACGACGGGGTTCGCTAGCTATTTCGGGTACCGGACCTCGCGAATGACACCTGCCTTTTGTAGTTTGTGAGTTTCCTAGACGATGAAGGACTACTTCTCCGTGGACTGTCGCCGCGCCTTCTGCTTCACAGGGCGCACATTGGGGCACACCCTTAAGTGGTGTTCGATTACCCCCCTTGGGACCCCTACCAGCTGCTTGGGCTCCCAGGTGAATACCTCCTTATTCGCGCGCAGGAACTTCACCAATGCCTCCTCTTGGTCCGGGTCAAGGTTAGAGCCTATGGTGATGGTGGCTCCCGAGGATCCATCCTCCTCGACCAGCACTTGCTCCGTTTCGGCCCGGTCCTGAGTGAACAACTGCTTCTTTTTCGTCGGCGCGACTCCCTTAGCTCATGGGGTGGCTTCGTCGACTTTGCGCGCTGCCGCCGCAGCCCTAAAGGCGAGCTTGTGGGCCGTCAGAGCCTCCTTGGTGTATCTAGCCATGGTGAGGACACCGCTACTGCTCGGCATCTTCATGAAGTTGTTGGCCGTATGGATGACTGCCATGAACTGAGCCAGGGCAGGGTACCCGAGGATGACGTTGTATGGGAGGCCAATGCGGGTAATGTCAAAGTCGATCAGCTCGGTGCGGTAGTTGTCCCGGGTACCAAAGGTGACCGGGAGGCGTATTTGCCCAGGGGGCTGATGGATCCTCTACCGACTCTGGAGAAAGGCTTGGTGGGACGGAGTCGGCCGTATGGCACGTGAAGCAAGCCGAAAGCTATCATGGAGAGCACGTTGAGGCCAGCTCCACCGTCGATGAGGGTCTTGGTCATGGCGACGTTGCAGATGGTGGGTGTGCAGAGCATCGGGAGCGCGCCCGAGCCTGCAGTAGGAGCGGGGTGGTCCCTTGAGTTGAAGGTGAGGTCGTCCTTGGGCGCCGCCCATCCTGGAGGGGCTCCCTGTTGTACAGAGGTGGCACCGATCTAGCGGAAAAACTGCTTGACATTGCAGTCCGAGGACGGTGCCCGTGAGCCGCCAAGGAGAGCTCCAACGGCGACAGGTGCCGGCACCACGAAGCGCGCGATAAAAAGCCCACGCAGATCCTCCCAAGAAGCCACAGATGACCCCGACAAGTTGAGCAGCCAGGAGCGCGGCGCGCCAGCGAGGGCCATAGGAAACCAATTGGCCATGACCTTGTCGTCGCCTCCTGCCTCCAGAATGGCCTCCTCGTATGTCAGCAGGAAGGTCGACGGATCCGCCACACTGTCATAGCAGGGTGGCATCTCCGGCCTGAACTTGTGCTTCCACTTCACCCGTCGTAAGCTGGGGGCGAGGGACCAGAGCCCCATGGTGCCGTCGCAGGTGTCCGTCGGCCCAATCGGAGGAGCGGCACCGGCCATGGGGGGTGAATGAGGAGGTGAAGCTTCGGCACTCCCCTGATTCTGGGTTCCGGCAAACCCTTGAGGTTCAAACTCTGGGGTGCGCACGAAGATCTCTCCCTAGCTCGCTCTCGCAACGATCTGAAGGCCTAGCTCGTCGAACCCAAAGAACAAGAGACGCGAGGGTTTATACTAGTTCGGGCCACCATTGTGGTGTAATAGCCTACTCCAGTGTAGTGTGGTGGATTGCCTCGTGAGCTGAGGATGAATTATTACAATGGATGAACAACCTCCTGAGGAGAGGTGTTCTTCAGCTCGATGAGCTGGTGTGTCTGAGGATGGTCCGAATGATCACTCCTTGATATGGGGGTGGCCAACCCTATTTATAGAGGCCCTGGTCCTCTTCCCAAATGTTAGGAGGGAAGGGATCCCACGACGGCCACTTTTGAAGGGAGACAACTAGTACAAGCTATCCAAGAAAAAGGTGGTCTTCGCCTCCCGAAGGCTCTGGTGGTAACGTCGCCGTGGGCTCTGCGGTGACCTTCATCCTGCCGTCCTGCTGGTCTTGGTCTAGTTGCACCGTTATGGAAACCTTTGCCTGATGCCTCGGGACTTCTCTCCTGCGCTTGCCCCTTTAGAACCAAAGAGTAAATAGGTACTCTGCGCCCGATGGCGCCCGCCTGGCCTTGGTCGTCATGGCTCACATCACACGGACCTTGCGAGGTGCCCCTTGCATAGATATCTCCGCTCCTCAGGAGCCAGCCTAGCGAGACCACCCCTGGGGAGGTCTTAGTGTCGTCCGGCTCATGAGGCTTGGCCCCTCGTGAGGGTCTTGAGTGGTCGCTGATGAAGATGGGTCGTACCAAGCCATTGGTGGAGCCACGCTCTGGGCCGTAGGCAAGCAAGTCTGGGTACCCCTGTTCCTAGGACACCGACACCCTTGACGAAAGCACTTCCACGACGCACCATTTATCATCATGGAAGTGGACACTTCTGTGATGATAATTTTGCTAATGTCATGGAACACTTGTACGACAGCACAAGTATGACTATCTTGATTCCGTCATAAAATCGTCATGGATGTACATGCATGACAAAAAACGTGACCTACCATGACAAACACGTATAATCACGGAAGTGTATTTTTTTTAGTGCTAGGGCTCAGCAACAAGGACAAGTGGCACCTCCTCCTTCATGAGAGCGCACCTCTTGACCACTAGGACCAGTGGTCTGGTGGGAGGCGGTAGTTCAGCAGCTGAAGGGGAGTTGTTCCCGTCAAGCTCTCTACCGGGAGCCCCGGGAGGCTCTACCAGGAGAGACTTGCCGGAGTCCAGTTTCCTCCTCTTCCAGGCCATTGTTGCAGGCGATACGAAAGGCTGAGTAAGATGGAGAACAAAAGTTCCTGGTTCCATAGGAAGCTTCTGTGCAGCGCACTTTGACAGATGAATAGCAATGTTGTTTTCTACATGGGGTACATGCTCTGTTTGCAATCCGTTGAAGCGCTCCGACAGCCTTCTCACTTCGTCAATGTATGCCTCCATCAATGGATTTGGTAATCCTTGTTGACTTTTCTCACCACAAGTTGCAAATATCCTCGAATGATCAACATCTTGATCCCCAATTCCATGGCAATCCTGAGCCTGACAAGGAGCCCTTCATACTCTGCAGTATTGTTGGTCGCCTCCTCCCAGGGAAAATGCATCTGGACGATGTACTTCATTTTCTCTCCAGTGGGAGCAACGAGAAGCACGCCAGCCCCTCCACCTTGTAGGTAGAAGGCGCCATCAAAATACATGATCCATTCTTGGGGTGCTTCCTGTTGGGAACGTAGCATGCAATTTCAAAAAATTTCCAATGATCACGCAAGACCTATCTAGGAGATGCATAGCAACGAGAGGGGAAGAGTGTGTCCACGTACCCTCGTAGACCAAAAGCGGAAGCGTTAGGTTGACGCGGTCGATGTAGTCGAATGTCTTCACGATCCAACCAATCTAGTAATGAACGTGTGGCACCTCCATGTTTAGCACATGTTCAGCTCGATGATGTCCCTCGAACTCTTGATTCAGCAGAGGGTCGAGGGAGAGTTTCGTCAGCACGACGGCGTGGTAATGGTGATAGTGATGTGATCCGCGCAGGGCTTCGCCTAGCACTACGATGATATGACCAGAGGAGTAAACTATGGAGGGGGCACCTCACACAGCTAAGAGAACAATTGATGTGCCTTTGGGGTGCCCCCTGCCCCCATATATAAAGGAGGAGAGGGGAGGCCGGCCGACCCTAGGGGGCGCACCAAGTGGGGGGGAGTCCCACTAGGACTCCTAGTCCTAGTCGGCTCCCCCTTCCTTCCAACGGAGGGGAAAGGGGAAAGATGTGGAGAGGGATAAGGAAAGAGGGGGCCGCGTCCCCCACCCCTTGTCCAATTCGGATTTGCAAGGGGTAGGGGGCGCCACCTCCTGTGGCCTGCTTGCTCCTCTCCACTATGGCACATTAGGCCCATTAACTTTCCCATGGGGTTCCGATAACCTCCCGGTACTCCGAAAAATCCCCGAACCTCTTCGTAACCATTCCGGTGTCCGTATATAACCTTCCAATATATGAATCTTTACCTATCAACCATTATGAGACTCCTCTTCATGTCCGTGATCTCCTCGGGGACTCCGAACAAACTTCGGTCACCAAAACACATAAATCATTAAAAAAATCGTCAACGAGCGTTAAGCGTGCAGACCCTACGGGTTCGAGAACTATGTAGACATGACCAAGACACATCTCCGGGAATTAACCAATAGAGGAACCTGGATGCTCATATTGGTTCCTACATATTCTACGAAGATCTTTATCAGTCAAACCACAATAACAACATACGTTATTCCCATTGTCATAGGTATGTTACTTGCCCGAGATTCGATCCTCGGTATCATCATACCTAGTTCAATCTCATTACCTGCAAGTCTCTTTACTTGTTCCGTAATACATCATCCCGCAACTAACTCATTAGTCACATTGCTTGCAAGGCTTATAGTGATGTGCATTACCGAGAGGGCCCAAAGATACCTCGACGATACTCGGAGTGACAAATCCTAATCTCGATCTATTCCAACCCAACAAACACCTTCAGAGACACCTGTAGAGCATCTTTATAATCACCCAGTTACGTTGTGACGTTTGATAGCACACAAGGTGTTCCTCCGGTGTTCTGGAGTTGCATAATCTCATAGTCAAAGGAATATGTATAAGTCATGAAGAAAGCAATAGCAATAAAACTTAGCGATCACTATGCTAAGCTAATGGATGGGTCTTGTCCATCACATCATTCTCTAATGATGTGATCCCGTTCATCAAATGACAACACATATGCATGGTTAGGAAACTTAACCATGTTTGATTAACAAGCTAGTCAAGTAGAGGCATACTAGGGACACTCTATTTTGTCTATGTATTCACACATGTACTAAGTTTCCGGTTAATACAATTCTAGCATGAATAATAAACATTTATCATGATACAAGGACATATAAATAACAACTTTATTATTGCCTCTAGGGCATATTTCCTTCAGTCTCCCACTTGCACTAGAGTCAATAATCTACATTACATAGTAATGATTCTAACACCCATGGAGTCTTGGTGCGGAGCATGTTTAGCTCGTGGAAGAGGCTTAGTCAGCGAGTCTGCAACATTCAGATCCGTATGTATCTCGCAAATCTCTATGTCTCCCTCCTTGACTTGATCGCAGACGGAATTGAAGCATCTCTGGATGTGTTTGGTTCTCTTTGCCAAGGCAATTGCTCCAGTATTGTCATAAAAGATTTTCATTGGACCCTATGCACTAGGTATTACACCTAGATCAGATATGAACTCCTTCATCCAGACTCCTTCATTTGCTGCTTCCGAAGCAGCTATGTATTCAGCTTTACATGTAGATCCCGCCATGACGCTCTGCTTGGAACTGCACCAACTTACAACTCCACCATTCAATATAAATATGTATCCGGTTTGCGACTTTGAGTCATCGGGATCAGTGTCAAAGCTTGTATCGACGTAACCATTTACGATCAGCTCTTTGTCACGTCCATAAACGAGAAACATATCCTAGGTCCTTTTAAGGTATTTCAGGATGTTCTTAACCGCTGTGCAGTGATCTACTCCTGCACTACTTTGGTACCTCCCTGCTAAACTTATAGCAAGGTAGATATCGGATCTAGTACACAATATTGCATACATGATAGAACCTATGGCTCAAGCATAGGGAATGAATTTCATTTTCTCTCTATCTTCTGAAGTGGTCGGGCATTGAGTCTGACTCAACTTTACACCTTGTAACACAGGCAAGAACCCTTTCTTGGACTAATCCATTTTAAACTTCTTCAAAACTTTATCAAGGTATGTGCTTTGTGAAAGTCCAAATAAGCGTCTTGATCTATGTCTATAGATCTTGATGCCCAATATATTAGCACCTTCACCGAGGTCTTTCATTGAAAATTCTTATTCAAGTATCCTTTTATGCTATCCAGTAATTTTGTATTATTTCCAATCAACAATATGTCATCCACATATAATATTAGAAATGCTACAGAGCTCCCACTCACTTTCTTGTAAATACAGGCTTCTCCAAAAGTCTGTATAAAACCATATGCTTTGATCACACTATCAAAGCGTATATTCCAACTCCGAGAGGCTTGCACCAGTCCATAAATGGATCGCTGGAGCTTGCACACTTTGTTAGCACCTTTAGGATCGACAAAACCTTCTGGATGCATCATATACAACTCTTCTTTAAGAAATCCATTAAGGAATGCAGTTTTGTCATCCATTTGCCAAATTTCATAATCATAAAATGTGGCAATTGCTAACATGTTTCGTACAGAATTAAGCATCACTACGGGTGAGAATGTCTCATCGTAGTCAACTCCTTGAACTTGTCAAAAACCTTTCGCAACAAGTCAAGCTTTGTAGACAGTAACATTACCGTCAACGTCAGTCTTCTTCTTGAAGATCCATTTATTCTCTATGGCTTGCCGATCATCGGGCAAGTCAACCAATGTCTATACTTTATTCTCATACATGGATCCCATCTTAGAGTTCATGGCCTCAAGCAATTTCGTGGAATCTGGGCTCATCATCGCTTCCTCATAGTTCATAGGTTCGTCATGATCTAGTAACATGACCTCCAGAACAGGATTATCGTACCACTCTGGTGTGGACCGTACTCTGTTTGACCTACGAGGTTCGGTAGTAACTTGATCTGAAGTTTCATGATCATCATCATTAGCTTCCTCACTAATTGGTGTAGGAATCACTGGAACTGATTTATGTGATTAACTACTTTCCAATTCGGGAGAAGGTACAATTACCTCATCAAGTTTTACTTTCCTCCCACTCACTTCTTTCGAAAGAAACTCCTTCTCTAGAAAGGATCCATTCTTAGCTACGAATATCTTGCCTTCGGATCTATGATAGAAGGTGTACCCAACAGTTTCCTTTGGTATCCTACGAAGACAGATTTCTCCGATTTGGGTTCGAGCTTATCAGGTTGAAGCTTGTTCACATAAGCATCGTAGCCCCAAACTTTAAGAAATGACAGCTTAGGTTTCTTGCCAAACCATAGTTCATATGGTGTCATCTCAATGGATTTAGATGGTGCCCTATTTAAAGTGAATGCAGTCGTCTCTAGAACATAACCCCAAAACGATAGTGGTAAATTGGTAAGAGACATCATAGATCGCACCATATCTAATAAAGTACAGTTACAATGTTCGGACACACCATTACGCTGTGGTGTTCCAGGTGGTGTGAGTTGCGAAACTATTCCACATTGTTTCAAATGAAGACCCAACTCATAACTCAAATATTCACCTCCATGATCAGATCATAGAAACTTTATTTTCTTGTTATGATGATTTTCCACTTCAATCTGAAATTCATTGAACTTTTTAAATGTTTCAGACTTACGTTTCATTAAGTAGATATACCCATAACAGCTCAAATCATTTATGAAGGTCAGAAAATAACGATACCCACCGCGAGCCTTAACACTCATCGGACCGCGTACATCAGTATGTATTATTTCCAATAAGTCAGTGGCTCGCTCAATTGTTCTGGAGAACGAAGTCTTAGTCATCTTGCCCATGAGGCATGGTTCGCAAGTATCAAGTGATTCATAATCAAGTGATTCCAAAAGCCCATCAGCATGGAATTTCTTCATGCGCTTTACACCAATATGACCTAAACAACAATGCCACAAATAAGTTGCACTATCATTATTAACATTGCATCTTTTGGCTTCAATATTATGAATATGTGTATCACTACGATCGAGATTCAACAAAAATAGACCACTCATCAAGGGTGCATGACCATAAAAGATATTACTCATATAAATAGAATAACCATTATTCTCTGATTTAAATGAATAACCGTCTCGCATCAAACAAGATCCAGATATAACGTTCATGCTTAATGTTGGAACCAAATAACAATTATTCAGGTCTAAAACTAATCCTGATGTTAGATGTAGAGGTAGCGTGCCGACGGCGATCACATTAACCTTGGAACCATTTCCGACGCGCATCGTCACCTCGTCCTTAGCCAATCTTCGTTTAATCCGTAGCCCCTGTTTCGAGTTGCAAATATGAGCATTAGAACCAGTATCAAATGCCCAGGGGCTACTACGAGCATTAGTAAGGTACACATCAATAACATGTATATCAAAAATACCTTTCACTTTGCCATCCTTCTTATCCGCCAAATACTTGGGGCAGTTCCGCTTCCAGTGACCAGTCCCTTTGCAGTAGAAGCACTCAGTTTCAGGCTTAGGTCCAGACTTGAGCTTCTTCCCTTGAGCAACAACTTGCTTGCTTTTCTTCTTGAAGTTCCCCTTCTTCCCTTTGCCCTTTTTCTTGAAACTAGTGGTCTTGTTAACAATCAACACTTGATTTCTACCTCCGCAGCCTTTAGCATCGCGAAATGCTCGGGAATTGTCTTTTCCATCGTTTGTGTGTTATTGTTCATCATGAAGCCTTTATATCTTGGTGGCAGTGATTGAAGAACTCTGTCAATGACCTTATCATCAGGAAGATTAACACCTAACCTAGTCAAGTGGTTGTTGTACCCAGACATTCTGAGTATGTGTTCACTGACAGAACTGTTCTCCTCCATCTTGCAGCTATAGAACTTGTTGGAGACTTCATATCTCTCAACTCGGGCATTTGCTTGAAATATTAACTTCAACTCATGGAACATCCCATATGCTCCATGATGTTCAAAACATCTTTGAAGTCCTGATTCTAAGTCGTAAAGCATGGCACACTGAACTATCGAGTAGTCATCAGCTTTAGTCTACCAGACATTCAGAACGTCCGGAGTTGCTCCTGCAGCGGGTGTTGCACCTAGCGGTGCTTCTAGGACTTAATTTTTCCATGCAGCAATGAGGATAATCCTCAAGTTACGGATCCAGTCCGTGTAGTTGCTACCACCATCTTTCAACTTAGCTTTCTCTAGGAACGCATTAAATTTCAAGGGAACAGTAGCACGGGCCATTGATCTACAACAACATATATATGCAAAAACTATCAAGACTAAGTTCATGATAAATTAAAGTTTAATTTAATCATAGTACTTAGGAACTCCCACTTAGATAAACATCCCTCTAGTCAACTAAATGACTTGGATCTCTTGTTGTTGGAACTCTCCGGCAAGTCATCAACGAGCACAAAGTTCTCCAAGGAGATACATTTCCAGGATTCCTTGCTCGCATCCGTGGTGTGAACAGTGACCTCAGCAGCCTCTGCCGCGACTGCGTCCTGGTATATCTTGTCCATGCAAATGATTGCATCCTTCTTGTCTGATGGAACAGAAATGACGCCCCGTGGCCCTAGCATCTTCAAGGTGTTGTAGGCATAGTGGGATGCCGCAGTGAATTTGGCTAGAGCAGGGCGCCTAATGATTTCGTTGTATGGCAGGGGGAGGTCGACCACGTCAAACACAACCTTCTCGGTCCGGTAATTCAACCCTCCTCCGAATGTCACCGACAACGTGATCTTTCCCTTAGAATGACTCCTGCCGAGGTTGATTCCTTGAAACGTGCCTGTGACTTTGAGCTCTTCCTCTATTATCTGAAGTTTGCTGATGACTTTTGGGGAAATTAGTTTCAACCTGTGTCGGCGTTCTAGGAATGGGGGTAACCAGACCTGCCTGCCCGTGGCCCACGGCATGGCTCCATCGAGGGCCTGGTACGGCCCAATTTTAGTAGCAACAACTCAAGACCCTCACGAGGGCCATGCCTCGCGAGGCAGATGACACCAAGACATCCAGAAGGAGCGGCTTCCTCAGGCTGGCACCTGAGGAGCGGAGATTTCTATGCAAGCCTCACCTCATGAGGTTCGGGTGGCGTGAGCCATGATGACGAAGGCTAGGCGGGCGCCAGCGTGTGCAGGACACCAGTTTCCTCTTTGGTGCCAAGGAGGCAAGCACAGGCGTGGAGTCCTGAGGACTCGGCAAAAGGTTTCCATTCCCGTGCAACAAGACCAAGACCGCCAGGATGGCAGGACGGAGGTCATCGTCGAGGAGAACTTTGTATTGAAGATCAAAAAGAGAGAAGAAGCCATCTAGCTAATAACTATGGACCCGAACGTCTATGGTAAACTACTCACATATCATCGAGAGGCTATGGTGTTGATGTAGAAGCCCTCCGTGATCGATTCCCCCTTCGGCAGATCGCCGGAGAAGGCCCCAGATGGGATCTCATGGGTATAGAACTTTACGGTGGTGGAAAAGTGGTTTCGTGGCTCCCTTGGATGTTTTTAGGGTATAAGAGTATATATAGGCGAAAGAAGTATGTCGGTGGAGCTACGAGGGGCCCACGATGGTGGGGGTGCGCCCTCCTACCTCATGGCCGCCTCGTTGCGTCTCTGACTTCCACTCCAAGTCTCCTGGATTTCGTTTGTTCCAAGATCCTCGTGAAGGTTTCGTTCCGTTTGGATTCCGTTTGATATTCCTTTTCTGCGAAACACTGAAATAGGCAAAAAAAACCAGAAACTGGCACTGGGCGACACAAGCAAACATAAGATCGAACAAAAGAAGGGCGAAAAAAAGGGAAAATCTTTTTGGAAGCCGTTTTATAAGTGGGGGAGAGGAAAACTAGAGGCAAATGGCGAATAATGTAATGCAAGAGATGATAGTTTATGATGGGTTCTTGGTATGTCTTTACTTGGCATAGATCTCCCCGGCAACGGTGCGAGAAATTCTTCCTGCTACTTCTTGAGCTTGCATTGGTTTTCCCCTTGAAGAGGAAAGGGTGATGCAGCAAAGTAGAGTAAGTATTTCCCTCAGTTTTCAGAACAAAGGTATCAATCCAGTAGGAGACAACGCACAAGTCAACAAATACCTGCACAAACAATCAAACAACTTGCATCCAGCGCGATAAAGGGGTTGTCAAAGGTTACTTGTAAAAGTGAGATCTGATAGAGATAGATAAACGGTAAAGTAAATATTTTTTGGTATTTTCGGTTTATAGATCGGAAAGTAAAAGATTGCAAAGGAAGTAAATCGGGAAAACTAATATTGTAGATCGGAAACTTATATGATGGAAAATAGAAACTTATACAATGGAAAATACACCCGGGGCCATAGGTTTCACTAGAGGCTTCTCTGGAGATATAAAATACTACGGTGGGTGAACAAATTACTGTCGAGCAGTTGATAGAAAAGTGCAAAGTTATGATGATATCTAAGGCAATGATCATGAATATAGACATCACTTCCGTGTCAAGTAGACCAAAACGATTCTGCATCTAATACTATTACTCCACACATCGACTGCTATCCAACATGCATCTGGAGTATTAAGTTCATAAAGAACGGAGTAACGCATTAAGGAAGACGACATGATGTAGAGGAATTAACTCAAGCAATATGATGAAAACCCCAACTTTTTATCCTCGGTGGCATAAATACAATACGTGCCTTGTTGCCCCTACAGTCACTGGGAAAGGACGCCACAAGATTGAACCCAAAGCTAAGCACTTCTCCCATTGCAAGAAAAACCAATCTAGTTGGCCAAACCAAATCGATAGTTCGAAGAGACTTGCAAAGATATCAAATCATGCATATAATAATTCAGAGAAGATTCAAATAATATTCATAGATAAGATGATCATAAATTCACAATTCATCGAATCTTGGCAAACACACCGCAAAACAGTATTACATCGAATAGATCTCCAAGAACATCAAGGAGAACATGGTATTGAGAATCAAAGAGAGAGAAGAAGCCATCTAGCTACTAGCTATGGACTCGTAGGTATGTGGTAAACTACTCATGCTTCATCGGAAGGGCAATGGTGTTGATGTAGAAGCCCTCTGTGATCGAATCCCCCTCCCGCAGGACGCCGGAAAAGGCCCCTAGATGGGATCCACAGGTACATAAGGTTGCGACGGTGGATAAGTGTTTTCGTGGCTCTCTCTGTTGGTCTTGGGATATATGAGAATATATAGGCGAAGAAATTAGGTCGATGGAGTCACGAGGGGCCCACAAGGGTGGGGGCGTGCCCTACCCCCCTAGGCGCGCCCTTTGTCCTTGTGGCCGTGTCATGGCTCCTCTGACTTGCACTCCAAGTCCTCTGGATGTCTTCTGGTCCAAGAAAAATCATCGTGGAAGTTTTATTCCGTTTTGACTCCATTTGGTATTCCTTTTCTGCGAAACTCTAAAACAAGGAAAAAACAGGAACTGGCACTGGCACTAGGCTCTAGGTTAATAGGTTAGTCCCAAAAAATAATATAAAAGATCATATTAAAGCCAAAACAGATAATATAATAGCATGGAATAATCAAAAATTATAGATACGTTGGAGACGTATCAGCATCCCCAAGCTTAATTCTTGCTCGTCCTCGAGTAGGTAAATGATAAAAACAGATTTTTTTATGTGGAATGCTTCCTAACATAATTTTCAATGTAATTTTCTTTATTGTGGCATGAATATTCAGATCCGAAAGATTCAAGACAAAAGTTTAATATTGACATAAAAATAATAATACCTCAAGCATACTAACCAAGAAATTATGTCTTCTCAAAATAACATAGCCAAAGAAAGCCCATCCCTACAAAATCATATAGTTTGGCCATGCTTCATGTTCGTCACACAAAATGCTCCCATCATGCACAACCCCGATGACAAGCCAAGCAATTGTTTCATACTTTAGTATTCTCAAACTTTTCAACTTTCACGCAATACATGAGCGCGAGCCATGGATATAGCACTATAGGTGGAACAGAATATGATGATGGAGGTTGTGTGGAGAAGACAAAAAAGGAGAAAGTCTCACATCGATGCCCATCAATTGATGTCAATGCGAGGAGTGGGGATTGCCATGCAACGGATGCACTAGAGCTATAAATGTATGAAAGCTCAACAAAAGAAAGTAAGTGGGTGTGCATCCAACTTGCTTGCTCACGAAGACCTAGGGCATTTTGAGGAAGGCCATCGCCGGAATATACAAGCCAAGTTCTATAATGAAAATTCCCACTAGTATATGAAAGTGTCAAAATAAGAGACTCCCTATCATGAAGGTCATGGTGCTACTTTGAAGCCCAAGTGTGGAAAAAAGGATAGTAACATTGTCCCTTCTCTCTTTTTCTCTCATTTTTTTGGGGCCTTCTCTTTTTTTGGACTTTCTCTTTTTTCCCCACACGGGACAATGCTCAACTAATGATGATCATCACACTTCTATTTATTTACAACTCAAAATTTACAACTCGATAGTAGAACAAAATATGACTCTATATGAATGCCTCCGGCAGTGTACCAGGATGTGCAATGATTCAAGATTGACATGTATAAAACATTATGAGCGGTGGCTTTGCCACAAATACGATGTCAACTACATGATCATGCAAGGCAATATGACAATTATGAAGCATGTCATAATAAATGGAACGGTGGAATGTTGCATGGCAATATATCTCGGAATGGCTATGGAAATGCCATTATAGGTAGGTATGGTGGCTGTTTTGAGGAAGATATAAGGAGGCTTATGTATGATAGAGAGTATCATATCACGGGGTTTGGATGTACCGGCGAAGTTTGCGCCAACTTTCGAGGTGAGAAAGGGCAATGCACGGTACCAAAGAGGCTAGCAATGAAGGAAGGGTGAGAGTGCATATAATCCGTGGACTCAACATTAGTCATAAAGAACTCACATACTTATTGCAAAAATCTACAAGTCATCAAAACCAAGAACTACGCGCATGCTCCTAGGGGGATAGATTGGTAGGAAAAGACCATCTCTCGTCCCCGACCGCCACTCATAAGGAGGACAATCAAAGAAACACCTCATGTTTCAAATTTGTTACACAACGGTTACCATACGTGCATGCTACGAGACATGCAAACCTCAAAACAAGTATTTCTCAAATTCATAAATACTCAACTAGCATGACTCTAATATCACCATCTTCATATCTCGAAACAATCATCAAGTATCAAACTTCTCATAGTATTCAATGCACTATATATGAATGTTTTTATTATACCCATCTTGGATGCCTATCATATTAGGACTAATTTCATAACCAAAGAAAATTACCATGCTGTTATAAAAGACTGTCAAAATAATATAAGTGATGCATGAGAGATCAATAATTTCTATAAAATGAAACCACCATCGTGCTCTAAAAAGATATAAGTGAAGCACATAGAGTATTCCAATAAATTCCGATTCATGTGAGTCTCTCCAAAAAGGTGTGTACAGCAAGGATGATTGTGGTCAACTAAAAATCAAAGACTCAAATCATACAAGACGCTCCAAGCAAAACACATAGCATGTGGTGAATAAAAATATAGCCTCAAGTAAAGTTACCGATAGACGAAGACGAAAGAGGGGATGCCTTCCGGGGCATCCCCAAGCTTAGGCTTTTTGTTGTCCTTGAATTTTACCTTGGGGTGCCTTGGGCATCCCCAAGCTTAGGCTCTTGCCACTCCTTGTTCCAAAATCCATCAAATCTTTACCCAAAAACTTGAAAACTTCACAACACAAAACTTAACAAAAAATCGCACGAGCTCTGTTAGTATAAGAAAACAAACCACCACCGTAAGGTACTGTAATGAACTCATTCTTTATTTATATTGGTGTTAAACCTACTGTATTCCAACTTCTCTATGGTTCATACCCCCCGATACTAGCCATAGATTCATCAAAATAAGCAAACAACACACGAAAAACAGAATAGTGTGTAGCAATCTGGATAGTTCGAATACTTCGGCAACTCCAAATATTCTGATAAATTAGGACGACCTTAATAACTTGTATATTGATCTACTACAGTTGGAATTGGTATTTTATCGCTCTCTGGTTCAAAATGAAAATTATTCTCATGAGCACATACTTTCTGTTTTTATCATCAAGATCAAACAAAAATCACCCCAGAAGATCCTAAAGGCTTTACTTGGCACAAACACTAATTAAAACATAAAAAACACAATCATAAAAAAGGATAGATGATTTATCTATTACTAAAAAGGAACAAAAATAAAATTGGGTTGCTTCCCAACAAGCGCTATCGTTTAACACCCCTAGCTAGGCATAAAAGCAAGAATAGATCTAAGTATTGTCATCTTTGATATGCAATCCATAAGTGGCTCTCATAATAGATTCATAAGGTAATTTAATTTTATTTCTAGGAAAGTATTCCATGCCTTTCCTTCACAGAAATTGGAATCTAATATTTCCTTCTTTGATGTCAATAATTGCACCAATCATTCTAAGGAAAGGACTACCAAGAATAATAGGACATGTAGGATTGCAATCTATATCAAGAACAATGAAATCTACGGGCACATAATTCCTATTTGCAACAATAAGAACATCACTAATCCTTCCCATAGGTTTCTTAATGGTGGAATCCGCAAGGTGCAAATTTAAAGAACAATCATCAATTTCACAGAAACCTAACACATCACACAAAGTTTTTGGAATCGTGGAAACACTAGCACCCAAATCACATAAAGCATTGCATTCATGATCTTTGATCTTAATTTTAATAGTAGGTTCCCACTCATCATAAAGTTTTCTAGGGATAGAAACTTCTAGTTCAAGCTTTTCTTCATAAGATTGCATTAAAGCATCAATGATATCTCTACTATTAAAGGAGAATCTAACGTCATGATGGTTCGACCTCCCTCCACCCCATTCGACCTCCCTCGACCCCTCCCCCTCACACTCGGAGGCCCACCCATGATCTCTCCTCTCCTCTCCCACCCCAACTGATCACGGCCCCATTATTCCCCGCAAAGCGCCGAGGGAAAACAGCCCGAAGTTCTTCGCGATAGTCACAACACGGCCTCCTGCTGAGATGCTACTTCTCGTCAATGATGACGCGTCACTGCCCCATGATTCGGACCGGCATGTCTCCTAGGAGACCACTCAATTTGTACCTGCAAACCCTTGTCCTGAATTCTCCAGTTAAATCATTCTATTGATTCATGGAAGAGAAAGATACCAGACTGGAACGCAACGACGGTGCCAGTCGTGAAAGAAATAGGTAGGAGGGAGAGAGAGACACACACACACAGAGAGAGAGAGAGAGGAGTGCACCCCTCCGCTCATCTTTGTCTCCTCCTTCTGTGCGAACTGGACATTACATGTGCGATGGTGTGGCCACCGCTGTCGTTGACGGCCCACTCAAAGTGCAGACCATGCCCCGTCCCAAAGCCGCCATGCACCGGCGCCACATACTGCCGGCAGCGCCGCGACACGCCCGCTGACGGCTTCCCCTCGCATGTCGCCTCTCCTCCCTCTTACGCTGATATGTTCAATGCATGGAGGCGTCAATCTAGACTCCATGGACACGATGGCCTCTCCTCCTCTTATTCCTCTCCCCCCGTTAGTTTTTCCTCTCTGAACTGCAGCATGAAGGATGCTAGGATTGAGTGCAGGCAGGCAACTAGGATCAACAGTGGCAATAGAGTCATATTGTGGCGGCGGTTACCTGGCTGTAGTGAATAGAAATTTTGGTGGCCAAATGATTTACAATTTGGCAGACTTGTTCATCATTGCTGTAGCATGCAGACTCCTTCTAGCCATTGTACGTGTCTTTTTTATGTCTCATTTATTTGTTTGCTTCAGTTATTCTTTCTTTGAACTCATGATTGTGTATTTGTTTGCAGTATTAAACATGTTATCTTGCCCAGTACTTCCCTCATGTGACTGTTCAAATCGAGTACCTTTCTTTGTGAGTTACTCTCTCTAGATGTTTGAGAATGGTAGATCAACGCAGCTTAGTAAAAGCCTGCTGAATTCTGTAGCCACAATTGGTAGCACACTGTAATGTTTCAAAAGCACTAAATTAATAATGTAAGATGGTAGCAGCAATTTTACATCAACCTATTGGTGTGTCTGCCATTCTAGAAGAATGTGCATGAAGTGAGAACTTTTCATGATGGAACCACCAAGTTTGATTTTAGTTTCTCCCACTTGATATTCTGCAACATTTTCTTCCATTTTTTTAGTACAAGTACTATGCCTCTCCTGCACAGTAGTTCAACTAATCTAATGTATTTAACACTGTCTTATTTAGGTGGAATTGATGTATTAAAAAATATCTAATAAATATGCTTAAATTGTGATGCCGATACTCAAAATCCAAAGGCTGAAGAATGCATATATATTGCTTTGTTTGCCATCAGAGCATATTTGGAGGAAGAAATTCACCTCAAGCCATCGAAGTGAAATTCTCATTTCTATAAGGTGATTTGTGATCCTGGATGAAATCTAATATATCTCTTATGTAGAATTTGTCTATAGATTTTGTGAGAATTTGTCCCATTCAAAACTACATTACCTGACTAACTTATTTTTTGCCAAATCATATCATGAGTTACTATTCACATGTACTATAGATTCGTGAGGAAAAGAAATAGGATACATTTTCTAGCTTTATATTCATTTATTTTTACTGTAATGTCTAATAATGAAAGCCCTCAAGTTCTGCACCTTTCCAATAGTTTATTGTCTAATATGTTACCTTTTACACAAGTGGGGCTTATGTGATAATATGGCATCTACATCTTTGTTGCATCTAACTTTAGTGGTAACAGATTGAGGACCTTAATGCCAATGGCAATACCATGGACCAGCAGACAAGGATGATGTCATGGAGGTAGGAGAAAGGCTTGTTGGAAGTAGAATGAGGCGATGTTGTGTTCTTTTTCCTCGTAATTAACTTCACAGTGATATGTTTTGAACTTGAAAGCCTTAAAGTGCAGACCCAATTATCCATCTCTTGATTGGTCGGTGATTCATTGCAGATCTGCAATTTGGAAAAGGAAGTATTAATCTTCCTCTGCTGAATGTTTGTATTATGCCCTCAGTATCAATGAGTTCCTCGTCTACAAAGTAAGCAATCACCCCAAGTTTTTTTCATTCCTTGTGGATGCAATATAGTAGCTCAGGGAAAAATCCAACCCATTAGTTCAGGCAAAAAAGGCAATCAAACAGAGCTGACACAACATTCACACATGTTTCTAGGTTTTAAATTCAATACATGATATAATTTTGATTGCCACCTGATTTATATAGAAGTTTTAACTCAAGCACTATTGTCATATTTGCAATAATATATTAGGATTAGTAAAATACGAGGTAAATATATAGTTTATACCATTGTTCATTCAACCCCCATACCAAAATTCAGTTCTAGCTCCAAAGCGAGCAGTTGAAAATATTGAACGTACTAGTGGTTAGCTAAAAATGATACAAAAGATTATTTATCTGTTCACTACAAACCTGCATATGATTTCTTTCTATAGTTCCTTTATCTGAGATTATGTTCTGAGTTTACAGGAAAATGAAAAAGCTAGCATGTGAACTTTATTATGGCATTGAGCACCCTCCTACCTGGCTTCTTTATTTTATTTGTATATGTTGTATTTACACAATTAAACAATTATGTACACCATTTGGGAAGGTATTCATTTACATTTTTTTGAAAAGGAGGATAGCCCACGACCTCTCCATCGGAAAGATGCATGTGGCCATATTATTAAAGTAGATGCATCAAATAACAAGGTCTGGTATTCAAGTACATCTCGAAAAAGGAGCAAAACTAAATAAAAGCTAAGAAAGAAAATCAAAGCCACAACTGGCACGACAATAGGACATAGTGACTAAACTTCTATCCTATTATGTGACTGCCATCCAAACCGGATGAAGATAGCATTCGCATATGATTTCATTTTTGTTAGAAATTATATGTTTGTATGAAACAAAAAAAGGTGTTAGTTCCAACAGCACTATGAATCTAACCCAGACTTTGTATCAGTTTGGTTGCCAATGACTCCGTTGAGCTCCTTGGTTAATGAAATCATTTAAAAAAATACTTGTTTTGCATGCATATGTATGGGAGCCACCATACAAGACAAATAAATTTGTAACCAAGAACTAAGCTAATATATGAGCACTCATAATCTAATCGTTGTAAAGGCATCATCATCAGGGTCAAAGTGGTGCATGGTAGTCGAATAGGTAAGATGCAACATAAGATTTTCATGTTATCACACACATGGGAAAATCACAAGATTAACACACACATTTACAAAGTAGGAAAAAGACTTTCTTCAGTTCCTTCAACACTATTTTTCCTTCCCTGGCAATGCGAGGAGTATTGCATACTAGGTTTATTTCAAGGGTGAATGAAGAGCATGAAAGCGGAAGGGATTAAGGGGCGTGAAAAACATGACATTGTCTTCATGCAAGGAGTGGTGGTTGTCAAGGAGGAAATAAGTGGGAAAGAGAATTGATATGTGTTGTTATATCGATGGAAATTACACCATCACATTAGAAAGTTATCTGAAATAGCTACGTTATTTAATTGGTATGTCATTTTATTTATTCCGTGGCAACACATGGGCACCAAACTAGTGTTTAGTAAAAGCCTTATTTTGATCATAAGCATGAGGAGAATTTAACACGGATTGCAACAAGGAAATACAATCTATCAAAGAGCAATTATCATAATTAAATTACTTGAAATCCAAAATAGTGGGTTCATTGCTATGTAAAGTTTTGACCTCTTAAATCCCACTTTTATAAATTTTAGCATCAACATCTAAAAACTCCGAATGATTGGGATGCCTTTTAACTAAACTTGACTCATCTCCAGTCCCATCTTTATCAAGATTCATATTGGAAAACAAAGATTTAATAGGAGACACATCAATCACTTTTAGATCTTCATCATTATTATCATGTAGATCCTCCGGTTTAGGGGCCATCTTATTAACTAAGGTGGCTCGCTTATTCAAAATTTGACCTACTAAATTTTCAAGATGAGAAAACTGAGATTTCAAACCATAAAGTTCTTTAGACATATCATCGGGCTTTTTATTCATGTACTCCATAAAACTTTTTTGTTCCTTATGCTCGTTTCTGAAGAAATTATTATGCTCAAATTGCAAAGACATAAAGCTTTTAACGTTGTTCTCAATTTCTTCCAACCTTCTAATTAAGGTTAGGATCAATGCTTTTAGGCAAGGCCATCAGGGCAAAAAGGCACACAAGAGGCAAGTGAAAATAGGCGAACAGAAAAAGGGGTGAATAAAATGGCAAAGGTGAAGTGGGGGAGAGGAAAACGAGAGGCAAATGGCAAATAATGTAATGCGAGCGAGAAGAGTTTGTGATGGGTACTTGGTATGGCTTGACTTGAGCGTAGATCTCCCTGGCAACGGCGCCAGAAATCCTTCTTTCTACCTCTTGAGCATGCGTTGGTTTTCCCTTGAAGAGGAAAGGGTGATGCAGCAAAGTAGCGTAAGTATTTCCCTCAGTTTTTGAGAACCAAGGTATCAATCCAGTAGGAGATTACACGCAAGTCTCCTAGTACCTGCACAAAAAATCAAGAACCTTGCAACCAACGCGATGAAGGGGTTGTCAATCCCTTCACGGCCACTTGCAAAAGTGAGATCTGATAAAGATAATAAGAGAAATATTTTTGGTTTTTTTGTTGTATAGATTGAAAAGTAAAGATTACAGAACAAAATAAATAGTAAACTAGAATTGTAGATTGGAAACTTATATGATATAAAATAGACCCGGGCCCATAGGTTTCACTAGTGGCTTCTCTTATGATAGCATGTATTACGGTGGGTGACAAATTACTGCCGATCAATTGATAGAAAAGCGCATAGTTATGAGAATGTCTACGCATGATCATGAATATAAGCATCACATCCGTGTCAAGTAGACCGAAACGATTCTGCATCTACTACTATTACTCCACACATCGACCGCTATCCAGCATGCATCTAGAGTATTAAGTTCATAAGAACAGAGTAACGCATTAGGCAAGATGACATGATGTAGAGGGATAAACTCAAGCAATATGATATAAACCCCATCTTTTTATCCTCGATGGAAACATACATTACATGCCTTGCTGCCCCTACTGTCACTGGGTAAGGACACCGCAAGATTGAACCCAAACCTAAGGACTTCTCCCATTGCAAGAGTGAGCAATCTAGTAGGCCAAACTAAACCGTTAATTCGAAGAGACTTGCAAAGATATCAAATCAAGAATATAAGAATTCAGAGAAGAACCAAATATTGTCATAGATAAACTTGATCATAAATCCACAATTCATTGGATCTCGGCAAACACACTGCAAAAGAATATTACATCGAATAGATCTCCAAGAACATCGAGGAGAACTTTGTATTGAAGATCAAAAAGAGAGAAGAAGCCATCTAGCTAATAACTATGGACCCGAAAGTGTGTGGTAAACTACTCACACATCATCGGAGAGGCTATGGTGTTGATGTAGAAGCCCTCCGTGATTGATTCCCCCTCTGGCAGATCGCCGGAAAAGGCCCTAGATGGGATCTCATGGGTACAGAAGGTTGCGGCAGTGGTAAGTGGTTTCGTGACTCCCATGGATGTTTTTAGGGTATAAGAGTATATATAGGCGAAAGAAGTACGTCCGTGGAGCTACGAGGGGCCCATGAGGGTGGGGGCGCGCCTACCCCCTCGGCACGCCCTCCTACCTTGTGGCTGCCTCGTTGCGTCTCTGACTTCCACTCCAAGTCTCCTGGATTGCGTTCGTTCCAAGAAAGATCCTCGCAAAGGTTTTGTTCCGTTTGGGTTCCGTTTGATATTCCTTTTCTGTGGAACACTGAAATAGGCAAAAACAAAAACTGGCACTAGGCCTCCAGTTAATAGGTTAGTGCCAAAAATAATATAAAAGAGCATATTAAAGCCCATTAAACATCCAAAATAGATAATATAATAGCATGGAACAATCGAAAATTATAGATACGTTTGAGACGTATCAACCTCTTGCTGGATCCTGGCCTCCCGGGCGGAGACAGCGTCCTCAGCCATGGTTACCTGGTTCTCCCTCACCTCCAACCGCTCAAGCTCCAGGCTACGCTCCAAGACCCAGGGCCAATGCCTCCTCGCATTCTTGGACCTCCTTCTCATCGGAGGGGGCCTCGCTCAGTGATGCTGCCAGGGCGGCCTTGCGCACTTGGATCTGACGCTTGAGGGTGGCGTTCGAAGGTTAAAGCTCCTGATTCTGCTCCTCGGCCACCTCATGACAATAGTCGGCAACCCTAGCTTCCTCCTGAGAGCGGGCAATAGCCTCGCAAGAATCTGCGAGGGACACCGCGGCACTCGCACGGGCACGGTTGTGCTGAAGGTGGCCAAAGTTGATGGCGACCTTCAGCTGTCGCCACTCGTGCGCCAAGCGGAGGCCATTCGTCTCAAGGCAGGCCTTGTGATCGGCAAGCTCTCCTCCAAGCCGACTCAGTACACCCATCGCCTCACGGAAAAGCTCATGACCGATGGCACTGCACCCACGTGCAAGCTCTAGCACGCGGCCAAGCGCATCCCCCACGCCGGGGGCTGCTGGAGAGGCCCAAGTGGCTCGCCTGCCTCCGGCAGGGGGCTGGAGGTCGATGCCTTCCCGGTCACTCTCCCGGCCTCGGCGGAGGTGCTGGGCAGCACGGTCTCGCTGCTTGAAGCTGAAGCCGACGCTGGGGTTGCCTAGCCACCCATGATGACCAGTGGAGGAGCCATTGGCACGCCTCCTGTGCCCCAGGACTGATTGCGAAGGAAGAATGTTGGGAGCACCAACTCACGTCCTCCTCGGCGCATCCGCCTCGGGAACTGGCCCCATGCCTCGCGCGGGTGTCCGATGCAGGGGGCTCAGAACCACGAGCGGACCGTGAACTTCCGGATCTTGCTTCGCAGGAGGTTTCGCCACCGCAACCGGAGGGATCCTGAAGAGCCGGGGTTAGGAAGGGACGCGACACATAGAAAATCACAAAGATAAGGTACATACTCGTCTACCGCTTTGTACTTCCTCTGCTTCAGTGGCTGGCTGGCATCATCACTGCAGCTTGGAGACCCCTTCCTCATGCGGACCACATCAAGGTTCAGGCAAAGCAAGCCAGGGGTCCGGGCATGACCCTTGGTGATTGGGAAGCATGCTCCCACCTCCGAAGCACTGGCCTGGGCTTCTGGGGCGGCGGCCTCAGTAGCACCAGGCCGCACCTCCACCAGTCTCAGGAGCATCGGGCAGCACCAGCTCTGTAGTGGCCACCTCGGGAGCTCTCGCCGGAGCTTCAGGAGCGGCTACCTTGGAAGCGTCTGGCGACGCCCTCTCCCCAGCGGTCGCCTCAGGAGTACCCTAGGACGTTCGCCCCCTTGCATCCTCATCCGGGGTGCGCGCCACGGGGTGCACAAGCACGGGAGCCACAAAGATAGGGTTCTCGCGAGGACCTTCATGGCCCGCCGGGTGAAGCCCTCACTCGTCGATGACAGGCATCTACCTCACGAAGTCCTCTTTGTTCGAGCAAAGGTATAGGAGGCAACTATCCTCCGGAAGCATGGCATGCGTGGGGTCGCCTGTCAGGAGCTCGAGCACCGTGCGCAGTGTCTTGGAAGGAAGCGAGAGCACCTGGAGCCTCATGGGATCCTTGGAGCCGGTGAAGTCCCACATTGGGCGAGAATGACGCTGGAGCGGGGAGATGCGCCGCCGGATGAACTCCTTCACCACCATCGGCGACGTCACCCCAGCCTTCTTCAACTTGGCCAGCCTAGGCCAGACAAGGGCAAGCACGGCGAGCAATGATGGCAAGGCTACATTAACAACAGGCGGCCGCCAAGCCCGACAGTTATCGAGGCTGCATGGGGAAGTGGGGGCACCCACGTCTCATCAAGCGCCATGCATCGACTAAGGCCGCAGGCGGTTGGTGCCCGAGGCGCTCCGCACTTGCCCTTTGGCTTCCCCCCGAAGCTAAGTTGGAGTGTGCCTTGGGGCGATGGGCTACTGTCAGTGTTCTGGGAATGGGGGTACCCAGACCTGCCTGCCTACGGCCCATGGCGTGGCTCCATCGACGGCCTGGTATGACCCACATTCATCAGCGACAACTCAAGGCCCTCTCGAGGGGCCACGCCTCATGAGGCGGATGACAGCAAGACCTCCATAAAGAGTGGCCTCCTCAGGCTGGCTCCTGAGGAGCAGAGATTTCTATGCAAGCCTCACCTCTTGAGGTTCGGGTGACGTGAGCCATGACGACCAAGGCCAGTCGGGCGCCAGTGGGCGTAGGATAACATTTTCCTCTTTGGTGCTAAGGAGGCAAGCCTAGGCGTGGAGTCGCGAGGAGTCAGCCAAAGGTTTCCATTCCCGTGCAACAAGACCAATACCGCTAGGACGGCAGGATGGAGGTCATCACCGAGCCCACCACGGTGTCACGACGAGAGGCTTTGCAAGCAAAGACCACCTTTTTCTAGTATAGGGCGTACTAGTTGTCTCCCTTTGAATTTGGCCGTTGTGGGATCCCTTCCCGCCTTCATTTGGGAAGAGGACCAAGGCCCACTATAAATAGGACCTAGCCACCACCGTAGGAGGGGGGATCCATTCCATTCACACCAGCTCACCATCTCAAGAGCACACCTCCCAAGGCTGTTCTTCCACTGTACTAGTTCATCCTTAGCCCATCTCGAGGCCAATCCACCACAAAGCAGGAGTAGGGTTTTACACCGCAAGGTGGCCCGAACCTGGGTAAACTGATGTGTCCCGTTTCCTTCTTGTTCATCGAGCTAGGCCGTGAGATTGCGAGTAGGAAGACTAGGGAGGTTGAGTTCTTCAGACGCAACCCAGAGTTCGAATCTACCAAGGGTCTGCGGAGCCCGAGATCCGACAACCCGACACCGCCGTCAACCAACACCTTTGTGACTTTGAGGTTGCGAATTGTTGGTGAAACCAACAACAGCAAGCACCCTACCGCGGTGGTGCGGTCAGGGTGGTCCTCTTCATCAAAAATGATGGGTGTGCGTGACCACTTGAGCGACTTCCGAGAGTCTGTCGTTGGCTCCATGACATTGACCTCACGCGCCCACTGTTTAAGTTGGCGGTGATAGGAGTGTAGAGATGCACCCCCGTCAATGCACAGGGCGTCAGTGGCCCTCTAGAATTCCTGCTCGCTAGTTTCCTCTCCATCCCCTTCGTCACTTTCATCATTGCAATCTTCCTTCTCTCGACCTCTGGCGTGTTTTCCTTGATTCCGTGGAGCCTTTCCGGGGCGGCTTGCTTCGTCGCCTTGGCGCTTCCCGCCAGCTCTATTCCGACCTTTCTCCTTATCACGCTTCTCATACTCAGCCCTCTCCTTTTTGACGAGCTATTCAACTTGATGGCACTCCTCGAGATCGTGGCCCTTGGTTTGATGAATCTTGCAGTACGGCCCATCACCTTTCCCAGCCTTCTCGGCAGCTGTAGCCTCCTGGCAATTAGTGCACACAACAACTTCCTTGACGGGGGCTTCGGCCTTAGCCTTCTTGCCGGTACTAGGTGTGCCTGATCCTTCAAAGGTCATTAGTGCCTTATCCTTGCAGTTGTTGTTGTGCTTCTTGTTCTTCTTCCTCTGACTGGTGGCCTCGTCATCATCCTCTAAGTCGATGTCGATGCTATGTTCTTCCCCAGGGAGTTTCCTCCCCTCCTCCACCCGAGCACACTTGTCCACCAAGGTGTAAAGCTCCTTCACAGTCTTGGGCAATCGAACGTTCATCTTGGAACACATCCGTCGATTGCGCACGTTGGATTGGAACACAGCTATCACAGCTGCCGGGTGGATGTTCGAAATATTTCTGTGGACTTGGCTAAACCTCTATATGTACTTCCATAGAGTCTCTCCTTCCTTCTGCGGGAGAAGCTGCAAATTGCTAGGCGGCCCAGGTTCTTGATTGCCGCCCGTGAAGGCGCCAACGAACTCATGGCACAGGTCAGTCCAAGTAGAGATGGAGTTCTCCGGCAGATGCAACAACCAAGATCTCACGTTTGCCTTGAGCTCCAAAGGGAAGTAGTTGGCAAAAACCTTCTCATCTCTTCCCCCGGCAGCTCGAACAGCGATGGTGTAGATGCTCAAGAACTCTGCCCGGTTTATTCTCCCATCATACTTCTCTGGTATCTCTGGCTTGAACATGCAAGTGGATGGCCAACGGACTTGCCACAATTCACGGGTGAAGGCAGAGCACCCAGCCTAGAAAGGTAGGTACCTGCCTCCGCCGAGCACAGGCTCGTCGACGTTGGGGCCATCGTGCCCATTGGACTAGTGGTGGTTGTCGCGGCGTCGTTCGATGATGACGCGCACACCCTCCCTCTACCTGTCCTCAGGGGCTCGCCGTCGGCCTTCATGTGCTCAAGGATCGGATGGAGCCATCGAGACATCATCATGCTCTTGGTCGCGCGGCCCTCATGCTAGTTGCCATGGTGGGGATTGCAAACTGGGGGTGGCCCCTTCCGCACGGCCATTAGCATGGGCTGCCATCGTCGTCTGGGGAGGTCGTGGTGGGCAAGCTCGCTGTGAGCCTCCAGCCTCGGCAAAGCCAATCAGGCTCTGAATGGTGGCTCTCCATTCTTTAATATGATCAGCTGCCTGCAGAAATCTCACCAGTAGCTGGGCCCACGCCATGGCCTCCAAAGCGGTACTTGTCATAGGTGAGGATGATGTAGACCGCAGCGTCACCCGGCTCCTGACGGTGCTGGCAGTGGCTGTGGTAGGTTGCCGCCGCCAGGAGCAAGTCGCTTGGATGGCGTGGTGACGAGGTGGTGGCGCGTGTGCACCAATGACCCCGTTCGGAGCATTGGCTGGTCCAGTTTGCTCTGGGGATGGTGCATGTACTGCGACCGCGCCGGTGGCAGGGGCGGCCGGAGGATTGTGGTTCGCCTCAGGGAGGGCGTCACCACCATGGTTGTGCCCCTTGACTGAGCAGGGAGGGACAGAAGGAATAATCTCTCTACCCGTACCTCGCGGAGCGTGGTCGTCAAGATGTTGTTGGTGCCGTCCTTCTCCGGTGCCTCCCGCTCCTGCTTCGGCTGCGGGGGAGATGGTAACAACGCTGCCTGTGCCGACCACGTCCCCCGCAACATCAACATCCGCATGCGTCCCTGCATTCCCCACGGCGCGTGAGGGCGGCGGGGCCTTTGAGGTGGACGGGTGAGCTGCAGCACCGGGCTTCTTCTTGGGCGCCATAGTTGATGGAGCCGTCGATGATGAAAATGTCGATGAAGATCGCGCTACTTATGCTCTCGGGTTCACGCAAGTGACTACCCTCACCTGGCGCAGCAAAGATGTCGTGGGAAATGACGGCCACCTATGGGGCCATGAGCCCCTTTTGGTTCGGCAGGGGGGGATGGGCACGTTGCATAAAGAGCGGAGAAGCGTAACACATCACGACAGAGGTCACATGGGCAGTTTTACCCAGGTCCGGGCCGCCGCGAGGCGTAAAACCCTACTCCTACTTTGGTGGATTGATGGGGGATAATGGCGGAAACCGCGGCCCTCTTGACCGACTGGGTTGCCACGAGATGAGAGTGGCTACGCGCATATGAATGTGCGAGGATCTGAATCCTCTCCGCGATTGCCATGGGCCTCCTTTTATAGATAAAGGGGTCACCACAGTGGAAAATCAGTCTTTTACACACCAATTAGATAGCAAACATTGCTATCATACCTAACCCTACAGGCGGACAGAGCGCCTGCTTGCTTCACACGTCTCAGGACAGTTGTCATATGGAGGTGTTTTGCGTAGTGTGCCCGGCAAGCCTTGCCAGGCTGTTTTCCAGCTTCGCGCCTGCTTGCTTGACATGT
This sequence comes from Triticum urartu, assembly GCF_056163025.1. NCBI lineage: Eukaryota > Viridiplantae > Streptophyta > Magnoliopsida > Poales > Poaceae > Triticum > Triticum urartu. The sequence goes on along the minus strand of NC_141877.1, from coordinate 175,196,921 downwards.
CTCAGGACGGGTGTCATATGGAGGTGTTTTGCGTAGAAAGTGGCTGCCATGTGGCAGGAAGCAGCCACTTAGTCACTTAGGGGCTTGACACTACATTGATCAATGACTTGCGTCGCTGTGAGGTGGTGTAGTGGAACTTTGGCGGGGCAGTCCGCCCTTGCTATGCTCGGCAAGCCTATCGGTGCAGTCTCGTGCCTTGTCTTCAGGTCAATCCTTGTCCTCGCTAGTCTCGCCTGCCTATCGGTGGGAAACGACACCAATGGGGTCACTGGGATCCCTTCTATGGTTGGCGGGCGCGGGGTTGTCCAAAGAGCGGGTCTGGTGGTTAGGATGTAAATCGTTTACCCAGGTTCGGACCGCGGAGACGCGTAAAACCCTAGTCCTACTTTGATGTATATTTGAGTGTTCTTGTGTTCTTGAAGTAGCTGCGGTGTCTATCTAGTCCAAAAGATCCGAATCCCTCTCCAGTACGCCTCGGGCCTCCTTTTATAGACAAAAGGGGTCGCCACAGTGGCACATAGGAGGTGGAAAGGTGTACAAGGGCTGAGTCTATCCCCTGGCATCGTCGGACAAACGGATTTAATGCGTTGCCGATGTTCCCCTTTTGCTTTATTAGGGACGTCAAAGAAGATCGTCCCAGCTGTGGTCGCCTCGCCTGGCTCCGGCGCGCGTCCAAGCTGACAAGGTGTTGTAGTGTCACGTTGGCTGGCTACTGGGCTGGCGTGGTGGTGGAGCTTTCATGAAGATCTGCATGCCACCACGCAGGTGCTTGCTGAGTTGGTGTGGAGGCCGCGTGCATCCACGCAGATGCCTTCTCAGCTGGTCGAGCTAGCAGCTGCGTGGGAGCAGTGGTGGAGTCTTTGCAGTCGTGGGCCTGGCTGCGGCCCTGTAGGTGTCTTCGGCAAGTGCCTTGCCGGGGTCCTGGCAAGGGTCTTGCCGTGGCACCGCGGTCATCCTCGGCGAGGATCTTGCTAGGGTCTTGTGGACTTCCTTGGCATGGATCTCGCCAAGGATCGTTGTCTTCTAGTTCTCGCCTGATCTTGCGTATTTAGGATCTCTACAAAGATCTGCAAGCCACCACGGAGGTGCCTCCCGAGCCTTGGTTCCAACGTAGTTGATGGCATTGGAAACCCTTGGGCTCAAGGGTGGCGCGCTCCGCTGGCGTCAGGAAAGTTGCCCCGGCAAGGATCTTGCCGAGGCTGCGGAAGCCTCCCCGGCAAGGGTCTTGCCGGGGGGTCCACCTCGCCCTCTTGCTCTCTTCGTTCCTCTAGTCTTTGCGTTGCTTTGGTCGTCTTGTGTTCCGGCTTCCCTCCTCTGCCCTGCTTAGTGTGGCCGTGGGCATGGCTCTGACTGCCCGTGCACAAGTAAAGGGGTGCAAAAGGAGAGCCCCTACTTTTGTACACCGACAGGAACCCCCAGGCCTGGGCCACACATAAGCACGACGCATTGTTGGTCTAGGCCTAGAACGGTGTGCGGGCAGGTGGGGCGGACTTTTACTGCAGTAACATCTCCGTCCACTGTGCTTCCCGACGACCCGCGTTGAACGCGCGACGTGGGGGGTCAGGTGTAACATGGGGGTCATGCGTAATGTGGGGGTCATGTGTGGGGCGGTTTCTGCACGGATTTATCACATCATGGCAGATGGTAAACTGGCGACCCGCGCCTTCCTTGTAAAAAGGAATAACCGCGGGCACGCTGCTCATCTACCCTCTGTGCCTTCTCCAATCTCGGAACCGTTGTCCCCTCCTTCTTCCTCCTCAAACTCTTGCTCTCGCTCACTGCCACTGCATTTTCGCTTCCCTTCCTCCTTCACCTCTCATAGCCGCCATGGCACCCAAAACAAACAAAGGCAAAGGAGTGGCCAAAGACGCCGGGGGGACGGAGCCGCCGGAGAGCGAGTTGGCGGTGTGGCGGATGCAGCTTGCCTACTTTCCCTCGACGATCACACGGTCCACCTCCGGGACAACTTCAGGCCCCTGTGGGGGTGCAAGACCGGGGGAGATACGATGGGGCACCCAGCCACGTGCGTCATCCCCGCTGATTGCGCCAAGGCAGCCCCGAATCGGTACCCATTCTTGGTCGACTACTTTTCCTGCAGCCTCTGCCCCCCTTTCTTTGATTTCTTCAATGATGTCATGCACGCCTATGGCTTCCACCTTTTGGATTTCACTCCAAATGCCGTGGTGTGCATGGCCCTTTTTGCCCATCTCTGCGAGCGCTTTGCCGGAGTGCATCCCAACATGACGCTTTTCTGCCATTAATTCTACCCTCGGATCCAGAGCGGAGGCGCCATCTCTGGTTCTGTCGCCTGGATCCCAAGGACCCTGGAGAAGGGGAGGTATCTAGAGGATGCCCAGAAGGAGTGGTGGGAGGAGTGGCGGAGCCGGTGGTGCTGGATTGAGGAGGAGGACCCTTAGGAATTTTGCCAGGTTCGCCAGATGCCGCCGGTTCGCAGGGACAACTGGGGCGATGTCGACCCCTAGGATGGGAGGCTCATGGTCGCCATTGTAACACCCCGAATGTAATTTACCTTATTTGTACTCCAACTCTTGCCGTTTATGGCACTAAGTTATTTGTATGGCATCGTTGTCGGGTTTTTGTCTCCGTGTGTTTTATCTTTGTTATGCATCTCATATCGTGTCATCATGTGCATTGCATTTGCATACGTGTTCGTCTCATGCATCCGAGCATTTTACCTGTTGTCCGTTTTGCATTCCGGCGCTCCTATGTCCTCCGGTGTCCCTTTCTACCTCTTTTCGTGTGTTGGGGTTAAACGTTTTCGTATTGGACCGAGACTTGTCCTGCAGCCTTGGTTTACTACCGGTAGACTGCCTGTCAAGTTTCATGCCATTTGGACTTCGTTTGATACTCCAACGGTTAGCCGAGGGACCGAAAGGCCTCGTGTGTGTTGCAGCCCAACTCCCTTCCAAACTGGCCCAAAACCCACCTAAACCCCTTCTATCATCTAGAGCGTTCGATCACGATCGCGTGGCCAAAAACCGCACCTCATTTGGAGCTTCCTAGCTCCCTATACCTATAAAACTAGACCTCCCCCGAAAATTTCGGGTCCATTCCACCCGAAAACCTAGTCTCTCTCTCCCCTCGCGCGCCAGACACAAGTCCCACTGACGAACATGTCCGTTTTCCTCCCGCCGCCGCCACGTGGCACCGCCTGATTCGCCCGCCCGGGTGCCCACATCGCCGCCGACCCCGCGGGCCCGCGAGCCTGTGCGGGGCCCTCCCGGCCCAGCTCCTCCCGCCGCCCGCACCGGCCAGGAGAGCCGCCCGCGCCGCCTGCCGGTGTTCATCATCCGCCGCGCCGCCCTCCGTCGACTGGCCGCCACTCATCGCCGCCCGGCGCCCTGCCGTGCCCCTCGCCGCCCGGATCTCCGCCCCGCACCGTCGTGGACGTGCGCCAGCGACGGCCGCACCTCCGCCTCGCCTCCCCGCCTCTTCCTCGTCTCCGGCCGGCGAACCATCTCCGATGAACAGGTTTTTAGGCGAACATCGGGCCGCGTGCAAGACCAGATTTGGATCTGGACGATTCGCGGTTGACTTTTCCCCCTCCAAACCATAAATATTTTGCAATCTTTGACATGTCATAACTCCCTCATCGTAGCTCCGATTCGCACGTGTAGCATATCAAAATGTTCGTCTCGACGAGTACATCATTTCATCTCATTGCATCATTTTCATTTGAGCTCATCTTGATGCCCGAAATGCTATTGGAAGAGGGCTATGTGATGATTATGTCAGATCTGTTTCAGCAAATGCCCTTTTGTCATTTTTGCCATGATTAATGTGTGCATGCTATGATCCCGAGCTCTACGTGTGTTTTTTATATGCCATGCCATCTTTACAGGGGTGTATGCCACGTATTTTTGTGATCTTTGTGGTGACTATCACAAGCATGCAAAGTAGCTTACTGAATGATGTTGATTTCAGGGACTTAGAATTTCACTAAGTCCTTGTCCTGTCATTATTTTTATGCCATAGGTTCATGTTGTTTCCTAGTGATCCGTGCCTCTTTTGAGCATGATCAGTAAGGATGTTTTGTAGATAATGTTGTGCTCTATCCATCCATGTCTTTGTTTTCAATTATGGAGCACCCTAGCTTGAGTCAATCGAGCTCTACTTTTGCTATAAAATGTTCTTGGCAGATTGTTAACATGTTTTGCAATTTTGCCAAGCTTGTTGTTGTTGATCCGTGCATGCTATGTTGTTGTTCTTACCATGTCTAGCTTCTATGCCATGTCTATTTTCTGGGTGTGTGCTTAGTTTGTCATGCAATCCCTCGTAGTGAGTGCATCGAGCTCGTAAACATGCCTACTTGTTAACTGATTTGCATGCTCCAGTTTTTCACAAAGTCTGAATCTGTTTTCGTTAATTGCGATGTTCACATGGTTGCAATTGTATTTTCTGATCCCTTTTGGCTCATGGTCACTAAGGGACTTTTGTTATATGCTTTGAGTAGCTTCATGCCATGCCTTGCTTTGCCATGATATGTTCTTGTATCATGTAGTTTTCGTGCTCTAAACATTGCTTCCTGATGATAATTCCTGACATGCTGTTAATTTCATCAAGTCTGAAACCTCTTATCATTTGCACTTTTTCCATGCTTGTTTGAACCTGTTAATGAGTGAATTAGCCGTAGCGCAGTGTTCATCTTTTGTCAAGCATCATGAGTGGATCCCTGCCATGTATTTTGTTGCTATGTTTGAGTGCCGTAGCATATTTTTCTTGATGCATTTAGATGGCTACTTGCTGTTTATCGCAGACCGGTGCCATATTCGTTTTGCTTGCCATTTCCGAACCATGCATCCGATTCCGGTGATCTTTATATCGATTTCGACCAAAATCAACTCCTCTTTCCAGTGGAACTCTTGGATTTCCAAGTTGAGGCCAGGTTCAATTATTCCTTTCCAAATCTTGCATATGCATCGCATACCGCATCCTGCATATCATACCATGTTTGCATCATGTTGTTTGTGCTTTGCACGTGGTTGATTGTGTTCCTTTTGCTTGTTGTCTTGCTTGGGTAGAGCCGGGAGATGAGTACGTGAACGTGGAGCCCATTGAGTACGCCTACGAGGATCAAGGCAACTCTGAGAACTTTGCAGGCAAGATGACCATACCCTCGAAATCATTTCTATCTTTGCTTGCTAGATGCTCGCTCTTTTGCTATGCCTATGCTACGATACCTACCACTTGCTTATCATGCCTCCCATATTTCCATGTCAAACCTCTAACCCACCTTGTCCTAGCAAACCGTTTTTTGGCTATGTTACCGCTTTGCTCAGCCCCTCTTATAGCGTTGCTAGTTGCAGGTGAAGATTGGAGACTGTTCCTTGTTGGAACTTGTTTATTGTTGGGATATCACCATATTATCTTGTTTAACTTAATGCACCTATATACTTGGTAAAGGGTGGAAGGCTCGGCCTTATGTCTGGTGTTTTGTTCCACTCTTGCCACCCTAGTTTCCATCATATCGATGTTATGTTCCCGGATTTTGCGTTCCTTACACGGTTGGGTTATAATGGGAACCCCTTGATAGTTCACCTTGAATAAGACTCCTCCAGCAATGCCCAACTTTGGTTTTACCATTCCCCACCTAACCTCTTTTTCCCTTGGGTTCCGCGGACTCAAGGGTCATCTTTATTTAAACCCCCGGGCCAGTGCTCCTCTGAGTGTTGGTCCACCCTGTCAGCTGCCGGTGGCCACCAGGGGCAACTCTGGGCTGGCCTACCGGATGTTTGGACGATCCGGTGTGCCCTGAGAACGAGATATATGTAGCTCCTATCGGGATTTGTCGGCACATTCGGGTGGTAGTGCTGGACTTGTTTTACCATTGTCGAGCATGTCTTGTAACCGGGATGCCGAGTCTGATCGGATTGTCTTGGGAGAAGGAATATCCTTCGTTGACCGTGAGAGCTTGTGATGGACTAAGTTGGGACTCCCCTACCTCATGGGGCCCCCGTGGCTCCCCTGGCGTGCTTCTTCTACCTATATAACTCCATATACCCTAAAACTTCCAGAACAGAGATTAGATCGAGAGTTCCGCCGCCAGAACCCTCCGTAGCCACCATAAGTCAATCAGGACTCTGTTCCGGCACCCTGCCAGAGGGGGGATCCCTCATCGGTGGCCATCTTCATCATCCCGGTGCTCTCCATGACAATGAGGGAGTGGTTCTCTCTCGGGGATGAGGGTATGTACTAGTAGCTATGTGTTTGATCTCTCTCTCTCTCTCTCGTGTTCTTGAGATGCTACGATCTTGATGTATCGTGATCTATGCTATTATATTTGGATCCTATGATGTTTCTTCCCCCCTCTTCTCTCTTGTAATGAATTGAGTTTTCCCTTTGAAGTAATCTTATCGGATTGAGTCTTTAAAGACTTGAGAACACTTGATGTATGTATTGCCGTGGATATCTGTGGTGACAATGGGATACCGCGTGCCACTTGATGTATGTTTTGGTGACCAACTTGCGGGTTCATGAACCTATGCATAGGGGTTGGCACACGTTTTTGTCGTGATTCTCTGGTAGAAACTTTGGGGCACTCTTTGAGGTCCTTTGTGTTGGTTGAATAGATGAATCTGAGATTGTGTGACGCATATCGTATAATCATACCCACGGATACTTGAGGTGACATTGGAGTATCTAGGTGACAATAGGGTTTTGGTTGATTTGTGTCTTAAGGTGTTATTCTAGTACGAACTCTAGGGTTGTTTGTGACACTTATAGGAATAGCCCAACGGATTGATTGGAAAGAATAACTTTGAGGTGGTTTCGTACCCTACCATAATCTCTTCGTTCGTTCTCCGCTATTAGTGACTTTGGAGTGACTCTTTGTTGCATGTTGAGGGATAGTTATGTGATCCAATTATGATATTATTGTTGAGAGGACTTGCACTAGTTAAAGCATGAACCCTAGGCCTTGTTTCCATGCATTGCAATACCGTTTACGCTCACTTTTATCACTTGCTATCTTGCTGTTTTTATATTTTCAGATTACAAATACCTTTATCTACCATCCATATTGCACTTGCATCACCATCTCTTCACCGAACTAGTGCACCTATACAATTTACCATTGTATTGGGTGTGTTGGGGACGAAAGAGACTCTTTGTTATTTGGTTGCAGGTTTGCTTGAGAAAGACCATCTTCATCCTACGCCTCCTACGGATTGATAAACCTTAGGTCATCCACTTGAGGGAAATTTGCTACTGTCCTACAAACCTCTGTACTTGGAGGCCCAACAACGTCTACAAGAAGAAGGTTGTGTAGTAGACATCAAGCTCTTTTCTGGTGCCGTTGCCGGGGAGGTTAGCGCTTGAAGGTATATCTTTAGATCTTGCAATCGAGTCTTTTAGTTTCTTGTTTTATCACTAGTTTAGTTTATAAAAGAAAACTACCAAAAAATGGAATTGAGTTTGTCTCATACGCTTCACCTTTTTAATATATTTTGTGAGTATGATGGAAAGGATAATTGTGCTCAAGTGCTAGAAGAAGAAATCTATAAAATGTTTGGTACTAAATATTTGAATGATGAGGATGATTGCAATGTTGTTAGTATGAATTCCTTGAATATCCATGATGCTAATGATATGCAAAGCCACAAGCTTGGGGAAGCTATGTTTGATGAACATGATATTTTTTGTCCCCCAAGTTTTGATGAGCAAATTTATTCTGATGAAAGCATGCCTCCTATCTATGATGATTATTGTGATGACACGTATGCTTTAAAGAATAATTATAACCATGAAACTTGTCATATTGATCTTAATTTTCAATCACATGATAATTATTTTGTTGAGTTTGCTCCCACTATTATTCATGAGAAGAATTTTGCTTATGTGGAGAGTAGTATATTTTGCATGCTTGTAGATCATGAAAAGAATGCTTTAGGTGCTGGTTATATTGTTGAATTCATTCATGATGCTACTGAAAATTATTATGAGGGAGGAACATATGCTTGTAGGAATTGCAATAATATCAAGTTTCCTCTCTATGTGCTTAAAATTTTGGAGTTATGCTTGTTTTACCTTCCTATGCAAGTTGATCCTTGTTCCCACAAGTTGTTTGCTCAAAAAATACCTATGCATAGGAAGAGGGTTAGGCTTAAATGTGCTAGTCATATTCTTCATGATGCTCTCTTTATGTTTCAATTCTTATCTTTTATGTGAGCATCATTGAAATCATCATGCCTAGCTAGGGGCGTTAAACGATAGCGCTTGTTGGGAGGCAACCCAATTTTATTTTTGTCCCTTGATTTTTTCTCCTGTTTAGTAATAAATAATTAATCTAGCCTGTGTTTAGATGTGGTTTTATGCTTTTAATTAGTGTTTGTGCCAAGTAGAACCTTTGGGAAGACTTGGGGAAAGTCTTGTTGACCATGCTGTAAAAACATCGGGACTCTGTTCCGTAGCCACCAAAAGTCAATCGGGACTCTATTCCGGCACCCTGCCAGAGGGGGGATCCCTCATCGGTGGCCATCTTCATCATCCCGGTGCTCTCCATGACGATGAGGGAGTGGTTCTCTCTCGGGGCTGAGGGTATGTACCAGTAGCTATGTGTTTGATCTCTCTCCCTCTCTCTCGTGTTCTTGAGATGCTACGATCTTGATGTATCACGATCTATGCTATTATATTTGGATCCTATGATGTTTCTTCCCCCCCTCTTCTCTCTTGTAATGAATTGAGTTTTCCCTTTGAAGTAATCTTATCGGATTGAGTCTTTAAAGACATGAGAACACTTGATGTATGTATTGCCGTGGATATCTGTGGTGACAAAGGGATACCGCGTGCCACTTGATGTATGTTTTGGTGACCAACTTGCGGGTTCATGAACCTATGCATAGGGGTTGGCACACGTTTTCGTCGTGATTCTCCGGTAGAAACTTTGGGGCACTCTTTGAGGTCCTTTGTGTTGGTTGAATAGATGAATCTGAGATTGTGTGACGCATATCGTATAATCATACCCACGGATACTTGAGGTGACATTGGAGTATCTAGGTGACAATAGGGTTTTGGTTGATTTGTGTCTTAAGGTGTTATTCTAGTACAAACTCTAGGGTTGTTTGTGACACTTATAGGAATAGCCCAACGGATTGATTGGAAAGAATAACTTTGAGGTGGTTTCGTACCCTACCATAATCTCTTCGTTCGTCCTCCTCTATTATTGACTTTGGAGTGACTCTTTGTTCCATGTTGAGGGATAGTTTTATTATCCAATTATGTTAGTATTGTTGAGGGAACTTACACTAGCGAAAGTATGAACCCTAGGCCTTATTTCCACACATTGCAATACCGTTTACGCTCACTTTTATCATTCGTTACCTTGCTGTTTTTATTAGCGATCGGGGACTTTGTCGCATTGGATGAATGTAATGACTTATTTATGTATTTGTGTGACATGGCGAGTGTAAGCCAACTATGTACTTTTCCCCTTTATTTATTTACATGGGTTGTTGTGAAGATTACCTCACTTGAGACATTGCTTTCAATGCGGTTATGCCTCTAAGTCGTGCTTCGACACGTGGGAGATATAGCCGCACCGAGGGCGTTACAGCCATCACCAGAATCCATCGCCTCGTCGTTACCGGGCTCATCCTGGAGATGATCGGGGCGGATTTCATCCGCCGCCGCATCTCTCCAGTACACAAGAAGGGGAGGCCGGCCTGGCTTTTCAGTAATGCGGCTGACATCATGCGGCTCCACCCTGGCCTAAACCACAACTTCATGGTAATGGGGTACGCCCACTTCTGCCAGCGGCTATTTTAGCTCAATGTGAACCGTGACAGTAGGGCCGAGAGGAATGACAAGTTCGCGAAGGCCGGCAAGGTCGCCAAGGGGCCCCTGTTCGGGTTGCCGGCGGGGGTGGTCCCGCTGAGCAATAACTCCTGCCAAACTGACATCAATGCCATGATGGCGGACTGCAATGCGCACGGCCTTGCCCGAATTGGGTCGAGCCGAAGGCGGACCAGGTGCAGAAATTCTTCGACACCTTGTTGGAGAAGTATGTCCGCGAAGAGCCGCTGCTCATCCAGGACACAACCCAAGCGGAGTTGGATTATATCGCCGCTAGGGCGGCGAAGGCGGCGCTCACCAAGTGGAGTTGGATTATATCGCCGCTAGGGCGGCGAAGGCGGCGGAGAAGGAGCTTGCCCAGTGGGCGAAATCTCCTGGAGAAGCCAGCAGAGCCGGCACCGAGGCCCCTCTAATTGAAGATGAGGTCGAGGAGTCGTCCAGGGAGGAGGCCGAGGCTGTCGAGCCCCTAGCCATGGGGAGAGGGCGTGTCCTACGGCGGGCCATCTCTGGTGAGCCCGTCCGGCCCGGCAGGGCCGCTCAACCACAACAACCTCAGGAGGCGTCCATGCGCGAGACGAGGGATGCGGCGGCGGCGGGGAAGGCTGTAGGATCAAAAGTATGTCTAGAGGGGGGTGATTAGACTACTTGACCAAATAAAAACTTGACCTTTTCCCAATTTTAGTTCTTGGCAGATTTTAGCTATTTTAGAACAAGTCAAGCAATCATCACACAATTCAAGCAAGCATGCAAAGAGTATATTGGCAGCGGAAAGTAAAGCATGCAACTTGCAAGAATGTAAAGGGAAGGGTTTGGAGAATTCAAACGCAATATGAGACACGGATGTTTTTCCCATGGTTCGGATAGGTGGTGCTATCCTACATCCACGTTGATGGAGACTTCAACCCACAAAGGGTAACGGTTGCGAGAGTCCACGGAGGGCTCCACCCACAAAGGGTAATGGTTGCGCGAGTCCACACAGGGCTCCACCCACGAAGGGTCCATGAAGAAGCAACCACCCACAAAGGGTCCACGAAGAAGCAACCTTGTCTATCCCACCATGGCCATCGCCCACACAGGACTTGCCTCACTAGCGGTAGATCTTCACGAAGTAGGCGATCTCCTTGCCATTACAAACTCCTTGGTTCAACTCCACAATCTTGTCGGAGGCTCCCAAGTGACACCTAGCCAATCTAGGAGACACCACTCTCCAAGAAGTAACAAATGGTGTGTAGGTAATGAACTCCTTGCTCTTGTGCTTCAAAATGATAGTCTCCCCAACACTCAACTCTCTCTCATAGGATTTGGATTTGGTGGAAAGAAGATTTGAGTGGAAAGCAACTTGGGAAGGCTAGATATCAAGATTCATATGGTAGGAATGGAATATCTTGGTCTCAACACATGAGTAGGTGGTTCTCTCTCAGAACATACGAGTTGGAATGGTGTATGTGTTCTGATGGCTCTCTCCTCGAATGAAGAGGGGGTGGAGGGGTATATATAGCCTCCACACAAAATCCAACCGTTACACAGTTTTCCAATCCCGGTGGGACCGAATCACAAACTCGGTCGGACCGAAAATGTAAACCTAGTGACCGTTAGAGATTTTCGGTGGGACTGACATGCAACTCGGTAGGACCGATATGGTTAGGGTTTGGGCATAACGTAATCTCGGTGAGACCGATTACACAAACTCGGTGAGACCGAATTTGGTAATTAGCTAACCAGAGAGTTGGTCAGTCAAACTCGGTGGGACCGATTTGCTCTTTCGGTGAGACCGAAAAGTTACAAAGGGGAAACACTGAATTTACATTGCAATCTCGATGGGATAGATTCGCTCTTTCGGTGAGACCGAAAAGTTACGAAAGGGAAAGAGAGAGTTTGCAATCCTATCTCGGTGAGACCGAGATCCCTATCGGTAGAACCGAATTGCTAGGGTTTGGCAGTGGCTTATGACAGGTGAAACTCGGTGGCGCCGGATAGGAAGAATCGGTAGGACCGAGTTTGGCTTAGGGTTTAGGTCATATGTCTATATGGGAAAGTAGTTGAGGGTTTTGGAGCATATCACTAAGCACATGAAGCAAGAGGCTCATTAAGCAACACCTCATCCCTCCTTGATAGTATTGGCTTTTCCTAAAGACTCAATGTGATCTTGGATCACTAAAATATAAAATGAAGAGTCTTGAGCTTTTGAGCTTGAGCCAATCCTTTGTCCTTAGCATTTTGAGGGTTCCACTTTCACATCCATGCCATGCCAATCATTGAGCTTTCCTTAAATAATCATCTTGGAATAGCATTAGCTCAATGAGCTATATGTTGTTATGAATTACCAAAACCACCTAGGGATAGTTTGACTTTCAATCTCCCCCTTTTTGGTAATTGATGACAACATATAGATCAAAGCTTCGACAAATGATAATAAGCATGAAATATATCATCGCTTTGGAAGTATGTGATAAGTAAAAGCTCCCCCTAAATTTTTGCATATTTAAAATTTGCTTTGGACTGCAAATGCACAAGGAGTTAGAGTCATGGGTTACTCTTCCATGTCACATACATCTTGGTGGAGCGCTTAAAATGATAAGAATGAAATATATGCACTCATCACCAAGGATAGTGAAAGATCACATAAGATAGATAAGATAATAGCATTAAGCAAGCATTAAGTGTAGCTTATGATCAAACACATGATCATCAATGTCTCACAAGCAATGACATAGTATCTCAAGCACTCAAAATCAAACAAGTTCGAAAAACCACCAAATAAAGCAAGAGAGAAAAGCTACACTCTCTCTCTCGAAGCCTATGATCTATACATTTTTCTCCCCCTTTGGCAACAAGTTACCAAAAAGTTCCTAGAAAATGCATAGTACTAGATTGACGCTCAGGCTTGATCTTCTGGTGGTGGTGGAGTCCGGATCACTCCAAGGACGAAGGCTTCTGTAGACGCTGAAGTGGACGCTGGAGTTGGAGCTGAAGTAGATGCTGGAGCTGGTGGAACTGAGGCTGTAGCTGGTGCTGAGGTGGTGGCTCTTGTGTCAGCAACTGGCACGGCAGACGACCTCGGACCTCGTGGCACTCTGGAAAAGGCATGAGTGGTAGTCCTGCCTCTCCTCTCCTGCATATCATCTTGGAGATGCTCCACTGCAGACTGAATCTCCGTTACCTTGACATCCAAGTCATAGAACTTTTGTTCCATGATTCTCTCTAGGCTTGCCTGGTTTTGAGTTAGGGTGGCTAGTCCTTGCTCAATCCGCAGGGTGGATGCAATCAGGTAACCAAGCTGCTCTTGTTTGGTCTTCAAGAAATACTCAGATGCCCCCTCTTGAGTTGGCATCTTGGCAGCTTTCTCCTTCCTTGCCTTCTCCTTCTTTGTGTATGCTTGGGCAGATCATGGCTCGTTCTCAGTCATGAAAACTTGATTGTCCTCAAAATCTGGACGGATTGGCAGGTGTTCCTTGTCCAATAAATATATGCCCGTTCCCATCTTGGAGTTAATGAGCTCCTGGATCTGAGGGGCATATCCGCAACTCCTCTTCTGATCTGCTGCAGTCCTTTTGATAGTTTCCACTATGAGGCTCATCACCTTGAACTTCTAAGGCACATCAAATACATGTAGCAAGTTGATAGCGTGGCCTCTGATCATCTTGTGATCTCCAGACTTGGGCAATAAGGTGTGCCTCAAGATCCAATTGATAGTTGGCAGCCCTGACAGAAGGTAATGCACAGACCCAAATTTGAACGTGTCAAGTGCTTCATTTGGAATTTCCTTGTACATATTGGACATAGAGTTATGGTCCATCTTCTTCTTGGCATATATGTCCAAATCATCATCATGCTCTTCTGGGGCATTAATGATCTATGCCCACTCAGTAACTGTGGATTGGTACCTTGTACCCTCAGACATCCATGTGATCCTCCCATCTGAATAAAAATGTGCTGTGGAGTAGAACTGCATTATAAGCTCCTCATTCCACTTTGTGAGCTTCTGCCCAACAAAGTCAGCTACTCCACAAGCTATGAAGCTGTCTTGCACTCAAGGATAGTGCTCCTCATTGTCCTTGATGTACTGCCAGTCAACCCATCTCATATCACAGACTATTGGCTTCTTATCAAGCAGTACTGTCTCATAGAAGTCCTGCTGTTCCTTAGTGTGGAACCTGTAGTCAACAGCAGGCCTCCTCCTTGAAGCATACGGGTCTGCTTCTCTCCACTTCCTCAGCCCTGACTCTCTCCTGAGCTTCATGTCCTCAGCCATAGGATGCGCATCGTTGTGGTCTGGGATCTTGGGCTTGAGCTTTCTCAGAACTTGCTCTTCATCCTCTTCTTCAGCAACAGTCTCAGGCACTGGGGCCTTGTTCTTCTCAGCTGCAGGAATGCTCCTTGTATTCCTCTTTGGTTTTGGCTTGGAGGCAGCTTTGGGCTTAGATGCAGTAGCCCCTGATCTTATGGCATCACCCATCAGCTTGGGTGCCTTGGGTGCTGGTGCAGCTACCTCTTCTTCCTCTTCCTCTTCCATGATGGAAGCCTTTCCTAGCACTCTGGATACGGTCTTCTTGACCCTTCCCTTTCTTTTCTTTCCCTCAGCAGCAACTGGCTCTTTGGGTGCAGGCTTCTCAGTTGAAGCTCTTGCCTTTGACATGGGCTGCCTGCCTGCTGGCCTTTTGATTTTCAGCCCTGGCTTTGTGCCTTGAGCTGGCTCAACTCTCTTTGATGTGGCCTCTTCCTCTGCCACATAATCTTCATCTTCGGAATCAGAAGTTCTCTTCTTCCTCTGTCTGGTGGCAGCTTTTGGCAAGTTGCTAGGGGTGCTCCTGCTGCCCTCATCTGAAGAGCTGGAGGGACTAGTGCCCTCACTCATGTGCACCTGCTGCTCTAACATGTTCTGGCTGTCACTTTGATCAGACATGCTGCAAACTCTGACTGCTGACCCTGTGAACAGTTTATAGATGAGTTAGAAAAGATGAGCATCACAAAATGCAGAAATTTTTGCAAAAAGAATGATCCAAAAACTTAGTTTTAGTTTCCCACTGAAATCATCTCGGATCTACCGATTTTCAAACTCGGTGATACCGAAGCAGTTTTGGAACCTAAACTAGTGAACTCGGTAGGACCGAGTCACAGTTCGGTGGCACCGAGACTGCTAGGGTTTCACAGAGTTCCAAAATCGGTCACACCGATAAGTAATTCTCGGTCAGACCGAGTCTCACTTGTGAAGTGGCATAAGCCAAATCGGTGGGACCGAGTTTTTCAACTCGGTGGGTCCGAGATGGTTTCGGCGGAAACCTAACCCTAAAATTTTCGAATCAAAGCTAATCTACGGGAGTATTGACTGGATAGGAGTGTTTCAATCATGGCAAGAATCATGAAGAACACAATGTGCTAGGAATCGGACGGGGAATAGCACTGTGATCGAGTCCATACCCTAGTTCGGCGGAGACTCGCTACGGCGGCAACAGCGGGGCAGAATTCCCGTTGACGGCGACGGAGACCAGTGACTGGAGGCGGCTGGCGGCGAGAAGACGATCCGGAGACCACGTTGGCAGAGCAGGCTATCGCGCGGGCGAAGGGGTTCGGAGAAATTTCCAAATTTTGCCCATGACTATATATAGCCCGACCCTGTCGGTGTGACCGAGTGGAACAACTCGGTGGCACCGAGATTCATAACTGCAGGCAGTTACTGAAACTCGGTGGGACCGAAATGTTCAAATCGGTTGCACCAAGATCGAAAACCTAGATCAACTTAATGATCTCGGTACGACCGAAAGTGGGGTATCGGTCAGACCGAGAATCATAAAGAGGTTTTGGAAGTTTAAGTCTATGACGAATCGGGGACTCCGAGCGCTCCTCACACAGAGTGGTTCGAATCTAACTTGATCAAATTTTGTGATGCAGCATGAATAGAGTTTGAGACGAGAAAAGCATAGATAGCTAGAGGAGGTACTTAGGCATTCTTGTCCATCCACTTGGCAAAAGAAAATAAAACCAAACAATCAAAACAACAAGTGGATGTCCTCGAATGAGTAAAATATGCAACCAGCATGCTCACACAATAAGATGGCAAATGAAATATGTGGCAAGGCATGCACAACCAATTCTAGCATCTATCAAGCAATTTGCGATGACAAGGTCATCTATATATGAGTATATTTACTTAGGAGTCAAGTGAGAACACATGATCATAGGTCATACTCATCGTTTAAGCTCAAGTGGGGTTACCACTTTTACATAAAGCATTGTTGTGTTCACATCTTTAGAGTTGCTTTAGCTCAAGTCTTAGAGTAAAGCTCCCCCTAGATGTGATATCCCCCCTAAGAGGGATGAACTAACCTTGGGTTTTGTCGATGATGACTTCATGTAGATGTTGAAGATGTGGACGCTCAATGTTGATGTAGATCACTTGGAGCTATCCATTTGAGTGAATTGCACTTTCAATACCTACATGGGTTAGTCCCACAAGGAACAAACAAGGATATCCATAGACATAGAGTGATGCACACACAAGATGATGTCCATGAAAACTTTTAGGTTACCTTGTCCCTTGTCTTACCAACAAGAGGGTTTGTGACTCCTTGAACTAGTGCAAGATGTGGAAGTTGATTGCACTTGTTCTTGCCAAAGTAATAAGAGTGAAGTATGTTGGCGGAGTCACCCTCAAGAACTCTCTAGTTCTTCTTCTTTTGGATCCACACCATCTTGATGGGAATCCTTGGAGTTGTGGTCGTACTTGATGAAGTGGAACTTGAAGTAGTCTTGGGAATCCACTTGACTAAGGTCTTAGGAACTTCTTCAAATGCATCAGTTTCCTCTTGAAGCTTGTCCTTGCCTTTTTGCTCGTAGTCTTGTGGTGGAAGATCATCTTGAGCTTGTGTTCCCTTGAAAGAAGTATCATACTTATCTTGTTGAGGAACAAACTTTGTCTTGGGGTATTGATCTTCTTCCCACTCAACTCCATTGGCATTGAACTTTCGTTCAAAACCAACACCTTGATTCTTCCGGTGCATTCCTTGCTTGCGCAATATTTCCTCGAATTGCTTACTCCCGGCAAGGCTTTTGTACACTCCTTTCTCTATAATTCCCTTCAATAAACTATTTTCTTGCTCAAGTGTAACTTGGCTAAGAGAATCATTAGTGGAATGAAGAGAACTACTAGAAGCAACAATATTGGATTTAGCATGATCATTGTTACTGCTAGAGGAAGAATCTTTCTTGTTGTTGTTACTAGACTTGACTTGAGGCATGTAAGTGGATAAGAGTAAACTCTTGGCAATGTGAGAAGAACTTTTCTTGCGGAGATCATCATTGATTGCTTTTAAGAACTCATACTCTTGCTCAAGATTGAGCTTTTCAAAGCGTAATTTCTCATGAGCACTTAAAAGTTCTCGATGATCTTCGAAGATAGTTTCATGAGCTAACTTAAGAGTGTTTAATTCTTTAGTTAGAGCCTCAATCTTCTCCTTATCATTGTCATTCTTTTTATCTTGATTAGCATGATTAATTTACCTTTCATCATAGTATTCATCACTAGAGTTGTCTACAAGCAAATCATCACCTAACAGGTCATCTTCATCACTATTGAAATCAACATACTCGGGGTGTGTTACCTTAGGACCTTTGGCCATGAAGCATCTTCCAATTCCTTCATTTGGTGAGTCAAATATGTCGTAGGAGTTGGTTGACACAAGTGCTAGACCGGCAACACCTTCATCTTGAGTATCTTCGGAGTCGGAGTGATAACTTCTCTCGGAGTGTCTGTCGGAGTCGGAGCCGGATACCCATTCACCAACATGAGCTTGATGTCTTCGTCTTGTGTAGCTCCTTGATGATTTTTCCTTCCTTTCTGAATCCTTGCTTCTCCGTGAGTATCTTCGTTCATAACGATCATCTCTACTCCTCCTCTCTCTTGGTGGTGATTCTTTGCTTCTTCTTTTTGGAGAATCTTCTCTTCTATTGTAGGGAGCCGTACACTCATTGGAATAGTGTCCGGGTCTTCCACAACTGTAGCAGTTTCGCTCTCGACTAGAAGATCTTTTGTCATTGTAGGACCTTGACTTGAAGCTTCTATCTTTTCTTCTACTCTTGTAGAACATGTTGAAGTTCTTCACCATTAAGCTCAATTCTTCATTGAAGTCTTGTTTCTCACTTGATGATGTAGGGGCTTCACATGAGGCTTTATAGGCACCACTTGATTTGTTGTGAAGTTCCTCTTTATCCTTAAGTGACATCTCATGAGCAACAATTCTTCCAATCACCTCCGTTGGCTTGAGATCTTTGTAATTGGGCATCATTTGGATCAATGTGCACATGGTATCATATTTTCCATCCAAGGCTCTTAGAATCTTCTTGATGATGAATCTGTCGGTCATCTCTTCACTTCCTAAGCCGGGAATCTCATTTGTGATGAGAGGAAGCCTAGAGTACATTTCAGCGACACCTTCACCATCCTTCATCTTGAACTTGTCAAGTTGGCTTTGAAGCACATCCAACTTGGATTCCTTGACGGAGTCGGTACCTTCGTGCATATCAATCAAAGTGTCCCAAATTTCCTTCGCATTCTCAAGACGGCTGATTTTGTTGAATTCTTCGGGGCACAATCCATTGAAGAGAATATCACAAGCTTGAGCATTGTATTGCAACATCTTCAACTCATCCGCGGTAGCTTCACGGTTTGGTTCTCTCCCATCAAAGAAGTCACCTTGCAAACCAACACACACAATAGCCCAAACGGCGGGGTTATGTCCAAGAATATGCATTTTCATTTTATGCTTCCAACTAGCAAAATTAGTACTATCAAAGTAGGGACCTCTACGGTGGTAATTTCCCTCGCTAGACGCCATACTCTCCTAGGTTGTGAAACCAAGGCTACGACCACCAAAGCTATGGAGATCAAAGCAAATGGAGACCAAAGCTCTGATACCACTTGTAGGATCAAAAGTATGTCTAGAGGGGGGTGATTAGACTACTGGACCAAATAGAAACTTGACCTTTTCCCAATTTTAGTTCTTGGCAGATTTTAGCTATTTTAGGACAAGTCAAGCAATCATCACACAATTCAAGCAAGCTTGCAAAGAGTATATTGGAAGCAGAAAGTAAAGCATGCAACTTGCAAGAATGTAAAGGGAAGGGTTTTGAGAATTCAAACGCAATATGAGACACGGATGTTTTTCCCGTGGTTCGGATAGGTGGTGCTATCCTACATCCACGTTGATGGAGACTTCAACCCACAAAGGGTAACGGTTGCAAGAGTCCACGGAGGGCTCCACCCACAAAGGGTAACGGTTGCGCGAGTCCACACAGGGCTCCACCCACAAAGGGTAACGGTTGCGCGAGTCCACACAGGGTCCATGAAGAAGAAACCACCCACAAAGGGTCCACGAAGAAGCAACCTTGTCTATCCCACCATGGCCATCGCCCACACAGGACTTGCCTCACTAGCGGTAGATCTTCACGAAGTAGGCGATCTCCTTGCCCTTACAAACTCCTTGGTTCAACTCCACAATCTTGTCGAAGGCTCCCAAGTGACACCTAGCCAATCTAGGAGACACCACTCTCCAAGAAGTAACAAATGGTGTGTAGGTAATGAACTCCTTGCTCTTGTGCTTCAAAATGATAGTCTCCCCAACACTCAACTCTCTCTCATAGGATTTGGATTTGGTGGAAAGAAGATTTGAGTGGAAAGCAACTTGGGAAGGCTAGAGATCAAGATTCATATGGTAGGAATGGAATATCTTGGTCTCAACACATGAGTAGGTGGTTCTCTCTCAGAACATACGAGTTGGAATGGTGTATGTGTTCTGATGGCTCTCTCCTCAAATGAAGAGGGGGTGGAGGGGTATATATAGCCTCCACACAAAATCCAACCGTTACACAGTTTTCCAATCCCGGTGGGACCGAATCACAAACTCGGTCGGACCAAAAATGTAAACCTAGTGACTGTTAGAGATTTTCGGTGGGACTGACATGCAACTCGGTAGGACCGATATGGTTAGGGTTTGGGCATAACATAATCTCGTTGAGACCGATTACACAAACTCGGTGAGACCGAATTTGGTAATTAGCTAACCAGAGAGTTGGTCAGGCAAACTCGGTGGGACCGATTTGCTCTTTCGGTGAGACCGAAAAGTTACAAAGGGGAAACACTGAATTTACATTGCAATCTCGGTGGGACCGATTCGCTCTTTCGGTGAGACCGAGAAGTTACGAAAGGGAAACAGAGAGTTTGCGATCCCATCTCAGTGAGACCGAGATCCCTATCGGTAGAACCGAATTGCTAGGGTTTGGCAGTGGCTTATGACAAGTGAAACTCGGTGGCGCCAGATAGGAAGAATCGGTAGGACCGAGTTTGGCTTAGGGTTTACGTCATATGTGGATATGGGAAAGTAGTTGAGGGTTTTGGAGCATATCACTAAGCACATGAAGCAAGAGGCTCATTAAGCAACACCTCATCCCTCCTTGATAGTATTGGCTTTTCCTAAAGACTCAATGTGATCTTGGATCACTAAAATATAAAATGAAGAGTCTTGAGCTTTTGAGCTTGAGCCAATCCTTTGTCCTTAGCATTTTGAGGGTTCCACTTTCACATCCATGCCATGCCAATCATTGAGCTTTCCTTAAATAATCATCTTGGAATAGCATTAGCTCAATGAGCTATATGTTGTTATGAATTACCAAAACCACCTAGGGATAGTTGCACTTTCAATGGCAGTGAAGGCTACGGTGACGAAGAAGAAAGAGATTGCCTCTTCTTCGCCCATGCATCCTCAGACTCCACCCGCTTTCCCTCCTCCCGCAGCCGATGACACGGAGGTCAGCTTCCACCTCGGGTCCCTTAGCCTGAGGAGGAAGAGGAAGGCATCGGAAGAGGAGGCGGAGGATAAGTAAGTATCTGATCTTTTGTCATCTCCGTCCCCTCGGACCGTGCCGTTTTTATTGACTTGTCCTCATCTTTGCAGGGATATGGAGATGCTGGCCCAAAGGGTGGCGAAGAGGGCCAGGGCCTCGACGGGCGGCCAGCCCCCGGTGGGCACCTCGGGTATGCCTGTTGTGGTGGAGAGTAGCCCAGAGAGCAGCACCCAGCATACGTTCATCACTCGATCCCCATCGACGTGTGCTGGGGCACGATGTCTTGGTGCTGACCTTGCCGTGGTTGCAGGAGGAGAACGGCGGCGGGAGGAGCCACTAAGGGCCACCCTCAACACGCTGCCCCCATCTACCACGCCGCCCCGAGGGGCGTCCCCAGCAAGGGTGCCAAGTACCGAGCCCATGCGCACGGAGGAGGAGGAGGAGGAGGTGAACCGGGGCGCTGGCGGCTCTGTCCCGGCACCGGATGTTGGCGGGGAGGGGGCCACTTCGTCCCAGCTTGGCACGGGTGAGTTGTTTGCCTGTAGTCCCCGCTCATTTTCCTTCTTTCAAATTTTGATCTTGACTTCGCCGCATTCTCCTTCTCGGTATCTAGATGCTTCCTCGATGGACCAGGAGGGCGTGGACACTGTCATTGAGGAGGTCGCCAGGGAGGCCGACGAGATTGCTGCTGAGGGGGCCGCCAAGGACGTTGCTGTGGACGCCCCTGAGGGGCCTGCCGGGGAGGCCGGCAAGGGGCCCGCCGATGAGGCCAGCAAGGCTGCTGCCGACGAGGAGGTGGCCGACGACCAACCTTCCTCCTCCACCGCCTCTGGCTCAAGTAAGTATCTGAAGGTGGGCGACGACCTGTTCGTCCACCTCCAGTGGACGGCGAGCACTACGCGCTCGCCAGGGGGAGGTGTTTTATGACGAGGTGCTTGCCACCACTGGGCTCAAGGTCGTTGACGGACCGAGTGTTAGTGGCGGCAGTTCCTAGGAAGAGCGGCTCCTGCAGAGCATGGGCGCTAACTTCCACAAGCTTTAGGCGCTTCACCATGCCCGCCTGGACAAGGCCAAGTCCAAGACGGCAGTGGTGGGCAAGGCAGAGGCGGACCTCGAGGGGCGCGTCATCAAGGCGCAGGCTTGGTTCTGCCAGGCCTATGAGGAACTTAAAACCGCCCAGAGTCAGCTGGCCGAGCGCAAGCTGGAGATTGTCATGAAGCAGGTCGACTGGAGAAGGCCCAGGAGGAGGCGAGGCAACATGCCGCCAAGGAGGAGGCCGCTCGCGAAGAGAAACTCGCCGCGACACTCCATGGCAAGGATGAGGACACTAGTAGAAAAAGGGTCAAACGTGAAGCACATTAGTGCGAGTTTGTAAAAAAAACTGGCACTAATGTGATCAATATTGCCGGTTCGAATGGCTATGCATTAGTGCCGGTTCGTAATGAACCTTTAGTACCGGTTCGTGCCACCACGATGGAGACAGCCTACGGCCTGTTTGCAATTTTTTAGAATCCTCAAATTCCAAAAGGAAAAAAAGATATGGTCAAATTTAAGTTTTTTTAAATTTTTTTTGTTAAATCTGGTCAAACTACTTATTCAAGAAGTATTAATGTTACTACATAATTATTCAAGAATATTAGTGTTACTAAATAATTATTTCAATTTTTTGAATTTTGGTCAAATCTGGTCAAACTATGGTCAAACTATGGTCAAACTTATTCAAGAAATATTAGTGTTACTAAATAATTACTGTTTTTTAGAATAATAGTTTCAAACTCAAACGGTGAAATGTGTGACTTCATGCTCAAGCTAAACTCCTGAGGGTTAATGGGATTAACATCTTACTATTGTTAGGAAAACAACAATTGCAGACTTGGAAACGAAGGAGAATAGAACCCGAAAGTTAAGCGTGCTCGGGCAGGAGTAGTGAGAGGGATGGGTGACCGGTCGGGAAGTTAGATGATTTGGAATGAGTGATCCACACTTGAGCAGTTAAGAGAGGTGATTAGAGACTAAATCACCAAATAATTCAGAAAAATTAAAAATCGAAAAAAAATCAAAAAAAATTCCAAAATTTTCAAAAAAAACCTTTAGTACCGGTTGGTAACACCAACCGGTACTAAAGGTCCCCCATACCAGGGCGCGAGCTCACGCCACGTGGTGGCACTTTAGCGTCGGTTCGTGCCGAACCGGTACTAAAGGGGGGGGCCTTTAGTGCCCACCAATTAGTGCCGGTTATGGAACCGGCACTAAAGGCCCTTACGAACCGGTTTTAAAGCTCCGTTTTCTACTAGTGGGAGGTCAAGGAGCTTGTCATGCAGCGGACCCAGGAACTGGAGCAGAGGCACGAGGAGGCCCTTAATGCTTAGGACCAGGCCCATGCCTGCAAGGTGAACGAGCTGGAGGTGGAGCGGGATGGGCTAAAGAAGCAGGTCCAGGAGCTAACGGGGGAGAGGGACGCGACCAAGGGCGCTTTGGCTGACGCGCAGGTCGCAGTCCTCGATAAGGCCGAGCTACTCTCCACGGCCAACGAGTCAATCAAGGAACTGCAGCTGAAGCTGGAGGGTCTTGAGGGGATGCTCTCTGAGGTTAGGGCCTAGGAGGAGACCCTGACCAAGAATCTGGAGGAGGAGAGGTAGTTGCAGAAGAACGACGCCGTCAGCCATGCGGATTTCGTGGCGGGCAAGAAGCTCCGTATCAACCGCCTCGCCGACGTCGCCGACAGGATCACCATGCAGCTGGCTACCATGGGGATGCAAAACGTGAGGTACGTCCCAGAGCCAAACGTGAGTCGTAATGCTAGGCTAACGCTGTTCTTTGAGGTTGTGCTCGGGGCCCTAGAGTGGTTCCGCTCCAACAGGGCGGCCTCTCTGGCCGATGAGGCCCGGAGGCTTTGCCGGGGTGCCATGACCAAGGTCCTCACCAAGATGGCATACTGGAACCCTGACCTCGACTTTGAAGCTTTGCTGGATAGCTTGCCGGATGACGTGGACCTCGCGCCGCTCGAGGAGCGCATCGAGCCCGTCATAAGCCACATCGACGAAGTTCGGAGGATACAAGGCCAGTGCCGGGACTAGGCACCCCGTTTCTTATCGCCGCTGCAGGTTCATGACAAAGACAATTTTTAACTTTAGTTAGAACCGCAGCAATAAAT
Organism: Triticum urartu; assembly: GCF_056163025.1. Classification (NCBI taxonomy): domain Eukaryota; kingdom Viridiplantae; phylum Streptophyta; class Magnoliopsida; order Poales; family Poaceae; genus Triticum; species Triticum urartu. The sequence goes on along the minus strand of NC_141877.1, from coordinate 175,173,121 downwards.
GATGTAATATAACTCTGCAGTACTTTTGAAATGATGCATGTTATTTTCCTGTTCGATCTCCCTTTGTATGTCCACCCTACGTTAATCGGGTAGGCTTGCCGGCGCAGAACCCAGGCCGCGACGCCTTGAGGACAGATCCCCAATGGCCTGTTGGGTATGCTTGCTGCCAGGCAAACCACCTCACTGCTCTTAACACGGCCGCTCGAGCTGTCGAGCGGACTCGAGACAGAACAAGAGCATTGCCAATCGCAAAAGGTCACCCTACCATTCTCAACGCAGCCGCTCGAACTGTTGAGCGGACTCGAAACAGAACGAGGGTGTTGCCAATTGTGGTAGTGCCCCATTTCGTGCAGGTTTTCCATACGCAGGGCAAGATCGTCGAGGACAATAACCTTATATATAAAAAGGAATTACTCAAAGTTGTGCATGACTTAGCTTTTCTGTCGCCGCATGACCGTTCACTGCGTCCACCGAGCACATCACTGGTTTGGTCGTTTTCTTCCTTGAGTGACGACTACGACGAAGTCGCTGCTTCAACCAGACCGGATTTCCACAACTGCGCACCCCCTACCTGGCGCGCTAGAGATGTTGGCGGGAAACGACACCTATGGGGTCCCTGGGATCCCTTCTACGGTTGGCAGGCGCGGGGTTGTGCAAAGAGTGGGTCTGGCGGTCAGCACGCAAATTCTTTACCCTGGTTCGGGCCGTGGAGACGCGTAAAACCCTAGTCCTTCTTTTATGTATATCTGAGTGTTCTTGTGTTCTTGAACTAGCTACGGTGTCTATCTAGTCCAAAAGATCTGAATCCCTCTCCAGTACGCCTCGGGCCTCCTTTTATAGACAAAAGTGGTCGCCATAGTGGCATACAGGAGGTGGAAAAGTGTATAGGGGCTGAGTCTATCCCCTGGCATCATCGGACAAACGCATTTCATGTGCCGCCAACGTGCCCCTCTTGCTTTATTGGGACGGCAAAGAAGCTCGTCCCAGCTGTCGTTGCCTCGCCTGGCTCTGACGCGCGTCCAAGCTGACGAGGCATTGTAGTGCCATGTTGGCTGGCTGCTGGGATGGCGCGGTGGTGGAGCTTTCACGAAGATCTGCATGCCACCACGCAGGTGCTTGCTGAGTTGGTGAGGAGGCCGCACGCTGCCACACAGATGCCTGCTCAGCTGGTCGAGCGAGCAGCTGCGTGGGAGCGGCGGTGGAGTCTTGGCAGGTGTGGGCCTGGCTGCAGCCCCGCAGGTGTCTTCAGCAAGGGCCTTGCCGGGGGCCCGGTAAAGGTCTTGCCATGGCACCGTGGTCGTCCTCTGCAACGATCTTGCCGGGGGTCTCGTGGACTTCCTTTGCAAGGATCTCGCCAAGGATCGTCCTCTTCTGGCTCTTGCCTCATCTTGCGTATTCAGGATCTCTACAGAGATCTGCATGCCACCACGGAGGTGCCTCGCGAGCCTTGGTTCCAATGTAGTTGCTGGCGTTGGAAACCCTTGGGCTCGAGGGTGGCGCGCTCCGCTGGCGTCAGGCAAGTTACCCCGGCAAGGATCTTGCCGAGGCTACGGAAGCCACCTCGCCGTCTTGCTCTCTTCGTGCCTCTAGTCTTGGCGTTGCTTTGGTCGTCTTGTGTTACGGCTTTCCTCCTCTACCCTTCTTAGTGTGGCCGTGGGTGCGGCTCTGACTGCCCATGCACAAATAAAGGGGTGCAAAAGGAGAGCCCCTACTTTTGTACACCGACACTGCCCGACAAGGGAGTTTTTTCCCTTAGCGATATCTTGCTTCTCTGGCTTGACTTGGTCTTCTTGATCTACACTTTGATTCTTCAAAGAACTGATCTCTTGTGCTTGGTCTGACCTTGGGTGCTACAATCTTTTCCTTAGTCTTGTGCACAGTCTGGTCAACAAACCCAGGGTTTGTTGCAGCGACAACGAGCGATGGTGTTTTGTCATGGGAAACCACGACCACCTATGGGACCAAGGGTCCCTTGCTTGTTCAGTGGGGGAATGGAACATTCCACAAAGAGCAGAGGAGCATGGGACAACACAACATAGATCACACAGGCAGTGTTTACCCAGGTTCGGGCCGTCGTGAGGCGTAAAACCCTACTCCTGCTTTGGTGGATTGATGGTGGAAAATTTTGTGGTGATGGTAATGTGCTTGCCCTGCAGGTTTGCCTTGGGATGAAACGGCCACGCGTTTATGAATGTGCGAGGGGGTGGACTCGCTAACCCTTTCTATGGTTGCCTTGGGCCACCTTTTGTAGACAAAGGGGTCACCAAAGTCGCAAATCGGACATTATGCACTGATAAGATAGCAAACAGTGCTATCATACCTACTCTGTGTGCTAACAGAGCGCATTAAATGTGCCACTCAACATCACATCGTAGCTTTCCCGGCAGGTTGTGCCGGGCTGTTTTGCTAGCTTCACACCTGCTTGCTCGACACGTCGAAGGACGGGTGTCACCTGGGGGTATTTCATGTAGAAAGTGGCTGCCATGTGGTGAATAGTAACCACTTAGTCACTTTGGAGCTTGAAACCGCATCGATCGACGATGTGCGTCGTGGTGAGGTGGTGTGGTGAGGTGGTTCTGCCTCCGTGAGTCCCGATAGGCCCTGCCGGGACGGCTTGGAGGCTTGCTTCCGGGTGACCCCATCCTTGCTAGGCTCGCCTGCCCGGCAAGGGAGGATTTTCCCTTGGTGATATCCTGCTTCTCTGGCTAATCTTGGTCCTCTTGTGCCGCACTTTGTTCCTTCGAAGGACTGATTCCCTATGCTCCATTCTGGCCTTGGTGTTGTATGCTTGTTCTCGTGCCTGTGCACAGTCTAGGCAATGGACCCATGGTTTTTTACACCGACAGAAGTGGACACAGAGGAGAAGTAGGTCTTCAACTCTTGTGAAGCTGCGTCTGCTTCCGGGGTCCACTTCATGGGCCTTGCCTTCTTCAAAATTTCGAAGAACGGTAGGGCGCGCTTGGCTGACTTGGAGATGAATCTGCTAAGCACGGCAACACACCATGTCAAACACCTCACATCCTTGAGTGTCCTTAGTGCTTGGATTTGCTCGATACCCTTGATTTTGTTGGGGTTGGCTTCGATCCCACGATGGGACATGAAGAACCCAATTAGCTTGTCGGAGGGAAGGCCAAACACACACTTTTCCTGATTTAGCTTCAAGTTTATCTTGCACAAATTAGCAAAGGTCTTCTCCAAATCCTGGATGAGTGTTGATCTATCCTTGGTATTGACCACAATATCATCCATGTAAGCCTCAATGTTTCTGTGCAACTCTGGCTCAAAACCAATCTGCACTTCTCTTGCAAATGTGGATCCAACACTCTTTAACCCGAAAGGCATGTGCACAAAGCAGTACGTACGACATTGGGTGATGAACGAAGTCTTCTCTTCATCTTCTTTGGACATGAAGATTTGATGATACCCAGAGTATGCATCGAAAAAGGAGAGAAAATCATAACCTGAAGTGGAGTCCACAATCTGGTCAATGCGCAACAAGGGAAATGGGTCCTTCGGGCAAGCCTTGTTTAGATCTGTGAAATCTATGCAAAGCCTCCATTTCCCGTTAGCCTTGCGAACGACCACTGGGTTTGCTAACCACGTTGGATGCATCACTCCTCTGACCAGACCAGCTGCCTCAAGCTTCTTAATCTCCTCTGCAATGAACTGCTGCCTCTCCAAGGCCTGCTTTGGAACCTTCTGCTTGACAGGTCGGACATGTGGGCAGACAGTAAGGTGGTTGCCCACATGGTTGATAGGAAGGCCACGAGCACAATTTCCTATTTGTCATCAAGGGTGGCATTGATAGTGAAGGTACCATCAACGCAAGCCACCCCTACCGGGACCTTCTTAACATGTGGTGCAGCGTCCTTGGATCTCTTGCTATTGGAAACCTCCCGCATGTCATCAACATGCGCAGCACACTCTGAAGAGGTATGCTTCTCGGACTCCATGCTAGTGTCCCTGCTCTCCTTCTTCTTCTTTCCTATTTTCTCCTTGTACAGCGTCCGAGGATCCCATTGTACGGCAGGGGGAAGTCAACCACATCAAACCACAACCTTCTCAGTCCGATAGTTCAGTTCTCCCCCAAAATGTCACTGGCAACATGATCTTTCACTTAGGATGACTCTTGCGGGGATTAACTCCTTGAAACATGCCCGTGACCTTGAGCTCTTCCTCTGATATCTGAAGCTTGCTGATGATGTTAGGGGAAATCAGATTCAATCCGGCCCCACCGTGAACCAACATCTTTGTGACTTTGAGGTTGCGAATTTTTGGAGAGACCAACAACAGCAAACATCCTACCGTAGTGGCGCGGTCAGGATGGTCCTCTTCGTCGAAGATGATGGGCGTGCGTGACCATTTGAGCAGCTTCCAAGATTCTGCTGCTGGCTCCACGACATTGACCTCACACACCCACCGTTTAAGTTGGCGGTGAGAGAAGTGCAAAGATGCACCCCCATCAATTCATAGGGCGTCAGTGGCCTTCTGGAACTCCTGCTAACTGGTTTCCTCTTCATTCCCTCCATCATTCTCATCATTGCAAACTTCCTTCTCTCGGCCTCTGGCGGGTTTTCCTTGGTTCCGAAAGGGCTTGTCGGGGCGATTTTCTTCACCGTCTCATCCCTTCCCGCGAGCGCCATTCTAACCTTTCTCCTTACCAAGCTTCTCATATTCTGCTCTCTGCCTCCTTACGAGCTCCTCAACCTGATGACACTCTTGAAGATCGTGGCCCTTGGTCCGATAGATCTTGCAGTATGGCCCATCGCCTTTCCTAGCCTTCTCTGCAGCCGCAGCCTCCCGGCAGTCAACGCACACAGTAGCTTCCCTGCCGGGGGCTTCGGCCTTAGCCTTCTTGCTGGTACTAAGTTCGACCAATCCTTCGATAGTCATCACTGCCTTATCCTTGCGTCTATTCTTGCACTTCTTGCTCTTCTTCTGACTGGTGGATTCATCGTCATCCTCTGAGTCGATGTTTATGCAATATTCTTCTCTGGGGAGTTTCCTTCCCTCCTCCATCCAAGCACACTTATCCACCAAGGTGTAAAGCTCCTTCATAGTCTTGGGCAACCACACATTCATGTTGGAACTAATCATGCAGTTGCGCACATTGGACTAGAAGGCAGCTATCACAACCACTGGATGGATATTTGGATATTCCTATGGACTCTGCTGAATCTCTGCAAATACTTGCTAAGACTTTCTCCTTGTTTCTATTGGAGAAGCTGCAAGTCGTTGGGCCGCCCTGGTTCTAGATGGCCGCCAATGAAGGCACCAATGAAATCATGGCACATGTCAGCCCATGATGAAATAGAATTGTCCGGCAGGTGCATCATCCAAGACCTCACATTGGACTTGAGTGCCAGAGGAAAGTAGTTGGCAAACACCTTCTTATCTCTTCCTCCGGCAGCTTGAACGACGATGGTGTATATGCTCAAAAACTCTACCGGGTTCAGCCTTCCATCATACTTCTGTGGTATCTCTGGCTTGAACGTGCGAGCGGATGGCCAACGGACTTGTCGTAGCTCACGAGTAAAGACAGGGCACCCAACCTCGAAAGGCAGCCACCCGTCGTCCTCGAGTGCAGGCTCGTCGACATCGGGACCATCCCACCCATTGGACCGGCGGTGGTCATGGCGACGCGCGCGTCTCCCCTCCGCCTGACCTCCAGTGCTTGCCGTTGGCCTAGACGTGATTGACGGTCGGAAGAGGCCATCCGAGACGTCATCGGGTTCTTGATTCTGCCACGCCTGCGCTGGTTGCCACGGTGGGGATTGCAATCTGGGGGTGGCCCCTTCCGTACAACCAGTAGCGTGAGCCGTTGTCAACGCTTGGGGAGGTCGCGGTGGGCCATCTCACTGCGAGCCGCCAGCCTCAGCGAAGTCAATCAGGCTTTTGCATGGTGGCTCTCCATTCATCCATCTGATCGGTCGCTGACGAGAACCTCAACAGCAGCTGGGCCCGTGCTGTGGCCTCCGTAGTGGTGCTTGGCATTGGTGATGATGATATAGATCGCACCGTCGCCTGACTTCTGACGGTGCCGGTGGCGACGTCGTCACGCCCTCACTGTTGTGAGCCAGAAACTTGGAGGGCACGGTGACACGGTGAAGGCGCTTGAGGGATAGTGGCTCCACTGGACACAATGGTTACGTCAACCCGCCCCCGGGGAGGCGCGTGCTTTAGTCGCACGTGTGGTGAGGGCGGTTGGAGGGCGGCGATTCGCCTCGGACCGGCCGCCATCACTGTGGTTGTGCTCTTCGGCGAGAGAAAGAGGTACAGATGGACTAACCCTTCACTCGTACCTCGTGGAGCACGACCGTTGGGATGTTCCTGATGTTGTTCTCCTTCGGTGCTTCGGCCGTGGGGAGGTGGTGACAACGCCGCCTGCGCCTACCGCGTCCCCCGCAACGCCCACATCCTCGTGTGCCTCCGCGTCCCCCGTAGTGTCGGTGGCCATGGGCGGCGGAGCCTTCGAGGTGGACGGGTGAGCTGAAGCACCGGGTTTCTTCTTGGCCTCGATAGTCGATGGCACCATCGAAGATGAAGATGGCGATGAAGATGACGCGCTTCTCACACCTTGAGGTTCGTGCAAGTGATCCCCCTACCTAGTGCGCCAAAATGTCATGGGAAACCACGGCCACCTATGGAACCAAGCGTCCCTTGCTGGTTCGGCGGGGGGATGGCACATTGCACAAAGAGGAGAGGAGTGTGGAACATCACGGCAGAGATCACACATGAAGTTTTTACCCAGGTTCGGGCTGCCTTGAGGCGTAAAACCCTACTCCTGCTTGGGTGGGAAATGGTGGTGAGCATAACGCGCTTGCCCGACAGGGTTGCCTTGGGGCGAAACGGCCACGCGTTTATGAATGTGCGAGGGGGTGGACTCGCTAACCCTTTCTACGGTTGCCTTGGGCCTCCTTTTGTAGACAAAGGGGTCACCATAGTGGGAAATCGGTCATTATGCACTGATAAGATAGCAAACAGTGCTATCATACCTACTCTGCAGGCTGACAGAGTGCATTAAATGCGCCACTCAAGATCACATCGTAGCTTGCCCGGCAGGTCGTATCGGGCTGTTTTGCCAGCTTCGCACCTTCTCGCTCGACACGTCGCTGGGCGGGTGTCGCCAGGGGGGTATTTCCTGTAGAAAGTGGCTTCCATGTGGCAAATAGTTGCCACTTAGTCACTTTGGAGCTTGACACTGCATCAATCGATGACATGCGTCATGGTGAGCTGGTGTGGTGAGGTGGTTTTGCCTCTGTGAGTCCCGGTAGGCCCTACCGGGATGGCTTGGAGGCTCGCTTCCGGGGGTGACCCCGTCCTAGCTAGGCTCGCCTGACCTTCAAGGGAGGCTTTTCCCTTGGTGATATCCTGCTTCTCTAGCTAATCTTGGTCCTCTTGTGCAGCACTTTGGTCCTTCGAAGGACTAATTCCCTGTGCTCCATTCTGGGCTTGTTGTTGTAAGCTTGTTCTTGTGCCTATGCACATTCTGGGCAATAGATGATGAGGACATCAATACCATTGTTACACCCACAGCCCCTGTTGCTATACATACTGGACCAATTACTAGAGCTCGCGCACTGTCGTGGTATTCTCACGGGGGGCTTGCGAGTCGACAGATGCCACAAGGGCTTAGTGTGTGGGTAAGGCTGCTGCTGATAGGCCCGGGAGCGGGTATGCGAGTAGCACACGGTGGTTTACCCAGCTTCGGAGCTCTCCGGAGAGATAATACTCCTACTGTTGCATGTTTGAGTGCATCTATCTGGGGTGTACATCGGGCAGTACAAAGTGCTCCTGGAGCTGTATATGGGATCAGTGCCAAGTGCATCTAATCTGGTATATGTCTCATATGTGTATGTGAGCTAGCTAGTGGCCGGCCATGCTCATGCGTGAGAGTGTCTGAGTCCGTGTATGTATGAATGGATGGATGGATGGATGTGGGCGTGAGCTAGCTAGCCATCTTGCTAGCTAGCATGCGTGCGTGGGAGTGAATGGCTAAGAGGCCATAGTGGCACCCGTGGCTGTGAGCCTCCCCTGGTGCTCCTTATAAAGGGGAGCCCAGGGGACAAGGAGCGGCCGGACAGTCGGACTGAGGGGCTTTGCTAGCCCCGATGTCTTGAAATATCGTCTTGCCGTCCTCGGGGTACCCGTGATCGATTACTCCGACAGTAGCCCCCAAGCCTCCGGGCAACTTGGCAAAGTTGGGCGGAGGTTTTTTGGCGAGTGTTAATGGAAATGATCATGAAAAAGACAAAGTTAGTCCACGCAGATATATCAAATGTTTGCTTTTAGCATTGCAAGTTTTATGCGGAGGGTGCCGACTCGGTTTCGCCCGATCCCCCTTCAATCTTTTTCATGCTCCCTCCGCTTTTTGGCTTGTGCTCTCGCTCTCCGGACAGCCGCTCTGCGGTCACTGGCTGAGAGTGGACCACTAAGTGGAGTGTACAGTACTCAGAGTCTAGGAGCAGATTCAACCGAGTAGATACTTGTAAAGGAAAACGGCCGGGTCGGCCGAACCGTTTTTCTTCCCGGACGTTTTTCGCGTGGGTGGCCTCCAGCATTCACCCTTGCTAGCCAGACAGCCGCTCTGCGGTCTGTGACTAAGACTGAGCCTTTGCAACTCTGGCTGGCGCCGGGGCAAACAGTGATGCAACTGTAATAAAAAAATGCGGAGATAGCACACGAGCATCACTCGGGGTTATCCATTCTTGCGTGATGCAAAAATATGCGGGTGAGGAGCTCACATTGATTTTTGTGTAGTCGCGGTCGTCGAAAACAGCCGGCATGATTCGGCGCTCGCGGAGCGCGTCGGCGCACCCGCTGGGTGTAGCCTTCGAGCCCCCGGGTGCTCGAAGGGGTGTTCCGTCCGGTCAGGCTTGACCGGCCAGGCGGCGAGGCGTCTTGCAACGTCCTTTTTCTTCTCTTCTGGGGGAGCTGGACAGAACTCTTCTCTTGTCTGCGATCTTCGCGGGGGCGCGCCAGCGCACCCGCTGGGTGTAGCCCCCGAGATTCGGGCTGACTTCTTAGCAGTCGGGCCGGATCTCCCGGCAACTACTTTGTCTTCTTCTTCGCGGGGGCGCGTCAGCGCACCCGCTGGGTGTAGCCCCCGAGATTCGGGCCGACTGCTGAGCAGTCAGGCCGGATCTCCCGGCGACTACTTTGTCTTCTCTCTCGCGGGGGCGCGTCGGCGCACCCGCTGGGTGTAGCCCCCGAGATTCGGGCCGACTGCTGAGCAGTCGGGCCGGATCTCTCGGCGACTACTTTGTCTTCTTTTCTTTTTCTTGTCAACCGGCTGTGCTCAGACGGACCGACTCGTCGGTCGGCCAGCCAGCAAAGCGGGCAGACGAAACAGTCGACCCAGCGGCAGCGCGGGCTGTTGACCGAAACAGTCGGCTGGACTACAGTCTGCAAAGTCAGATCCTCCTCTTCTTTCTTTATTTTTTTTCAGCACGCGGCCACTTGTTTCTCAGCCGGCTTGGGCAGCCGGCCCTTGACTTTTCTCTCACCTGGCCTCCCCTTTTTTTCTGTTTCTTTCTTCATCTGTTATCCAGCCGGCACCCACTCCCCCTTTTCTTTTTCTCTTTGTCGCTTTCTTTTCACTGCGTGAGCAGTCGGCAGGAGCGGGACGCGACGGAGGCCGGCTGGCACGCCCAGCCGGCGGCCGGGACGCGGCAGTAGCCGGTGGCCGGGTCGCGGGCGAAGCCGGCGGGCCGGGATGCCGCAGCAGCCAGCGGCCGGGACGCGGCACGGCAGTGGAGGCGGCGCGGCGGGTCGGAGGCGAAGCCGGCTATTGCAGGCTGCGGGCGGGGCTGGCGTGCGGGAGCCGGTGAGGAGCGACGCGGGGCGGACCTGGTGCAGACGGAGGGGGCCGAACCCGGCCAGGCGCGGGGCAAGGCGGAGAGCCGGAGCGGCGCGGAGCTGGTGTGCGTGGACGCGGGGCAGTCGGCCCACGGCAGGGAGAAGTCGACGCATAGCCGTCAGGCGGAGGGGAGCGTGGACGCTGGCAGGAGGAGGAGGCGCCGCGCGCGTGCATGGCGGGAGCCGGCCAGGAGCCGCGGCCGGCCGGAGCGCCGGCGGGAGGCGTGGGCGCGTGGCGGAGCTTTGAGCTAGCTGCAGCAGTGGGGAGCCGCGGACGACGGGCGGACGGAGCCGCAGGCCGGAGTGGGGCGAACAGGTGCGGGCGCTGGGACGCAGCCTGGTTAGTGGAGAGCAGCAGCGGGCAGGGAGCCGCGGGAGGAGCCACAGTGCCCGCGGGCTTGGGCGGTGACCCAGCGGACACAGCAGCAGGCAATAGAAGCAGTAGGCGGCGGCGTTGCTGCTGGCAGTTTGACCGGTCATTGATGGAGCAGGACGCCGGGAGGGGCTCGCTGGCGCGGCGCTTGCCGAAGCCAGTGGTCAGCGCGAAGTGGAGGAGCTCGGGCGTGGCCCGCCGCTGGTGCTCGTGTGGAGTAGGAGGAGGCCGGGGCTGCCCGCTGGAGCAAAGCGAGGCAACGTATGGCTAGTGTACGGGATATTTCCGACTTGTGTATGGCTATGCATTGACCATTGTTTGACTACCATCTAGCTAGCTTGTCTAGATGGTGTATGGAGGAGCCAAAGCGTGTTTTGGCCGGAGCAAGGCGCAACACGGAGGGAAGCAGGCGCGAGCAGCGCGTGGATGGGCACGGCCGACTGAAACGAGGCCCCGGGCGCAGCGCGCGCACGGACGGCCGGCGTTGTTGTGGTGGTGACGAAGGCGGCGAGGCTGACGACGAGGACGCGCCGTCCCGCGCAGCCGCTCCGGGGGTGGGTCGAAGTCGAGCCCCCGAGCGCTACCGGAGAGACGGCGCGATGCCGCAGCAGTGATGGGGAAGATGGTCCCGCCCGAACAGCGAAACCAGCAGCAGCGTGGTAGCATAGTAGTAGTACCCCCCACGATGGGCGCCAACTGTCGTGGTAGTCTCACGGGGGGCTTGCGAGTCGACAGATGCCACAAGGGCTTAGTGTGTGGGTAAGACTACTGCTGATAGGCCCGGGAGCGGGTATGCGAGTAGCACGCGGTGGTTTACCCAGCTTCGGAGCTCACCGGAGAGATAATACTCCTACTGTTGCATGTCTGAGTGCATCTATCTGGGGTGTACATCGGGCAGTACAAAGTGCTCCTGGAGCTGTATCTGGGATCAGTGCCAAGTGCATCTGATCTGGTATATGTCTCATATGTGTATGTGAGCTAGCTAGTGGCCGGCCATGCTCATGCGTGAGAGTGTGTGAGTCCATGTATGTATGAATGGATGGATGGATGGATGTGGGCGTGAGCTAGCTAGCCATCTTGCTAGCTAGCATGCGTGCGTGGGAGTGAATGGCCAAGAGGCCATAGTGGCACCCGTGGACGTGAGCCTCCCCTGGTGCTCCTTATAAAGGGGAGCCCAGGGGACAAGGGATGGCCCATGTGACCAACTTCACTATTTGGGAGACAACGATGTGACATCTCACACCTGCTACAGTGTATCACTATTGCTCAGCAGTGTCCGGGTACAACCGTCTTCTCCGCGGTATGGCCATCGTGTCAGGGTCTTGTCGGTGTCGGGTCGTGCTGCAGTCGGCAGCCGGCTGGTTGACGCAGTCGGCAGCCGGCTGGTTGGCGCAGTCGGCAGCCGGCAGTCGGCCGGGCAGAGCAGTCGGACGGGAAGCCGGCAGGAGCGGCCGAACAGTCGGACTGAGGGGCTTTGCTAGCCCCGATGTCTTGAAATATCGTCTTGCCGTCCTCGGGGTACCCGTGGTCGATTACTCCGACACGCACGCCAATTGAATTATCAGTTACTTTCTTTTCTTGGTAACGGTTCTAATGTTCATGAGAATATGATGTTGCCTAAATTGGATACATTTGTTTTGCTTACAAATGAAGGGCCTAGCTTGGACAAGAAAGATGAACCTGGCAACAAGTTCAAGCATGGAGATGATGGCATGTGCAAGGGGATCAAGAACGGAGTTGTAAGTGATGATTTTAGGACTTTGAAGCCACCATAAGGAGTGCATGAAGCCTTGGACGAAATATACGAGATGACACTTCATAAATTTCGTACAGAGGCTATTCTAGGTGCTGCATCACCTTATTATTGGGCCAGGCCCATGTATTTTCGAAATACTTAAGTATCGCCTGTTTTTAGAGTCCGTATGTGTGGGGAAACAAGAGTTAGGGTTGGTTTCGGACCCCTCCTCCAAGGGCCACGAAATTCCCTCCCTCTTCCTCCATATATACAGCCCTTAGGGCGTCGTTTAGACTTTGGATTTTGTTTAAATTAAAAGTTCGCCATAGCTGCAACTTCGCGTACTTCGTATGTGTCCAACGACCAGACCAAGACGTCACAGAACCCCACCTTCATTAATAAAGCTTTCCTCTTTTATTCGCAATATCCAGATTGCAATCTCAGTTTCTTGCTTGTTCTTTGTTTGCTCGCAGGAAATAGACCCTCGTGGTCAGGTTGATCGCGCTCTGGCGTGGTCAATAACCCTCGGAAGTTGGTTTAGCGATTGCTAAGGCGCGACGTCGTCGCATGTTCGTAGTCGGATCGTTAAAGTAGACTCCCACAGAAAATTATATCTATCTCATCAAAACATCGGGACACCTTCGCCTCTATCAAGTGGTATCAGATTTCTAGGTTGCTTGGTGAGATTTTACAATTTTTCATAGTTTAGATTGAGGCTATTCTTCATACCTATAGTCCACGAAAAATTCAAAAAAAAATTGGGTTAGTTCATCCTATCCGAACCAATCTGAGCCTTTGCATAATCTTTTCTGTATTTTCTTTGTTGAATTTGTGGTTGCATCGTCATATCAAGTTGCTGGTCTTAGTGTCTAGTCCTTTAGAGTTTTGTGTTCTGTTCATAGGTTGTCACGTCGCTCCTGCCATATATCACCACCGCACCAACTTCATCGTCGCTGCCATATACCACCACCACATATTCACCAACAATTTGAGTCCATATATGCCACCACATATCCGCCGCCATCACGCCAATTCGAGTCCACCTGCAACATATATCCGCCACTAGTCCGAGTTCCACCAGATTCATCTTCGGCCGCCACCAGTCCGAGTTCCACCAGATTCATCTCCGCCACAAGTCCTAGTCTGAGTCCAGTATTTTGTTACTCTGTTTTCGATTTCTAGATCACGCCATACTTCGAGGCGTGACAGAGTAGGACTCCCCAACTTTCGTGCTACCCATAGTAGAAAAATAGTTCCAAACTCAAAAAAAAAAACCAAGTCTGGAAAATTCTGGCTAGGCAGTTTTTAGAGCATTTGTAGATTTTTTCAAAAAAATTGTCGCGGAGCAAAAAAAGAGGAAAAAAGAGAAAAAAATAAAAACAAATTCAGAGCGAGCTCCTCCCTTGTTTACGTGCAGCGTCATGATTTTGTTAGTGTTCTAGGCTCGCATCTCTAGCACGGTCTAGCCTAGGACCAGCATAGTACCATCGTTGAGCATTTATTCAACTTTGCATCTCTGAATTAATTATTGCTGACCCTTTTTGCTCCATATTATAAGCCTTCCCAGCTCCACATACATCTATGTCATGCATTTGACTCTCCCTGGTAATCGCTCTATCCAAGCTTTGAGAGTTTTGACTACGACGGTTGCCGATAACCGCCTGCTACTGGGTAAGAACTGGTAAGAATTTGAGATTTGCTTGACGGATTTGTGACACCCACCAGCACCTCTTGTTAGTAGTCTGTAGGATCATATTCTTGTGTGTTTCTATTGCTGTTAACCATGGCAGGATCACAAGCCGACGAGACTGACTGGGAGAACATGACGAATAAGGAGTTGCATGATTAATTTCAGCAAATGATGAGTGGATAGGTGCAAGATGTGCTAAATAGATTTGAAGAGGCCATGGACAAACTTCGATAACATGTTTAATGAATTGCTCGCGCGTCTTCCACCACCACCACCGGTTACACCTAACGCGCCTCTACAACAACAACAACGTCACCTTCCAAATCAAGTGGGACGAGCACAGCGCGTTCCCATTGACCCTGGGAAAAATTATGGTGCCGCTGTTGATGCTTCTGTAGCTCCTGCTGCTACTGTAGAGGTGGAGGACCATTACCAGGACAAGGTTGATCAAAATCAGAACTGCGTGCAACCACCAGCACCACCACCACCAGGTCGTCCTCAGGTATATCATCGCAACGGTAGGCCTGCACCACCACATGAGGTACGAGATCATGACCATCTTCCTAAACTAAAATTGAATATTCCACCATTTGAGGGTAGATATGTTCCTGATATATATATATATATAGATATATATATATATTACTTGGGAGTTAGAAACTGAACAACATTTTACATGTTTACAATATCCTGAGGAGAGATGTGTTCCTGCTGCTGTTTGTGCTTTCACTAGCTTCGCATGTGTTTGGTGGTCCGAACATTGTAGATTATATCCTATTCTCGCTATTTGGGCTGCTTTGAAAACTGCTATGCATACTCGTTGGGTTCCACCATATTATCAACGTGAATTACTTCAAAAATTGCAGCGCTTAAGAGAAGGAAAAATTCTATAGAAGAATATTATCAGGAATTACAAACTGGCATGATTAGATGTGGTATTGTTGAGGAGAATGAAGCTATGCTTGCACGTTTTATGGGTGGATTAAATAGAGAGATTCATACCATTCTAGAGTATGAGGAGTATACTAATATCGCTCGTTTATTCCATTGTGCTTGTAAAGCTGAACGTGAAGTGCAGGATCGACAAACATTGGCGCGAAATAACTTTTCTACAGGTCGATCTTCATCATGGACACCACGTGCATCCTCTACTTCCACTACACCAGCACCTCCATAAGGTGCCACCCCCAGCCGTGATACAAGAAAGCAGGCACAACCAGCACTATCTGCCAAGAGCACACCTGCCAGGCCTGCGCAGAGCTCTTCTTCTTCCATGGCATCAACAGGGCACACAAGTGATATTATTTGTCGTCGTTGTCAGGGAAGAGGACATTTTGCGAGAGATTCCAAATCTTAACGTGTGATGATTGCTACTGAGGACGGTGGGTATGAGTCCGCTAGTGACTATGATGAGGAGACTTTGGCTCTTATTACACATGAAGAACACGGTGGAGATGATTCTGATCATGAGACACAATACATGGGTGCTGAAGATGCTGACAGGTATGAATGTTTAGTTGCTCAATGTGTTTTGAGTGTGCAGGTTACACAAGCTGAGGAAAATCAGAGGCATAATTTGTTCCATACAAATGGAGTTGTGAAGGAATGTTGTGTTCGCGTCATCATAGATGGAGGGAGCTGCAACGACTTGGCTAGCATGGAGATGGTGGAGAAGCTATCTCTCACCACAAGACCACATCCACATCCTTACTACATCCAGTGGTTCAACAACAGCGGGAAGGTTAAGGTAACACGTACTGTTCATGTGCATTTTAGTATCTCTACATATGCTGATTATGTTGATTGTGATGTGGTACCTATGCAATCATGTTCCTTATTACTTGGTAGACCATGGCAATTTGATAAAAATTCTGTACACTATGGTAGAAACAATCAGTATACTCTTGTTCACAAGGACAAAAATATTACTTTGCTTCCTATGAGTCCTGATTCCATTTTGAAAGATGATATTAATAGAGCTAATAAAGCAGAACAGGAGAAAAATAAGAGTGAAAATCAGATTGTAGCAAAAGAATTTGAGCAACAAATGAAGCCTAATAATAAACCATCTAGTGTTGCTTCTGAAATTAAATTGAAAAGTGGATGTTTACGTGCCACCAAATCTTATATTGATGATCTAGATGTTAGCAAATCTGTTTGCTATGCTTTTGTGTACAAAGAGGCATTATTTTTATTCGAGGACGTGCCTTCCTCTTTGTCTCCTGTTGTCACTAACATTTTGCAGGAGTTCGCTGACGTCTTTCCACAAGACATGCCACCGGGATTACCACCTATTCGAGGGATTGAGCATCAAATTGACTTAATTCCCGGTGCATCATTACCCAACCGTGCACCATATCGTACCAATCCAGAGGAGACAAAGTAGATCATGCGTCAAGTACAAGAGCTGCTCGACAAAGGTTATATACGTGAATCCCTTAGTCCTTGTGTTGTTCCTATCATTTTAGTGCCGAAAAAGGATGGTACGTCACGTATGTGCATTGATTGTAGAGGCATTAATAATATTACTATTCGTTATCGTCATCCTATTCCTAGGCTTGATGATATGCTTGATGAATTGAGTGGCTCTACAATATTCTCCAAAGTTGATTTGCGTAGTGGATACCATCAAATTCGTATGAAATTGGGAGATTAATGGAAAACAGCTTTTAAAACTAAGTTTGGATTATATGAGTGGTTAATCATGCTTTTGGATTAACTAATGCACCTAGTACTTTCATAAGATTAATGAACGAAGTTTTACGTGCTTTGATTGGATGATTTGTGGTAGTTTACTTTGATGACATATTGATTTATAGCAAATCTTTGTAGGAACATTTGGAACATATACGTGCTATTTTTATTGCTCTACGTGATGCACGTTTGTTTGGTAACCTTGGGAAGTGGACCTTTTGCACGGACCGAGTATCTTTTCTTGGCTATGTTGTTACTCCACAGGGAATTGAAGTTGATAAAGCTAAGATTGAAGCTATTGAGAGTTGGCCGCAGCCCAAAATGGTCAAGTGAGTAGTTTCCTTGGCCTCGCTGGTTTCTATAGGCGTTTTGTGAGAGATTTCAGCACCATTGCTGCACCTCTCAACGAGCTTACAAAGAAGGCTGTGCCTTTTGTTTGGGGTACCGCACAGGAAGAAGCCTTCACGGTACTGAAAGATAAGTTGACACATTCTCCTTTACTCCAACTTCCTGATTTTAATAAGACTTTTGAGCTTGAATTTGATGCTAGTGGAATTGGATTAGGAGGTGTGTTATTACAAGATGGGAAACCCATTGCATACTTTTCTGAAAAATTGATTGGGCCTAGTCTGAACTATTCTAGTTATGATAAAGAATTATATGCTCTTGTTCAGACCTTAGAAACATGGCAACATTATTTATGGCCCAAGGAATTTGTTATACATTCTGACCATGAATCTTTGAAACACATTATAAGTCAAGGAAAACTGAACCGTAGACATGCTAAATGGGTTGAATTAATTGAGACTTTCCCTTATGTCATTAAACACAAGAAGGGTAAAGAAAATGTTATTGTTTATGCATTGTCTCATCGTTATACTATGCTTTCACAACTTGACTTTAAAATATTTGGTTTGGAGACCATCGAAGATCAATATGTGCATGATGCTGAATTTAAAGATGTATTGCAGAATTGTAAGGAAGGGAGAACTTGGAACAAGTTCGTTCTTAACGATGGATTTGTGTTTCGTGCTAACAAGCTATGCATTCCAGCTAGCTCCGTTCGTCTTTTGTTGTTGCAGGAGGCGCATGGAGGAGGATTGATGGGAAACTTTGGCGTCAAGAAGACAGAGGATATACTTGATACACATTTCTTTTGGCCAAAGAAGAGATGGGATGTTGAGCGTTTCGTTGCTCGCTGCACTATGCTACCTCTTGAGCACTGCGTTGGTTTTCCCTTGAAGAGGAAAGGGTGATGCAGCATAGCAGCGTAAGTATTTCCCTCAGTTTTTGAGAACCAAGGTATCAATGCAGTAGGAGGCCATGCACGAGTCCCTCGCACCTACACAAACAAATAAACTCCTCGCAACCAACGCAATAAAGGGGTTGTCAATCCCTTCACGGTCACCTACGAGAGTGAGATCTGATAGATATGATAAGATAATATTTTTGGTATTTTTATGATAAAGAGAAATAAAGATGCATGTAAAATAAATGGCAAAGGAAATAACTAAGTATTGGAAGATTAATATGATGGAAAATAGACCCCGGGGCCATAGGTTTTACTAGAGGCTTCTCTCGAGAGCATAAGTATTACGGTGGGTGAAAAAATTATTGTTGAGCAATTGACAGAATTGAGCCTAGTTATGAGAATATCTAGGTATGATCATGTATATAGGCATCATGTCCAAGACAAGTAGACCGACTCCTGCCTGCATCTACTACTATTACCCCACACATCGACCGCTATCCAGCATGCATCTAGAGTATTAAGTTCAAGAGAACAGAGTAACACTTTAAGCAAGATGACATGATGTAGAGGGATAAACTCATGCAATATGATATAAACCCCATCTTGTTATCCTCGATGGCAACAATACAATACGTGCCTTGCTGCCCTTACTGTCACTGGGAAAGGACACTGCAAGATTGAACCCAAAGCTAAGCACTTTTCCCATTGCAAGAAAGATCAATCTAGTAGGCCAAACCAAAACGATAATTCGAAGAGACTTGCAAAGATAACAAATCATACCTAAAAGAATTCAGAGAAGAGTCAAATATTGTTCATAGATAAACTTGATCATAAACCTACAATTCATCGATCTCAACAAACACACCGCAAAAGAAGATTACATCGAATTGATCTCCACAAGAGAGGGGGAGAACTTTGTATTGAGATCCAAAAAGAGAGAAGAAGCCATCTAGCTAATAACTATGGACTCGAAGGTCTGAAGTAAACTACTCACACTTCATCGGAGGGGCTATGGTGTTGATGTAGAAGCCCTCCGTGATCGATGCCCCCTCCGGCGGAGCTCTGGATAAGGCCCCAAGATGGGATCTCATGGATACAGAAAGTTACGGCGGTGGAATTAGGGTTTTGGCTCCGTATCTGGTAGTTTGGAGTACGTAGGTATATATAGGAGGAAGGAGTACGTCGGTGGAGCAACGTGGGCCCCACGAGGGTGGAGGGCGTGCCTGGGGGGGGGGTAGGCGCGCCCCCTACCTCGTGCCTTCCTGGTTGATTGCTTGACGTAGGGTCCAAGTCCTCTGGATCATGTTCGTTCCGAAAATCACGTTCCCGAAGGTTTCATTCTGTTTGGACTCCGTTTGATATTCTTTTTCTGTGAAACCCTAAAATAGGCAAAAATAACAACAATTCTGGGTTGGGCCTCCGGTTAATAGGTTAGTCCCAAAAATAATATAAAAGTGTATAATAAAGCCCAATAATGTCCAAAACAGGATAGAATATAGCATGGAACAATAAAAAATTATAGATGCGTTGGAGACGTATCAAGCATCCCCAAGCTTAATTCCTGCTCGTCCTCGAGTAGGTAAATGATAAAAACAGAATTTTTGATGTGGAATGCTACTTGGAATAATGTCAATGTAATTCTCTTAATTGTGGTATGAATATTCAGATCCAAAAGATTCAAGACAAAAGTTCAATATTGACATAGAAATAATAATACTTTGGGCATACTAACTAAGCAATTATGTCTCTTCAAAATAACATGGCCAAAGAAAGTTATCCCTACAAAATCATATAGTCTGGCTATGCTCCATCTTCACCACACAAAGTATTTAAATCATGCACAACCCCGATGACAAGCCAAGCAATTGTTTCATACTTTTGGTGTTCTCAAACTTTTTCAATCTTCACGCAATACATGAGCGTGAGCCATGGACATAGCACTATATGTGGAATAGAATGGTGGTTGTGGAGAAGACAAAAAGGGAGAAGATAGTCTCACATCAACTAGGCGTATTAACGGGCTATGGAGATGCCCATTAATAGATATCAATGTGAGTGAGTAGGGATTGCCATGCAACGGATGTACTAGAGCTATAAGTATATGAAAGCTCAACAAAAAGAACTAAGTGGGTGTGCATCCAACTTGCTTGCTCACTGATACGTCTCCAACGTATCTATAATTTTTGATTGCTCCATGCTATATTATCTTCTGTTTTGGATGTTTATGGGATTTATTAAACACTTTTATATCATTTTTGGGACTAACCTATTAACCCAGAGCCTAGTGCCAGTTTCTGTTTTTTTTGCCTATTTTAGGGTTTCGAAGAAAAGGAAAATCAAACGGAGTCCAATTGACCTGAAACTTCACGGAACTCATTTTTGGAAAGAAAGCAACCCGGGAGACTTGGAGTCTACGTCAAGGAAGCTTCAAGGAGGCCACGAGGTAGGGGGGCGCGCCCTCCACCCTCGTGGGCCCCTCCAGTTATACCATTATGTAAGGTAATACCGACATCTGGGTCACCATATTTATGTCTTTGATATTGTTTATTCAAAAATAGTTGACAACTAATTTGTATTGTCAGCTTATTTCGGTGCAAGCAAACATGTCCAGCGCTTGGTAGACAGGACCTACTACTGTCCCGGGGCTGAACTAAACTACGAGGAGCTAAGTCATTATGTTTCATGGCTTGAGGATCTTGATACTGTCAAGACAAATTTTCTTCCTACACTTAGAAATGTTAGTACTGAAAACATGCGACCAATAGTGTTCGTAATGAACTACGGTCACATCTATTTAGGAAGGATGGTAAGATTTTTACTATTTTGCCCTCAGTGCATCTTTTCCATACATTATTTTTGAAACTAAATTTCATTGATAAGTATGTTACCATACGATGTTCTTCAATAGGGACTCCCGATGAATGTTGTGCCTTATGGGATTGAGACTAAAGGTACCATGAGTATTATTAGCTTACGGCCAAGATATCCTATAGATTACTTTAGTGCATTCAAGATTAGCGACGGATGCTTAATAGTGCAAGACTGGACCAAATGTGTGATGGAGAAGCGCAGAGAAGTACTAGGGGGCAGCAAACAGATGCGCTACCCACGATTAGGAGATAGGTTCATCTGCATGCTCCAACTTAATCAAGGAGGAGAGCTACACATGTTTTATGTTATTTTACCTAAGAGAGAGCAGCAGGAGTGATTAGCTAGCTAGAAATGAGTTTGAGGATGATGATGTGCTACACTATTACTATGATGATAAAATAGCTAGTGTTGGTGGTAATGACTATGATGATTATTATTAGCTAGTGTTAGTGGTGATTAAATAAATACTGTTGGTGGTAATGACTATGATGATGATTAAATAGCTTGTGCTGGTGGATTAGATTCAAGTGGAGGCAACATGTGGTGCACATCGAAAGTACTACTAGTCCAAACTAGATCAAGTTTGGATTAGTAGTATAATTTTGACATGCACCACATATTACCTCCACTTGAACCTAATCCACCTTCATTTGACACACTGGTATGGACATAATGATGTAAACCTCATAACTGGTATTGTACCAATATTTGTACAATGGCGCATAAATACACTAAAAAAGAATACTAGTAGCGATGGAGAGGAAACACGCTGCCAGTAGTTACATTAGCAGTAGCGTGGGAGTGAACAAACGTTGCAGCTATTTGTCCTAGCAGTAGTGCGTGCAGGCATGCGTTACTGCTAAGCAATAGCTGTAGTGCCTTATTAGTAGCGCGCATACCCGCGCTACTAGTGAGCACAAAACCAGCGCTACTTCTAGGGTTTTCCCTAGTAGTGTTCACTTATATCTTTTAGAGCATGGTGGTAGTTTTATTTTGTAGAAATAGATGAACTCACATGCTTCACTTATATTATTTTGAGAGTCTTAAATAGCATGGTAATTCGCTTAAATAATCCTAATATGCTAGGTATTCAAGATTAGTAAAATTTTCTTATGAGTGTTTTGAATACTAAGAGAAGTTGGATGCTTGATGATTGTTTTGAGATATGGAGGTAATAATATCGAAGTCATGCTAATTAAGTAGTTGTAAATTTGAGGAATACTTGTGTTGAAGTTTGCAAGTCCCGTAGCATGCACGTATGGTAAACGTTATGTACCAAATTTGAAACATGGGGTGTTCTTTGATTGTCTTCCTTATGAGTGGCGGTCGGGGACGAGCGATGGTCTTCTCCTACCAATCTATCCCCCTAGGAGCATGCGCGTAATGCCGAGGTTTTTGATGACTTGTAGATTTTTTGCAATAAGTATGTGTGTTCTTTATGACTAATGTTGACTCCATGGATTATACGCACTCTCACCCTTCCATCATTGCTAGCCTCTTTGGTACCGTGCATTGCCCTTTCTCACATTGAGAGTTGGTGCAAACTTCGCCGGTGCATCCAAACCCCGTGATATGATATGCTCTTTCACACATAAACCTCCTTATATCTTCCTCAAAACAGCCGCCATACCTACCTATTATGGCATTTCCATAGCCATTCCGAGATATATTGCCATGCAACTTTCCACCGTTCCGTTTATTATGACACGCATCATCATTGTCATATTGCTTAGCATGATCATGTAGTTGACATAGTATTTGTGGCAAAGCCACCGTTCATAATTCTTTCATATATGTCACTCTTGATTCATTGCATATCCCGATACACCGCCGGAGGCATTCATATAGAGTTATCTTTTGTTCTAGTGTCGAGTTGTAATCATTGAGTTGTAAATAAATAGAAGTGTGATGATCATTATTTTCTAGAGCATTTTCCCAAGTGAGGAATAAAAAAAGGCCATAAGAAAAAGGAGAAGGCCCAAACAAACAAAAAAATGAGAGAGAAAGAGAGAAGGGACAATGTTACTATCCTTTACCACACTTGTGCTTCAAAGTAGCACCGTAATCTTCATGATAGAGAGTCTCTTGTTTTGTCACTTTCATTTACTAATGGAATTTTCATTATAGAACTTGTCTTGTATATTCCAACAATGGGCCTCCTCAAGTGCCCTAGGTCTTCATGAGCAAGCAAGTTGGATGCACACCCACTAGTTTCTTTTATTGATCTTTCATACATTTATAGCTCTATTGCATCCGTTGCATGGGAATCCCTACTCATTGCATTAACATCAATCGGTTGGCATCTCCATAGCCCATTGATTAGCCTCCTTGATGTGAGACTTTCTCTTTTTTTGTCTTCTCCACATAACCCCCATCATCATATTCTATTCCACCCATAGTGCTATGTCCATGGCTCGCGCTGATATATTGCCTGAAATTTATAGGTTTGAGATTACTAACATATGAAACAATTGCTTGGCTTGTCATCGGGGTTGTGCATGATGAGAGCATTCTTGTGTGACGAAAATGGAGCATGACTAAACTATATGATTTTGTAGGGATGAACTTTCTTTGGTCATGTTATTTTGAGAAGACATAATTGCTTAGTTAGTATGCTTGAAGTATGTAACACCCCGGATGTAACTTTCCCAATTTACTCCAACCTTGCCGTTTCCGGCGTTAAGTATATTTATTTCCTCGGGTTCGGGTCTTTGTCTCCGTGTGTTTTTGTCGTTGTCATGCATCTCATATCATGTCATCATGTGCATTGCATTTGCATACGTGTTTGTCTCATGCATTCGGGCATTTTTCCCGTTGTCCGTTTTGCATTCCGGCGTTTCGTTCTCCTCCGGTGGTCACTTCTAGCTTTCTTTTGTGTGTGGGGTTTAAACATTTCCGGATTGGACCGAGACTTGCCAAGCGGCCTTGGTTTACTATCGGTAGACCGCCTGACAAGTTTCGTATCATTTGGACTTCGTTTGATACTCCAACGGTTAACCGAGGGACCAAAAAGGCCTCGTGTGCAATTTGGCCCAAAACCCACCTAACTCTGCTCCATCATCTAGAGCGTTCGATCACGATCACGTGGCCGAAAACCGTATCTCATTTGGACTCTCCTAGCTCCCTCTATGCCTATTTAAAGACCCCTTCCCCAAAATCCGGATCTCCCTCTCCGAAACCCTAAATCCCAGATCCATGCCGGCCGGACACGTCCGCCCCGTCCGGACGCGTCCGCTCCGCCGCCCACAGCCACTCCGAAGCCGCCACGTGGCACCCGCCACCTCGCCGCCGCCGCGGCCCGGGGAGCCCGGAGCCGGCCCCCGTGGCCCGAGCCGCCCGCGCCGCCTCCATCCACGCCGCGCCGCCATCTCCCTCGCCTCCGACGCCGCGCCGCCGCCTGCTCCTCCCCGAAAGCTCGACGCCGGCGCCGCCACCTCGCTGGCCGGCTTCTTCTCCGGTAGATCCCAGCGCCGCCCGGCCGCCCCTGCCGCCGCATCGCCCGCGGCCGCGCCGCCCCGTCCCGCGCGCCACCGCCCATAGGCGCCGCGGCCGAGCCCCCGCCTCCGCCGGCCGCCTCTTCGCCGGTGGGAAGCCCGGCCACTCCGCCCGCACCCGCCGCCGCCGTCAGCTACAGTGCCCACCGCCGCCTCGGTTCGTGCGCCGGTCAAACCCTAGATCTAAGGGTTGTTTTTTTCCTAGGTCCCTGATATTCTCAGTCCATGTGCTCATGTTCTCGACCCCGTAACTTTGCATCCGTAGCTCCGATTCATGCATATAGCATATCAAAATGTTCATCTCAGAGAGTACATCATTTCATTCCATTGCATCATTTTCATTTGAGTTCATCTTGATGCCCGAAATGCTGTTAGAAGAGGGCTACTTGAGTTAATTGTCAGATCTGCTGCTCCATTTAGGTTTTTGTCATTTTTGCCATGATTAATGTGTGCATGATATGCCCTGATGCTCTACATATGTTTTGTTAAGGGTTTTGTCATCCTTCCAGTGGTGCAACCCATGTATTTTTGTGATGTGTGTGGTGACTTGTGCAAGCTTGCAAAGTGGTGCACTTGCTAATTCTGTTTTCACGGACATAGTAATTTCACAAAGTCCTTGAGCTGTTTATCTCATGTTGCCATATGTTCATGTTGTTTCCTAGTGATCCGTGCCTCTTTTGAGGATGATCAGTAAGGATGTTTTGTTACTATTGTAGTTCTCTATCCATCCATGTCTTTGTTTGCTATTATGGAGCACCTAGCTTGAGTCAATCGAGCTCTACTTTTGCTACTTTGTGAATCTGGGCAGATTGTCAACTTGTTTGCAATTTTTCTGATGATGTTGTAGTTGATCCGTGCATGCTATGCTATTGTTCTTGCCATGTATAGCTTGAATTTTGTGCCTTCTTGATGGGTGTATGCTTGTCTTTCCATGACTTGCACCATAGTGAGTGCATCGAGCTCGTGAACATGCCTACTTGAGTTATATTTCAGCATGTGCCAGTTTTCACTAAGTCTGAGAACTGATTATGTTTTTGCTATGTTCACATGCTTGCAATTGTATTTTCTGATCCCTTTTGGCTCAAGGTCACTAAGGGACTTTTGTTAAGCTCTTGCTCCATGCCATGCTTTGCTTTGCCATGTTCAGATCCTGTAGCATGTAGTTTTGTTGCTCCGAAGAGGAATAGTTGATCTGAAATTCCAGACAAGTGTTAATTTCACTAAGTCCGAGATCTGTTTGTCATATGCATTTTTGCCATGCTTGTTTGAACCTGTTAATGGATGAATTGGCCGTAGCTCAGTGCTAGACTTTTGTTAAGCATCTTGTATGCATCCCTTCCATGTATTTTGTTGTCATGTTTGGTTGCTGTAGCATGTTCATCTCATTGCATTTAGTTGGCTACTTGCTGTAAATCGCAGACCGGTGTCATTTTTGAATCGCTTGCCATTTCCAAACCGTAACTCTGATTCCGGCGTTCTTTATATCGTTTTCAAACGATTTCATCTCATCTTTCCAGTGGAACACTTGGATTTCCATGTTGAGGCCAGGTTCATGCATTTCCTGTCATATCTTGCATTTTGCATCCCGCATCGCATCCCGCATAGCATATCACATTTGCATTGTGTTGTTTGAGTTTGCATGTGGTTGATTGTGCCCTTGTTGCTTGTTTGTCTTGTTTTGGTAGAGCCGGGAGACGAGTTCGCTAATGAGGAGCCCGTTGAGTTTGCTTTCGAGGATCCAGTCAACTCTGACAACTGTGCGGGCAAGATGATCATACCCTCGAAATCACTACTATCTTTGCTATGCTAGTTTGCTCGCTCTTTTGCTATGCCATTGCTATGATGCCTACCACTTGCTTTCAAGCCTCCCAAATTTCCATGTCAAACCTCTAACCCACCATGTCCTAGCAAACCGTTGATTGGCTATGTTACCGCTTTGCTCAGCCCCTCTTATAGCGTTGTTAGTTGCAGGTGAAGATTGGAGGGCGTTCCTTGTTGGAACATTTATTTACTTGTTGGGATATCATTATATTGCCATGTTATCTTAATGCATCTATATACTTGGTAAAGGGTGGAAGGCTCGGCCTCTCGCCTAGTGTTTTGTTCCACTCTTGCCACCCTAGTTTTCCGTCATATCGGTGTTATGTTCCCGGATTTTGCTTTCCTAACGCGGTTGGGTTATAATGGGAACCCCTTGATATTTCTCCTTGATTAAAGCTTTTCCAGCAATGCCCAACCTTGGTCTTACCATTCGCCACCTAGCCTTTTCTTTCCCTTGGGTTCTATAGACTCAAGGGTCATCTTATTTTAACCCCACCGGGCCAGTGCTCCTCTGAGTGTTGGTCCAACCGAGCGATGTCCGGGGCTACCAGGGGCAACTCTGGGATGGCCTAACCGACGTCTAGCTCATCTGAGTGTGCCCTGAGAACGAGATATGTGCAGCTCCTATTGGGATTTGTTGGCACATTCGGGCGGTGTTGCTGGTCTTGTTTTAACCTGTCGAAGTGTCTTGAGTAACCGAGATACCGAATCTGATCGAAACGTCTTGGGAGGAGGTCTATTCCTTTGTTGACTGTGAGAGCTTGTCATGGGCTAAGTTGGGACTCCCCTGCAGAGATTGAACTTTCGAAAGCCGTGCCCGTGGTTATGGGCGGATGGGAATTTGTTAATGTCCATTTGTAGATAACTTGAACCTTAATTTAATTAAAATGAATCAACTGAGTGTGTTACCGTGATGGCCTCTTCTCGGCAGAGTTCGGGAAGTGGACACGGTGTTGGAGTAATGTTTGCGCAGGTTGCTCTCTAGTTTCCCGCTCGCGCTTTGCCTCCTCTTCTCGCTCTCTTTTGCGAATAAGTTAGCCACCATATTTTGCTAGTCGCTTGCTACAGCTCCACATATATTTGTACCTTGCCTTACCTATAAGCTTAAATAGTCTTGATCGTGAGGGTGCGATATTGCTGAGTCCCTGTGGCTCACAGATTACTATTACACTAGATGCAGGGCCTGATGATTCCGCTCCAAGAGACGCGTTTGAGCTCAAGTGGGAGTTCGACGAAGACTCTCAACGTTACTATGTTTCTTTTCCCAATGATCAGTAGTGGTGCCCAGTTGGGGGTGATTGGGACCGTGTCGCATGTTGGGTTATCTTTTATTTTGGCGCCGTAGTCGGGCCATGAGTGTTTGGATGATGTAATGTTATTTATGTACTTGATTGACGTGGCGAGTGTAAGCCAACCATTGTTATCTCCCCTTTATTATTTATATTACATGGGATGTTGTGAAGATTGCCTAACTTGCGACATATGCCTTCAATGCGATTATGTCTCTAAGTCGTGCCTCGACACGTGGGAGCTATAGTCGCATCGAGGGTGTTACAAAGTATTATTATTTTTATGTTAATATTGAACTTTTGTCTTAAATCTTTCGGATCTGAATATTCATGCCACAATTAAGAAGAACTACATTGAAATTATGCCAAGTAGCACTCCGCATCAAAAAATTCTGTTTTTATCATTTACCTACTTGAGGACGAGCAGGAATTAACCTTGGGGATGCTGATACGTCTCCAACGTATCTATAATTTTTGATTGCTCCATGCTATATTATCTTCTGTTTTGGATGTTTATGGGCTTTATTAAACACTTTTATATCATTTTTGGGACTAACCTATTAACCCAGAGCCCAGTGCCAGTTTCTGTTTTTTTTGCCTATTTTAGGGTCTCAGAAAAAAGGAAAATCAAACAGAGTCCAATTGACTTGAAGCTTCACGGAACTCACTTTTGGAAAGAAAGCAACCCGGGAGACTTGGAGTCTACGTCAAGGAAGCTTTGAGGAGGCCACGAGGTAGTGGGGCGCCCCCACCCCCCTGGGCACGCCCTCCACCCTCGTGGGCCCCTCGTGGCCCCCCTGACGTACTTCTTCCGCCTATATATCTCCATATACCCTAAAACATCCGTGAGCACAATAGATCGGGAGTTCCGCCGCCAGAAGCCTTTGTAGCCACCGAAAACTAATCTAGACCCATTCCGGCACCCTGCCGGAGGGGGAATCCCTCTCCCGTGGCCATCTTCATCATCCCGGTGCTCTCCATGATGAGGAGGGAGTAGTTCTCCCTCGGGGCTGAGGGTATATACCAGTAGCTATGTGTTTGATCTCTCTCTCTCTCTCTCATGTTCTTGATTTGGCACGATCTTGATGTATCGCGAGCTTTGCTATTATAGTTGGATCTTATGTTTCTCCTCCCCCTCTACTCTCTTGTAATGGATTGAGTTTGCCCTTTAAAGTTATCTTATCAGATTGAGTCTTTAAAGATTTGAGAACACTTGATGTATGTCTTGACATGCGTATCTGTAGTGACAATGGGATATCATGTGATTCACTTGATGTATGTTTTGGTGATCAACTTGCGGGTTAGGCCCATGAACCTATGAATAGGGTTGGCACACGTTTTCGTCATGATTCTTAGGTAGAAACTTTGGGGCACTCTTTGAGGTTCTATGTGTTGGTTGAATAGATGAATCTGAGACTGTGTGATGCATATCGTATAATCATGCCCATGGATACTTGAGGTGACATTGGAATATCTAGGTGATATTAGGGTTTTGGTTGATTTGTGTCTTAAGGTGCTATTCTAGTATGAACTCTAGGGCTGTTTGTGACACTTATAGGAATATCCCAACGGATTGATAGGAAAGAATAACCTTGAGGTGGTTTCGTACCCTACCATAATCTCTTTGTTTGTTCTCCGCTATTAGTGACTTTTGAGTGACTCTTTGTTGCATGTTGAGGAATAGTTATGTGATCATTATATGTTATTATTGTTGAGAGGACTTGCACTACTGAAAGTATGAAACCTAGGCCTTGTTTCAACGCATTGCAATACCGTTTGTGCTCACTTTTATCATTAATTACCTTGCTGTTTTTATATTTTCAGATTACAAGAACTATTATCTACCATCCATATACCACTTGTATCACCATCTCTTCGCCAAACTAGTGCACCTATACAATTACCATTGTATTGGGTGTGTTGGGGACACAAGAACCTCTTTGTTATTTGGTTGCAGGGTTGCTTGAGAGAGACCATCTTCATCCTACGCCTCCTACGGATTGATAAACCTTAGGTCATCCACTTGAGGGAAATTTGCTACTGTCCTACAAACCTCTGCACTTGGAGGCCCAACAACGTCTACAAGAAGAAGGTTGTGTAGTAGACATCACTCATGAAGACCTAGGGCATTTTGAGGAAGCCCATCATTGGAATATACAAGCCAAGTTCTATAATGAAAAATTCCCACTAGTATATGAAGGTGATAGCATAGGAGACTCTGTATCATGAAGATCATGGTGCTACTTTGAAGCACAAGTGTGGAAAAAAGGATAGTAGTATTGCCCCTTTTTATTTATTTATTTATTCTTTTTTGTAGTAATATGTAGTAATTTGCAGCTAACGCAAGATCTGGAACACCAAAAATTCTAAAATAAATTTCTGGACGTGAGGAACTTATCTATTAATCATATTCAAAAATAATTAACTAAATAGCACTTTCCAAATAAAAATGTGCAACAGTTCTCGTGAGCGCTAAAGTTTCTGTTTTTTTACAGCAAGATTGAAAAGAATTTCCCCAAGTCTTCCCAACAGTTCTACTTGGCACAAACACTAATTAAACACAAAAAACACAATCAGAACATAGGCTAGATAAATTATTTATTACTAAATAGGAGAAAAAATCAAGGAATAAAAATAAAATTGGGTTGCCACCAAACAAGCGCTATCGTTTAACGCACCTAGCTAGGCATGAAAGCAAGGCTAGATCTAGGTATTGCCATCTTTGGAAGGCAATCCATAAGTGGCTCTCATAATAGATTCATAAGGTAATTTAATTTTATTTCTAGGGAAGTGTTCCATGGCTTTCCTTAATGGAAATTGGAATCTAATATTCCCTTCCTTCATATCAATAATTTCACCAATCGTTCTAAGGAAAGGTCTACCAAGAATAATAGGACATGAAGGATTGCAATCTATGTCAAGAACAATAAAATCCACGGGCACATAATTCCTATTTGCAACAATAAGAACATCATTAATTATTCCCATAGGTTTCTTAATAGTGGAATCCGCAAGGTGTAAATTTAAAGAGCAATCATCAAAATCACGGAAACCTAGCAAATCACACAAAGTCTTTGGAATCGTGGAAACACTAGCACCCAAATCACACAAAGCATAACATTCATGATCTTTAATCTTAATTTTAATAGTAGGTTCCCACTCATCATAAAGTTTTCTAGGGATAGAAACTTACAACTCAAGTTTTTCTTCACAAGATTGCATCAAAGCATCAATGACGATATGTTTGGTAAAGGCTTTATTTTGACTATAAGCATGAGGAGAACTTAGCACGGAGTGAAACAAGGAAATACAATCTATCAAAGAGCAATTATCATAATTAAATTCCTTGAAATCCAAAATAGTGGTTTCATTAATATTTAATGTTTTGACTTCTTCAATCCCACTTTTAACAATTTTAGCATCAAGATCTAAAGACTCCAAATTTTTGGAATGTCTTCTAGGTAAAGGTGGATCATATTCAGTCCCATCATTATCAAGATTAATATTTCAAAACAAATATTTAATAGGGGACACATCAATAACTTTTAGATCTTCATCTTGATTATCATGGAAACTAGAAGAACACGCTTTTATAAAGCAATCTTTCTTAGCACACATCCTAGTGGTTCTTTCTTTGCACTCATCAATGGAAATTATCATGGCTTTTGACAGACTCATTGATATCATGCTTAGTAGGAATATTTATAAGTTTCAAAGAATCAACATCAAGATAAATTCTATCAACGTTCCTAGCCAACTCAACAATCTTAAGCAATTTTTCTTCAATCAAAGCATTGAAATTCTTTTGCGAGGTAATAAATTCTTTAATAGTAGATTCAAAATCAGAGGGTACCTTATTAAAATTTCCATAAGAAATGTTGTAGGAATTACCATAATTATTAGAGGAATTACAAAGATACGGCCTAGGATTAAAGTTTCCTCTATACGCGTTGTTACCAAAATTATTCCTACCAACAAAATTCACATCCAAATATTCATTATTATTCTCAATCAAAGTAGACAAAGGCATATCATTAGGATCAGAAGAAACACTTTTATTAGGAAACAATTTCATAAGTTCATCCATCTTACCACTCAAAACATTAATTTCTTCTATCGCATGCACTTTCTTATTAGTAGATCTTTCAGTGTGCCATTGAGAATAATTAACCATAATATTATCTAGGAGTTTAGTAGCTTCTCCTAAAGTGATTTCCATAAAAGTGCCTCCCGTGGCCGAATCTAAAAGATTTCTAGAAGAAAAATTCAATCCGGTATAAAAAATTTGTATAATCATCCACAAATTCAAACCATGTGTAGGGCAATTATGTATCATTATTTCATCCTCTCGCAAGCTTGTGCAACATGTTCATGATCAAGTTGCTTAATATACATAATATCGTTTCTAAGAGATATGATCTTAGCGGGAGGAAAATACTTAGAGATAAAAGCATCTTTGCACTTATTCCACGAATCAATACTATTTTTAGGCATGGACGAAAACCAAGCTTTAGCACGATCTCTAAGCGAAAAAGGAAATAGCTTCAATTTAACAATATCATTGTCCACATCTTTCTTCTTTTGCATATCACACTGATCAACAAAGTTGTTTAGATGGGTAGCGGCATCTACACTAGGAAGGCCGGAAAACGGATCTTTCATGGCAAGATTCAGCATAGCAACATTTATTTCACAAGATTCAGCATCGGTAAAAAGAGCAATCGGAGTGCTAATAAAATCATTGTTGTTGGTATTGGTAAAGTCACACAATTTGGTATTATCTTGAGCCATCGTGACAAGAAAGCAATCTGACACACAAGCAAACAAGAAACGGGCAAAAAGAGGCGAATAGAGAAAGAGAGGGAGGATGGAGAGAGAGAGGGCGAATAAAACGATAAGGGTGAAGTGGGGCAGAGGAAAACGAGAGGCAAATGACAAATAATGTAATGCGGGAGATAAGTGTTTGTGATGGGTACTTGGTATGTTGACTTTTGCGTAGACTCCCCGGCAACGGCGCCAGAAATCCTTCTTGCTACCTCTTGAGCACTGCGTTGGTTTTCCCTTGAAGAGGAAAGGGTGATGCAGCAGAACAGCGTAAGTATTTCCCTAAGTTTTTGAGAACCAAGGTATCAATCCAGTAGGATGCCACGCACGAGTCCCTCGCACCTACATAAACAAATAAACTCCTCACAACCAACACGATAAAGGGGTTGTCAATCCCTTCACGGTCACCTACGAGAGTGAGATCCATAGATATGGTAAGATAATTTTTTTGGTATTTTTATGATAAATAGAAATAAAGATGCAAGTAAAATAAATGGCAAAGGAAATATCTAAGTATAGGAAGATTAATATGATAGAAAATAGACCCGGGGGCCATAGGTTTCACTAGAGGCTTCTCTCGAGAGCATAAGTATTACGGTGGGTGAACAAATTACTATTGAGCAATTGACAGAATTGAGCATAGTTATGAGAATATCTAGGTATCTTCATATATATAGGCATCACGTCCAAGACAAGTAGACTGACTCCTGCCTGCATCTACTACAATTACTCCACACATAGACCGATATCCAGCATGCATCTAGAGTATTAAGTTCAAGAGAACAGAGTAATGCTCTAAGCAAGATGACATGATGTAGAGGGATAAACTCATGCAATATGATATAAACCCCATCGTGTTATCCTTGATGGCAACAATACAATACGTGCCTTGATGCCCTTACTGTCACTGGGAAAGAAAACCGCAAGATTGAACCCAAAGCTAAGAACTTCTCCCATTGCAAGAAAGATCAATCTAGTTGGCCAAACCAAACTGATAATTCGAAGAGACTTGCAAAGATAACCAATCATACATAAAAGAATTCAGAGAAGATTCAAATATTGTTCATAGATAAACTTGATCATAAACCCACAATTCATCGATCTCAACAAACACACCGCAAAAGAAGATTACATCGAATAGATTTCCACAAGAGAGGGGGAGAACTTCGTATTGAGATCCAAAAAGAGAGAAGAAGCCATCTAGCTAATAACTATGGACCCGAAGGTCTGAAGTAAACTACTCACACTTCATCGGAGGGGCTATGGTGTTGATGTAGAAGCCCTTCGTGATCGATGCCCCCTTCGGTGGAGCTCCAAAAAAGGCCCCAAGATGGGATCTCGGGGATACAGAAAGTTACGGCGGTGGAATTAGGTTTTTGGCTCTGTATTTGGTAGTTTAGGGGTACGTAGGTATATATAGGAGGAAGGAGTACGTCGGTGGAGCAATGTGGGCCCCACAAGGGTGGAGGGTGCGCCTGGGGGGGTAGGCGCCCCCTACCTCGTGCCTTCCTGGTTGATTGCTTGACGTGGGGTCCAAGTCCTCTGGATCACGTTTGTTCCCAAAATCACGTTCCCGAAGGTTTCATTCCATTTGGACTCCGTTTGATATTCTTTTTCTACGAAACCCTAAAATTGGCAAAAAAAACATCAATTCTGGCCTGGGCCTCCGGTTAATAGGTTAGTCCCAAAAATAATATAAAAGTGTATAATAAAGCCCAATAATGTCCAAAACAGGATATAATATAGCATGGAACAATAAAAAATTATAGATACGTTGGAGACGTATCAAGCATCCCCAAGCTTAATTCCTGCTCGTCGTCGAGTACGTAAATGATAAAAACAAAAATTTTGATGGGGAATGCTACTTGGCATAATTTCAATGTAATTCTCTTAATTGTAGTATGAATATTCAGATCCAAAAGATTCAAGACAAAAGTTCAATATTGACATAGAAATAATTATAGTTTGAGCATACTAACTAAGCAATTATGTCTCTTCAAAATAACATAGCCAAAGAAAGTTATCCCTACAAAATCATATAGTCTGGCTATGCTCCATCTTCACCACACAAAGTATTTAAATCATGCACAACCCTGATGACAAGCCAAGCAATTGTTTCCTACTTTTGGTGTTCTCAAACTTTTTCAATCTTCACGCAATATATGAGCGTGAGCCATGGACATAGCACTATATGTGGAATAGAATGGTGGTTGTGGAGAAGACAAAAAGGGAGAACACAGTCTCACATCAACTAGGCGTATCAACGTGCTATGGAGATGCCCATTAATAGATATCAGTGTGAGTGAGTAGGGATTGCCATGCGACGGATGCACTAGAGCTATAAGTATATGAAAGCTCAACAAAAAGAACTTAGTGGGAGTGCATCCAACTTGCTTGCTCACAAAGACCTAGGGCATTTTGAGGAAGCCCATCATTCGAATATACAAGCCAAGTTCTATAATGAAAAATTCCCACTAGTATATGAAAGTGATAGCATTGGAGACTCTCTATCATGAAGATCATGGTGCTACTTTGAAGCACAAGTGTGGAATAAAAGGATAGTAGTATTGCCCCTTTTTATTTATTTATTTATTCTTTTTTTTGGACCTTCCTTTTTTTATTTGTCCTTTCTCTTTTTTTATTGGGATAATACTCTATGAATGATGATCATCACACTTCTATGTATTTACAACTCAATGATTACAACTCGATACTAGGACAAAGTATGACTCTATATGAATGCGTTTGGCGGTATACCGGGATAGCAATGATGCATGAGTGACTTATATGAAAGAATTATGAACGGTGGCTTTGCCACAACTAAAATGTCAACTACATGATCATGCGAAGCAATATGACAATGATGGAGCGTGTCATAGTAAACGGAACGGTGGAAAGTTGCATGGCAATATATCTCGGAATGGCTATGGAATGCCATGATAGGTAGGTGTGGTGGCTGTTTTGAGGAAGGTATATGGTGGGTGTACGATACCGGCGAAAGGTGCGTGGTATTAGAGAGGCTAGTAATGGTGGAAGGGTGACAGTGCGTATAATCCATGGACTCAACATTAGTCATAAATAACTCACATAATTATTGCAAAAATCTATTAGTTGTCGAAGCAAAGTACTACGCGCATGCTCCTAGGGGGATATATTGGTAGGAAAAGACCATTGCTCGTCCCCGACCGCCACTCATAAGGAGGACAATCAATAAATACATCATGCTCCGACTTCTTAACATAACGGTTCACCATACGTGCATGCTACGGTAATCACAAACTTCAAAACAAGCTTCTCAAATTCACAACTACTCAACTAGTATGACTCTAATATCACCATCTCCATATCTCAAAACAATTATCAAGTTTCAAACTTCTCATAGTATTCAACACACTCATAAGAAAAAAAATATTAATCTTGAATGCCTAAAATAATTGAAGCAAATTACCATGCTGTTTTGTAGGACTATCAAAAGAATCTAAGTGAAGCATGAGAGAACAAAATTTTCTATAAAACAGATCCACCATCGTGCTCTAAAAGATATAAGTGAAGCACTAGAGCAAAAACTATATAACTGAAAAGATATAAGTGAAGCACATAGAGTATTGTAACAATTTCCGAATCATGTGTGTCTCTCTCATAAAGGTGTGTGCAGCAAGGATGGTTGTGGAAAACTAACAAATAAAGACTCAAATAATACAAGACGCTCCAAGAAAAACACATATCATGTGGTACATAAAAATATAGCTCCAAGTAAAGTTACCGATAGAAGTAGACGAAAGAGGGGATGCCTTCCGGGGCATCCCCAAGCTTTGGCTTTTAGGTGTCCTTAGATTATCTTGGGGTGCCATGGGCATCCACAAGCTTAGGCTCTTGCCACTCCTTGTTCCATAATCCATCAAATCTTTTACCCAAAACATGAAAACTTCACAACACAAAACATAAAGTAGAAAATCTCGTGAGCTCCATTAGCGAAAGAAAACAAAACACCGCTTCAAGGTACTGTAATGAACTAATTACTTATTTATATTGGTGTTAAACCTACTGTATTCCAACTTCTCTATGGTTTATAAACTATTTTACTAGCCATAGATTCATCAAAATAAGCAAACAACACACGGAAAACAGAATCTATCAAAATCGGAACAGTCTGTAGTAATCTGCAGCTAACGCAAGATCTGGAACTCCAAAACTTCTAAAATAAATTGCTGGACGTGATGAATTTATCTATTAATCATATTCAAAAATAATTAACTAAATATCACTTTCCAAATAAAAATTGCAGCAGTTCTCGTGAGCGCTAAAGTTTCTGTTTTTTACAGCAAGATTAAAAAGACTTTCCCCAAGTCTTCCCAACAGTTCTACTTGGCACAGACACTAATTAAACACAAAAAACACAACAAAAATAGAGGCTAGATAAATTATTTATTACTAAACAGGATCAAAATGCAAGGAGTAAAAATAAAATTGGGTTGCCTCCCAACAAGCGCTATCATTTAACGCCCCTAGCTGGGCATGAAAGCAAGGATAGATCTAGGTATTGCCATCTTTGGAAGGCAATCCATAAGTGGTTCTCCTAATAGATTCATAAGGTATTTTAATTTTATTTCTAGGGAAGTGTTCCATGCCTTTACTTAATGGAAATTGGAATCTAATATTCCCTTCCTTCATATCAATAATTGCACCAATCGTTCTAAGGAAAGGTCTACCAAGACTAATAGGACATGAAGGATTGCAATATATGTGAAGAACAATAAAATCCACGGGCACGTAATTCCTATTTGCAACAATAATAACATCATTAATTACTCCCATAGGTTTATTAATAGTGGAATCCGCAAGGTGTAAGTTTAAAGAGCAATCATCAAAATCACGGAAACCTAGCAAATCGCACAAAGTCTTTGGAATCGTGGAAACACTAGCACCCAAGTCACACAAAGCATAGCATTCATGATCTTTAATCTTAATTTTAATAGTAGGTTCCCACTCATCATAATGTTTTCTAGGGATAGAAACTTCCAACTCAAGTTTTTCTTCACAAGATTGCATCAAAGCATCAACGATATGTTTGGTAAAGGCTTTATTTTGACTATAAGCATGAGGAGAATTTAGCACGGATTGCAACAAGGAAATACAATCTATCAAAGAGAAATTATCATAATTAAATTCCTTGAAATCCAAAATATTGGGTTCATTAATATTTAAAGTTTTGACTTCTTCAATCCCACTTTTAACAATTTTAGCATCAAGATTTAAGGACTCCAAATTTTTTGAACGTCTTCTAGGTAAGGTGGAACATATTCAGTCCCATCATTATCAAGATTCATATTGCAAAACAAAGATTTAATAGGGGACACATCAATAACTTTTAGATCTTCATCTTTATTATCATGGAAACTAGAAGAACACGCTTTTATAAAGCAATCTTTCTTAGCACGCATCCTAGCGGTTCTTTCTTTGCACTCATCAATGGAAATTCTCATGGCTTTGAGAGACTCATTGATATCATGCTTAGTAGGAATAGATCTAAGTTTCAAAGAATCAACATCAAGAGAAATTCTGTCAACGTTCCTAGCCAACTCATCAATCTTAAGCAATTTTTCTTCAATCAAAGCATTGAAATTATTTTGCGAGGTAATAAATTATTTATTGTTCGATTCAAAATATGAGGGTATCTTATTAAAATTTCCATAAGAATTGTTGTAGGAATTACCATAATTATTAGAGGATTTATTACGATATGGCCTAGGATTAAAGTTTCCTCTATACGCGTTGTTACCAAAATTATTCCTACCAACAAAATTCACATCCAAAGATTCATTATTATTCTCAATCAAAGTAGGCAAAGGCATATCATTAGGATCAGAAGAAACACTTTTATTAGCAAATAATTTCATAAGTTCATACATCTTACCACTCAAAACATTAGTTTCCTTTATCACATGCACTTTCTTATTAGTAGATCTTTCAGTGTGCCATTCATAATAATTAAGAATAATATTGTCTAGGAGTTTAGTAGCTTCTTCTAAAGTTATTTCCATAAAAGTGCCTCCCATGGCCGAATCTAAAAGATTTCTAGAAGAAAAATTCAATCCGGCATAAAATTTTTGTATAATCATCCACAAATTCAAACCATGTGTAGGGCAATTATGTATCATTAATTTCATCCTCTCCCAAGCTTGTGCAACATGTTCATGATCAAGTTGCTTAAAATTCATAATATCGTTTATAAGAGAGATGATCTGAGCGGGAGGAAAATACTTGGAGATAAAAGCATCTTTGGACTTATTCCACGAATGAATACTATTTTTAGGCAAGGACGAAAACCAAGCTTTAGCACGATCACTAAGCGAAAAAAGGAAATAGCTTCAATTTAACAATATCATTGTCCACATCTTTCTTCTTTTGCATATCACACAGATCAACAAATTTGTTTAGATGGGTAGCGGCATCTTCACTAGGAAGGCCGGAAAATGGATCTTTCATGACAAGATTCAGCAAAGCGACATTTATTTCAGAAGATTCAGCATCGCTAAGAGGAGCAATCAGAGTGCTAATAAAATCATTGTTGTTGGTATTGGTAAAGTCACACAATTTGGTATTATCTTGAGCCATCGTGACAAGCAAGCAATCCGACATACAAGCAAACAAGAAACAGGCAAAAAGAGGCGAATAGAGAAAGAGAGGGAGGATGGAGAGAGAGGGCGGGGGTGAAGTGGGGGGAGAGGAAAACGAGAGGCAAATGGCAAATAATATAATGCGGGAGATAAGGTTTTCTGATGGGTACTTGATATGTTGACTTTTGCGTAGACTCCCCAGCAACGGCGCCAGAAATACTTCTTGCTACCTCTTGAGCACTATGTTGGTTTTCCCTTGAAGAGGAAAGGGTGATGTAGCAGAGCAGCCTAAGTAACTATGGACCCGAAGGTCTGAAGTAAACTACTCACACTTCATCAGAGGGGCTATGGTGTTGATGTAGAAGCCATCCGTGATCGATGCCCCCTCCGGCGGAGCTCCAGAAAAGGCCCAAAGATGGGATCTCATGGATACAGAAAGTTATGGCTGTGGAATTATGGTTTTGGCTCAGTATCTAGTAGTTTGGGGTACGCAGGTATATATAGGAGGAAGGAGTACGTCGGTGGAGCAACATGGGCCCCACGAGGGTGGAGGGCACGCCTGGGGGGGTATGCGCGCCCCCTACCTCATGCCTTCCCGGTTGATAGCTTCACGTAGGGTCCAAGTCCTCTGGATCATGTTCGTTCCGAAAATCATGTTCCCGAAGGTTTCATTTCGTTTGATATTCTTTTCGCTGCGAAACCCTAAAATAGGCAAAAAAACATCAATTCTGGCCTGGGCCTCTGATTAATAGGTTAGTCCCAAAAATAATATAAAAGTGTATAATAAATCCCAATAATGTCCAAAACAGGATATAATATAGCATGGAACAATCAAAAAATATAGATACGTTGGAGACGTATCACACTACATGTCAAAAAGCTATGGACTTTGTTTTAGGTTTACCTCGAACAAAGAAGGGGAGGGATAGCATATTTGTTGTCGTGGATAGATTCTCGAAAATGGCACACTTTATACCATGTCATAAAAGCGATGATGCTGTTAATGTTGCTGATTTGTTCTTTCGTGAAATTATTTGCTTGCATGGTGTGCCAAATACTATTGTTTCAGATCATGATACTAAATTTCTTAGCCACTTTTGGAGATGTTTATGGGCTAAGTTGGGGCCTAAACTGCTTTTTAGTACTACTTTTCACCCCCAAACTGATGGACAAACTGAAGTAGTCAATAGAACATTGTCTACTATGCTTAGGGATGTTTTGAAGAAGAATAAGAAAATGTGGTAAGAATGCTTGCCTCATATTGAATTTTCTTATAATTGTTCATTGCATTCTACTACTAAGATGTGCCCTTTTGAAATTGTGTATGGTTTCCTACCTCGTGCACCTATTGATTTGTTGCCTCTTCCATCTTCGGAGAAGGTTAATTTTGATGCTAAAGAACATGTTGAATTGATTTTAAAAATGCATGAGTTAACTAAGGAAAACATTGAGCGTATGAATGCTAAATATAAACTTGTTAGAGATAAGGGTATAAAACATGTTGTGTTTGCACCTGGAGATCTTGTTTGGTTACATTTACGTAAGGATAGATTTCCTAATTTGCGCAAATCAAAGCTAATGCCACGTGATGATGGTCCTTTTAAGGTGTTAGAGAAAATAAATGATAATGCATATAAACTTAAGCTGCCTGCAGATTTTGGGGTTAGTCCCACTTTTAACATTGCAGATTTGAAGCCTTATTTGGGTGAGGAAGATGAGCTTCCATCGAGGACGACTTCATTTCAAGAAGGGGAGGATTATGAGGACATCAATACCACTGTTACACCCACAGCCCCCGCTGCTATACATACTGGACCAATTACTAGACCTCGCCCACGCCAATTGAATTATCAGGTACTTTCGTTTCTTGTTAACGATTCTAATGTTCATGAGAATATGTTGCTGCCTAAATTGGATACATTTTGTTTTGCTTACAAATGAAGGGCCTAGCTTGGAAAAGAAAGATGAACCTGGAAACAAGTTCAAGCATCGAGATGATGGCATGTGCGAGGGGATCAAGAACGGAGTTACAAGTGATTCAGGACTTTGAAGCCACCATAAGGAGTGCATGAAGCCTTGGACGAAATATATAAAATGCCACTTCATAAATTTCGTCCAGAGGCTATTCTAGGTGTTGCATCACCTTATTATCGGGCCAGGCCCATGTATTTTCGAAATACTTAAGTATAGGCTGTTTTCAGAGTCCGTATGTGTGGGGAAACAAGAGTTAGGGCTGGTTTCGGACCCCTCCTCCAAGGGCCACGAAATTCCCTCCCTCTTCCTCCATATATACAGCCCTTAGGGCGTCGTTTAGACTTCGGGTTTTGTTTAGATTAAAAGTTCGCCATAGCTGCAACTTCGCATACTTCGTTTCTGTCCAACGACTAGACCAAGACGTCACAGAACCCCACCTTCATTAATAATGCTTTCCTCTTTTATTCGCAATATCCAGATTGCAATCTCAGTTTCTTGCTTGTTCTTCATTTGCTCGCAGGAAATAGACCCTCGTGGTCAGGTTGATCGTGCTCCGACGTGGTCAATAACCCTCGGAAGTTGGTTTAGCGATTGCTAAGGCATGACGTCTTCGCACATTTGTAGTCGGATCATCAAAGTCGACTCCCACAGAAAATGATATCTATCTCATCGAAACATCGGGTCACCTTCGCCTCTACAAACAGACCCAGGGTTTGTTGCACCAACATCGTTTCCTACCAATCTACCCCTCTAGGGGCGTGTGTAGTAGTACTTTGCTTCGAGGGCTAATAAACTTTTGTAATAAGTATGTGAGTTCTTTATGACTAATGCGAGTCCATGGATTATACACACTCTCAACTTTCCGCAATTTGCTAGCCTCTTCGGAACTGTGCATTGCCCTTTCTGAGAGTTGGTGCAAACTTCGTTGGTGCATCCAAACCCCGTGATATGATACACTCTATCACACGTAAGCCTTGTTATATCATCCTCAAAACAGCCACCATACCTACCTATTATGGCATTTCCATAGCCATTCCGAGATATATTGCCATGCAACATCCATCATCATCATATACATGACTTGATCATTAATTGTCATATTACTTTGCATGATCGTAAGATAGCTAGCATGATATTTTCATGGCTTGTCCGTTTTTTTGATATCTTTGCTATGCTAGATCATTGCACACACTTGAGAGGCATTCATAAAGAGTCATTATGTATTAGTTTTATCGAGTTGTAAGTAAATAAAAGTGTGATGATCATCATTATTCGAGCAGTGTCCCATGTGAGGAAAGGATGATGGAGACTATGATTCCCTCACAAGTTGGGATGAGACTCCCGACTTAAAAATAAAATAAAAATAGGCCAAAGATCCCCCTACCAAAAGAGAGGCCAAAGAGCCCAAAACAAAAAAATGAGAGAAAAAGAGAGAAGGGGCAATGCTACTATCCTTTACAACACTTGTGTTTCAGAGTAGCACCATGTTTTCCATATGTTGAGTCTCCTATGTTGTCATTTTCATATACTAGTGGGAATTTTTCATTATAGAACTTGGCTTGTATATTCCGATGAGGGACTTCCTCAAATGCCCGAGGTCTTCATGAGCAAGCAAGTTGGATGCACACCCACTTAGTTTTTGGTTTGAGCTTTCATACACTTATAGCTCTTAGTGCATCCCTACTCCTGGCATTGATATCGATTTATGTCCATCTCCATAGAACGTTTAACCACCTAGTTGACGAGAGACTTCCTTCCTTCTTCTAATGATCCCTACCACTTCATTCCCTTCCACACAT
The DNA here is from genome assembly GCF_056163025.1 of Triticum urartu. Classification (NCBI taxonomy): domain Eukaryota; kingdom Viridiplantae; phylum Streptophyta; class Magnoliopsida; order Poales; family Poaceae; genus Triticum; species Triticum urartu. The sequence continues at coordinate 175,130,830 of NC_141877.1, read as the reverse complement.
AGTGCTATATCCATGGCTCACACTGATGTATTGAGTGAAGTTGAAAAAGCTGAAGCGCGTTACAAAGTATGATCCAATTGCTCGGCTGGTCATCGGGGTTGTGCATGCCAAATACGTTGTGTTAAGAAGATGGAGCATGATAAGGCTATATTATTTTGTAGGTATAATGTTCTTTAGCATTGATATTTGACATGATTATTTGTTGGGATGCCTGATGTTGACACACGAACACGTCACGTGTACCCTCGACGCCGGGGGTGATGCACCGCAGCTCACGTCGAAGGAGACCCGACCGACAGCGCGATACGCAAGACAGTCGACGGGCGCTTTTATTGACCCGAAAACCCCACACCCCCAGGAGGGACCCCATCAGGGAGTGCGGCGGCTATGGGCTGCCCTAGGTCGATTCGCTCGCCCCTAGAGCCTCGGAATTCGCAGCTCTCAAACACGAAGAACGGAGAAGAACGAGATAGAAAAACGGTGGAGAGATAAAATGTATATGAAAAAGTAGTATATTGATTTGTTCGATTGTGTGTTGTTCAATCGGCCGTCACCCCCAACATATATAAGAGGCGGCTGGACTTCCCGTACAAGCAAAGGATTTATCTAGGCTTTCCTTACAAGAAAATTACATCAATTCACGTCCTAGAATCCTAGTTCTGGTCCCACTCGGATTCAGCCCGAATCTGGTCCAATCTTTTGTCTTGCTCCTTGCGTGGGCTGTGGAATCTGCATATGACTTCCGATGGAGACGGTTCAAATATCAATTATGTGTGCTTCAACGAGGCCAACAATCCATATGTTGATCACTTTTCCAAATAAGGCCATCTTGAATACTCCACGGGGTCATCTCTAATTTCGAGTCGGACTCGTTCATGTAGCTGACTGGACCGCCCGACTCTTGCAGCGTCTCTGCAGGTCGTATACTACGTCGGATGATGATGACTCCAAAAGCAAAGTTGACCGTTTCGACGTTACGAACAACTCCCGTGTTGAACACTTCTTCATCCGAAGCCATCTAGATAAGTATTTGAGCCCATCTTCAGCATCTGGTCGGATTGGCCTCGATAGTTTCTACTGTTCACGGCAGCAAGCTTTCCCGGCAAGGTTACTGTTCACGGCGGCAAGCTATCCCCGGCAGGTTACTGTTCACGGCAGCAAGCTCTCCCCCGGCAAGGTTACTGTTCACGGCGGCAAGCTTTCCCCGGCAAGGTTACTGTTTACGGCGGCAAGCTCTACCCCGGCAAGGTTACTGTTCACGGCGGCAAGCTTTCCCCGGCAAGGTTACTGTTCACGGCGGCAAGCTTTCCCCGGAAAGATTTTTGAGGCAGTAAACGACCTCGGATGAAAATGTGTCCAAAAGCAAAGTTGACCGTTTTGACGAGACGAAAAACTTTCGTGTTGAACGTTTTCCGATTCGAGGCCATCTACTGGGCCAAAACACTCACGCATTACATCAGACACTTGCCAAGACATGTCTGGTCTTCCGCGTCATATTTCGCCTCTTGACAGGGCTGCATCCAGATAGCTCTAACTTTTGCATACGAACTTGGATTGAGATGATTTTTATATCAAAATCAACCGATTCGACGAGACGAAGGCAATTCATGTAGAGCATTCCTTCATCCGAGATTGTCCTGGAGGCGTACTTGACCAAAAAGCACTCAGAACACCTAAACATGACAATCTGAGTGTAGTTTTGGTCTTTGATATGATGCCGAATGATTATGGTCCAAACATCAAAGTTGTTCCACTCGGCAATGTGAAATTTCTCATTTAGAATATTTTATCATTTGAGGCCATCTCCATTGTATTCTGCATTGTGCCAAAATCAGGTGTCAACACATGCCCCCCTGTTTTTCGGCAAAGCTTGCACGCCGAAAAATAATATGCATGGTGTTCGTTCTAAGGACGATGCCAACACTCCATCGGCCATTTATTTTTCTCAGGGTGATAATTATTTATCGGCCATGTTTGTGCTAAGGGCGATAATCGTATATCGGCCGTTGCCTACTTAGGCTTCCTGCCACACACAACTCGAGGTAACAATGCCCCCTGTATTGACTCCACCAAATATGAATTTCCAGGAACAACTCTTGTAATCCTAAAAGGACCTTCCCAACTTGGAGACCACTTCCCGAATTTTCTATCTCTTGAACCAATCGTTAGAATCACTTTCCAGACGAGATCACCAACTTGAAAATTCTTCAACTTGACTTTCTTATTGTAAGCCCTTGCCACCCTCAACTTATCTCTCTCTATGGCATTCAAAGCAGCCAAACGTTTATCAGCAACCTCATCAATGTTGTCCATCATCAAGTTATAGAAGTCTATTGCCGATAAATCATTTTGTTTGGCTATTCTCAAAGCATTCAAATTTACTTCCACTGGTAAAACAGCCTCTTGACCATATACTAGCTCATATGGAGTAACTTTCGTAGCACCATGCCTTGAGATTCTATTTGCCCATAATGCCTCAGACAACAAGTCATGCCATCTCCTTGGATTATCCTCAATCTTCTTATTGATGAGCTTGATTAAAATTTTATTGCTAGACTCAGCTTGTCCATTAGCTTGGGCATAATATGGGGAGGAATTGAGCAACTTTATGTTATAAGATTCGGCAAACTCTCTGACTTGGTGTGACATAAAAGATGAACCTTGATCTGTAGTTAACGTTTGAGGAATACCGAATCTATGAATAATGTGCTTGATTATGAATTTAATTACCTCCGTATGCGTCATGTTCTTTAGAGGTACTGCTTCAGACCACTTAGTGAAATAATCAGTTGCCACCAATACGAACCGATGCCCCTTTGAAGAAGACGGATGGATTTTCCCAATAAAGTCTAAACCCCATCCTCTGAAAGGCCACGGCTTGATAATTGGATGCAACATAGCAGCGGGAGCCAATTGAATATCACCAAATTTTTGACAAGCTTCGCACCCTTTATAATATCTGAAACAATCATTAATCATGGTCGGCCAATAAAACCCAGCACGTCGTAATAACCATTTCATCTTGGGAGCCGACTGGTGAGTACCACAAATGCCTTCATGTACCTCTCCCATAGCAACTCTTGCTTGGTCCTCATCCAAGCACTTTAAAATAACATCATCAACTGTTCGGCGATAAAGATCATCATCCCTCATAGTATATTTAAAAGCCATACGCCGAACAGCCCTGTCCACCCTTTCACTCGGATTACGCAAGTAAGCAACAATGGGCTTCCTCCAGTCGGAATTGTCACCTGCACTTGTCTCTGCGTCCAATAAGCGGCGGCTCAAATAAGTGATGGCATGCTCTTTTCCTTCGGTCTCTTGAGTTAGAACAGCACCAATAACGTCTTCCTCTGCTGCAATGTAAAGTCTGAAGGGTTCCCTATGCTTGGGTGCTCTCATCACCGGAGGAGTGCACAAATAATTCTTGATCATATCAAATGCTTCTTGATGTTTTGCCCCCCAAGTGAAATCAGCATCATCCTTTAACCGAAGGATAGGAGTAAATGCATCAACTTTCCCTAACAAATTAGCTATGAACCTTCTCAAATAGTTGACCTTGCCAAGGAACTTTTGCATATCTCTCTTGCATGTTGGAGCCTCCACTTTCTGTATAGCCTCTATCTTTTTGGGATCAATCTCTATGCCATCTTCATGAATAATGAAACCCAAAAACTTGCCAGCTGACACGCCAAAAGCACACTTCAAAGGATTCATCTTCAGTCCATACTTTTTCATTCTTTCAAAAGCTAAATGCAAATCGGCCAAGTGAGATTCAAAAGCATCCGATTTGACAACAATATCATCAATATAAACTTCAAGTATGATACCGAGTAAATCATGGAAAATCAAATTCATAGCCCTTTGATATGTGGCTCCAGCATTTTTTAATCCGAATGTCATCACTGTCCACTCGAATAAACCAACGAAACCAGGGCATCGAAAAGCAGTCTTGTACATGTCCTCTTCGGCCATAAAAATTTGATTGTATCCGGCATTACCATCTAGAAAGCTAATAACCTTATGCCCAGAAGCATCCTTAATAAGCATATCGGCTATTGGCATAGGATACTCATCTTTGGGTGTAGCCCTATTCAAATCTCTGAAATCAATGCACACCCTCAACTTGCCGGATCCTTTCTTATCCACTGGGACAATGTTAGAAATCCACTCGGCGTACCTGCAAGGTCGAATGAAATTAGCTTCAAGCAGTCGACCGATCTCTTCCTTGATCCGGTAATATGTTTTTGGATTAAATTTTCTGGCCGACTGTTTATAAGGTCTAAAACCGGCCTTTATAGGCAACCGATGCTCCACCAGCTCTCGGCTTAACCCCGGCATCTCATGATATTCCCATGCAAAGCAACAAACATATTCTTTCAATAGCTCGATTAACTTAGCTTTACAATCGGCTTTCAAATTTTTGTTTATAAATGTCGGTCGAGTGACTGAACCATCTCCAATACCTACCTCTTCTAATGGATCGGCCGACGTAAAACCTCGTCCAAGATTATCCATGTCATCCAACTCCTCTATAGACTCATACATATTGTTCTCGCTGGACCGATATTTCACAAGACGTTTTTGTAACCACTCAGAGCTAGAATCCATTTGAACATATCATAACTTGGAGCCGATTGCATTCAGTCGGCTTTAAAGAGACGGGCACAAAACCATTCTTGGTTGCGCTCAGAAAATCAAACTCTGATAAGTCACGTCCCGTCAAGCAAGTAGCATTTGGATGTTGCCAATCCACTGATGCATCGGCCAAAGCAACACAGGCCGAGTTATCCGCATGAATGACTTCCACTTCATCATCAACCCACTGAATCAAAAACTGGTGCATAGTGGATGGCACGCACTAGTTTGCATGAACCCAATCATGGCCTAGTATGACGTTGTAGTTACCTTGCACCTCAGCGACAAAGAATGCAGTAGCCAAAGTTTTGCTTCCGACTATAAGCTCCACATACATCACACCTTTGGCTTCAGTTTTCTCTTTGCCTTCAAACCCGTTAAGCACCATATTGGTCTTGATCAATTCTTCATCAGGCAAACCCAATTTCTTGAAGACCGAATAGGGCATAAGATTTACCACAGCACCACCATCAACAAGCATCCGAGTGAGCGGCGACCCATTGATATGACCTCTGAGATATAATGGTTTCAGATGCGTTACTGGTTCTTTTGTCTTCTCGAATATCGCGTTTTTAGGGCCAAAATCCAGCTGAGCCACCTCCCCTTCCTCATCTACAGCACGAAACTCAGCAGGCAAGTAATACACCATATTGATATCCATACCTTCATGAACCGGTGTAGACTCATAGTCCAACATATCAGCCTCCTCCTCAAGTGCATCCACCGATTCAGAAATTTGTCTGAGTGAAGAGGAAGCAATAGGTAACGTAGACGATGCAATGATTGCGTCGTCCTTTTTTGGTAGTGTAGGTGCTTCTGTGATAGGTGTAGAGGCCACTGTATCTCATATTTGTTTGGGCCTCCACACTTGTTTTGTAGGTACCATAGGCCGAGTGTCATTGAACAACTTATCCCTTTGCTTCTCAGCCTCTTGTTCTGCCATCTCTTGGCTCCTTAACCTCTGTAGTTTCCTCTTCTGTGTCTGTATTAGCCCTGGAGGACACCACTTTGGCTGAGTGTATTTAGGATCTCTCGTTTTTACTCGGCTGGTGCTTGCTTCATGGTCATTAGCCGAGTGCTTTGGCGCAATAGAAAGTATCGGCTCAGTCGGTTTGCTATGCACAATTGGCTGCTGTATGGCAAATGTTTTGGTGCCCAAGATAAGTGAGTCGGCATCCGTTTTCTCCTTGATTTTCCCGACTCAACTGCTGCAACACTTGGTGACTTAACACACCATTCTTTTCAACTTTCCAGATGCATGAAATTTCCACTCGGGCGCAGCTTTTTACTCTGATGGAATCCGCTCGGATGGATGTCACTCGGATGGAATTCACTCGGATGGAATCCAGTTGGATGGAATCTACTTGGCCACATTTTTTCACTTGGATAGCTTCCACCTGGGTGCATCCTTACACTCGGATAATTTCCACTCGGTCGTATATTTTGACCAGCCGACTGATAGTCACTGATGTTGAGTCGGCCATTATATGATTAATCAAGTCGATCCCACACAGACTGCCTCTGCTTTTTTGAAAATTGCGCCCTTGGTCCACTCGGTTTTGTATACCGACTGAACATATCAGCTGATGGTGACCTTGTTCGTTTTAGATGAGTCGGTCGATTGAAACTTGAACCGGCCGACTGGTTAGCATACTTGGACAGCAACATATCAATAGTTGGCTTGATCCACTTGCGCTGCACTTTAGCTTCATTCTTCTTCCACTTGCCAACTTCTGGACTCTTAGGCTTGACAAATTTAACACGAGTATTTTCTTGCACTTGCGGTTGCCCCCCGAGTGTAGGATTCTTGATGGTGATTTTGATCACTTCCTTGCCATCGGGTTGCTTATCAAGCACAACCTGTCTCCCCAAGACCTTGTTGTCCTCCTTGTCTTTCCTGGGCTCACCGACAATGACATTAGCTTTATTAGCAGATTCAGCTACCTCCAGCCGAATGAGTAGCTTCTTCCCCTCCAAATCCATGGTATTCATTGGAAAAGGCTGTTTATCAACTTGCATTTCAGAAAAGTTCAATCGTCCGTCATTAATGGCCAATTGTATCTGTCGTCGAAAAACATTGCAATCGTTAGTAGCATGAGAAAAAGAATTATGATACTTGCAATAAGCGCGCCGTTTCAGCTCTTCAAACGGCGGCAAAGTATGAGTTATTCTAATAATTTTAGCTTGCAGCAAAGCATCAAATATTTTATCACACTTGGCAATGTTAAAAGTAAACTTCATCTCTTCATCACGATTCTTATGAATCGGTTTCAGATCATTGCAAGTAAATGGTTTGGCCTTAGATGGCCAAACAAATTCAGTAGAAAAAACATCACCCTCATCGTCTGAGTGATCACTATCATATTCGATCATATTCATCTTTGGACGATCGGCTTTGTATCTATGCACTTCTTTGAGGTCTTTGCTTCGGCTTTCCTGAGCCAAAGCCCTTTGTAAAACTTGGTTGATATTTAAGAACTCATAGCCTTCTAGCTTTTCTCTGATGGGAGTTCTCAAACCACTCAGCACTAGGTCTGCCAAGTCTCTCTCGGTTATCACCAAACTAAAACACCGGTTTTTTGTTTCTCTAAATCTCTTGACGTAATCGGAGACCGATTCATCATGCTTCTGCTTAACCGATGTTAGATGTGACAACTTGAGTTCATTGTCGCCGCTATAAAAGTGATCATGAAACTTCTTCTCTAGCTGCGACCAAACCCGAATGGAACCATGGGGTAAAGAAGAAAACCATGAAAATGCGGTACCAGTTAATGATAAAGGAAATAAACGCACTTTCAATTCATTCAATGAGCCTGCCTCACCCAATTGTGTTAAATATTGACTAACATGCTCCCATGTGGTTTTTGTGCCTTCTCCATTAAATTTAACAAAACCTGGAATTTTATATCCTGGAGGGCACTGGATGGCATCAAAGTACTCGGGGTACGGCTTTTGGTAAACCCGATTCCGAGGTAACTCAACTCCAAAATTCTCTCGAAGCATCTTAGCCATCTCCTCTCTGAGATTAGCTAGACCATCATCCATAGTGGACGATGACGCTTGTGGCAGTGGCATAGGAGGAGTAGGGTTACTAGCCGTAGGTAAGAATTGTGGCATGTATGTCGACCCAAAATTTGGTAGTGGTCGAGTGGTTGTAGCTGTAGGTAGGGTTTGGTTCGGCGTTACCAACGAACCTGTTATGCTCATAATAGGGTTGATGGGTGCAGTCACAATCTGATTTGTATGGGTAGGATAATAAGCCATCGGCACAGGAGGCGCCGATGCAATAGGTAAAGCCAGATTAGGGTTTTGCACACTAGCAGCTACACCATCATTACCACTAGATGATTGAGATGTATTCTTCTGAGCATTAGTATTTTCTATGAAATTTTGATAGACTAGATTGTTACCATCAGCAATACGACTTTCAATCTCAGCCCACTGCTCAGGAGAAAAGGCAGTACTTACAGAGGGTTTAACCTGTTCAGTTTGAAGAGGAGGGAACTTGATTTCTTCAATCGGAGTGACGTTGCCTTGGCGATCTTTCTTGAATTTTGCAAGGAACTCCTGCAGGTCCTTCTCCTCACGCGCCTTCTTGTACTCCTCATAGACTTGGCGATGATCGGCCGATATCTCATTAAGACTGGGCTTAATGATGTTATCAGCGTCTACCTCAGATGGCTTGGGAAGATCGGACATGGTGGATGATGATGATTGATCTTCGTCCCCAGCGGAGTCGCCAAAAAGGTGTGTTGACACACGAACACGTCACGTGTACCCTCGACGCCGGGGGTGATGCACCGCAGCTCATGTCGAAGGAGACCCGACCGACAGCGCGATACGCAAGACAGTCGACGGGCGCTTTTATCGACCCGAAAGCCCCACACCCCCGGGAGGGACCCCGTCAGGGAGTGTGGCGGCTATGGGCTGCCCTAGGTAGATTCGCTCGCCCCTAGAGCCTTGGAATTCGCAGCTCTCAAACACGAAGAACATCGAAGAACGAGATAGAAAAACGGTGGAGAGATAAAACGTATATGAAAAAGTAGTATATTGATTTGTTCGATTGTGTGTTGTTCAATCGGCCGTCACCCCCAACATATATAAGAGGCGGCTGGACTTCCCGTACAAGCAAAGGATTTATCTAGGCTTTCCTTACAAGAAAATTACATGAATTCACGTCCTAGAATCCTAGTTCTGGTCCCACTCGGATTCAGCCCGAATCTGGTCCAATCTTCTGTCTTGCTCCTTGCGTGGGCTGTGGAATCTGCATATGACTTCCGATGGAGACGGTTCAAATATCAATTACGTGTGCTTCGACGAGGCCAACAATCCATATGTTGATCACTTTTCCAAATAAGGCCATCTTGAATACTCCACGGGGTCATCTCTAATTTCGAGTCGGACTCGTTCATGTAGCTGACTGGACCGCCCGACTCTTGCAGCGTCTCTGCAGGTCGTATACTACGTCGGATGATGATGACTCCAAAAGCAAAGTTAACCGTTTCGATGTTACGAACAACTCCCGTGTTGAACATTTCTTCATCCGAAGCCATCTAGATAAGTATTTGAGCCCATCTTCAGCATCTGGTCGGATTGGCCTCGACAGTTTCTACTGTTCACGGCAGCAAGCTTTCCCGGCAAGGTTACTGTTCACGGCGGCAAGCTTTCCCCGGCAGGTTACTGTTCACGGCAGCAAGCTCTCCCCCGGCAAGGTTACTGTTCACGGCGGCAAGCTTTCCCCGGCAAGGTTACTGTTTACGGCGGCAAGCTTTCCCCGGCAGGTTACTGTTCACGGCGGCAAGCTCTACCCCAGCAAGGTTACTGTTCACGGCGGCAAGCTTTCCCTGGCAAGGTTACTGTTCACGGCGGCAAGCTTTCCCCGGCAAGGTTTTTGAGGCAGTAAACGACCTCGGATGAAAATGTGTCCAAAAGCAAAGTTGACCGTTTTGACGAGACGAAAAACTTTCGTGTTGAACGTTTTCCGATTCGAGGCCATCTTCTGGGCCAAAACACTCACGCATTACATCAGACACTTGCCAAGACATGTCTGGTCTTCCGCGTCATATTTCGCCTCTTGACAGGGCTGCATCCAGATAGCACTAACTTTTGCATACGAACTCGGATTGAGATGATTTTTATATCAAAATCGACCATTCGACGAGACGAAGACAATTCATGTAGAGCATTCCTTCACTCGAGATTGTCCTGGAGGCGTACTTGACCAAAAAGCACTCAGAACACCTAAACATGACAATCTGAGTGTAGTTTTGGTCTTTGATATGATGCCGAATGATTATGGTCCAAACATCAAAGTTGTTCCACTCGGCAATGTGAAATTTCTCATTTAGAATATTTTGTCATTTGAGGCCATCTCCATTGCATTCTGCATTGTGCCAAAATCAGGTGTCAACACCTGAGTATTGATGTCTTTATGTCAAATTATAGATTATTGCTTTGAATCACTCATGTCTTAATATTCATGCCATGATTAGATTATATGATCAAGATTATGTAGGTAGCATTCCACATAAAAAATTATCATTTTTATCATTTACCTACTCGAGGACGAGCATGAATTAAGCTTGGGGATGCTGATACGTCTTTGTCGTATATATAATTTTTGATTATTTCATGTCAATATTCTACAACTTTCATATACTTTTGGCAACAATTTATATTATTTTTGTGACTAACTTATCTATAATACCTAACTAGTTCATCCCCACTATACTATTTCTCTTGACATGCAGTCTATCCACATCAGCAAGACGACCACATCAGCGATTCACTAGCAACTTATAGAAGGGACCCACAATGAGCTGCAATGGCCACATCACCATCAGTTACCAACTAAAAAGGGAACTAGCCACAGGCTAGGCATGCATTCTTAGCCTTTCCCGGATCCATTTCCCCCTCCCCTTCCGACCGTCAATATTTCCCCACGCTGCAGGTCATAGCCAGATGAGCCCTGCTCCGATACCTCCTCGCGCCAGCGGTGTGTGGTCAGAGCAGGAGGAGCAGCCTGGGATGGATCGGACACGGCCATACCAGGGATAGCAGGAGGAGCGGCCTCGGATAGATCAGACATGGCCGTCCCGACGCGGCCCCGGTTGCAGCAGGAGTTGATCCCTCACAACTTTGCTCTGCTCCGACCCCTCCTCGCGTAGGCGTCCTCCCCACGCCTGTGGCTAGAGCAGGAAGAGGGCTGGATCGGACACAGCCATCCCGGCTCGGCCTGGTTCCAGCTGGAGTTGATTTAGTTTCTGTAATTTGCGGTAGGTGAGCGAAAGCAGATTCGACAAAGGCGGCGAACAAGGTGAGGGGTCCCCAAGTATGTATTTCTTTGCGTTATTAGGCCTACAATTTATGTCCACGGTAAAAATAAGGCCATTGGGGCTAACCCATCGCTCAAGTAGTAGCAGCAATCATATATGAAAAGTCTGATACATCTCCGTAACCCATTGACTCACGGGATCCAGGAATACACGCATGCATCGCCATCACGGATGCAGCAGGGGCCACCTTTTCATCTCTAGCCCAGATCGTGTCAGATGAACTAGAAGAGCTTTATCAAGAGGAGGCCGGGATATCAAGGGACGCGGTGTGGGCCCGGTACCAGTGGCGGATCGGTGCCGCAGTGTTTCAATTATAGAGGTGAGTATTACCAGCCGGTCGACATCTTCCATTGTTTGTACGATTAATTGTTCCGAACCAACAGTCTGATACTGATGTTCTTGTGGTATTATAGATCTCAAGAGAAGAAAGAAGCCTTGGTACTGCTCATGGTAGTTAGTCTATAGATGAACTGATCAGTGATGGCACAATTGGGTAATTAACTCTTGCTTTAATCATCAACACAACTAGATGTGAGTAACTTTTGACTATCGCGGCACCATAAATTTGGTTTTTAAAGATATGGAGGTATTTAAGCATGAAGGTATGAAGAAATATTTTCCTCGTCACTCATATGGATTTGCACATCTGTCTAATTTCTCATATACTCCTATTTGTAGTAACAATCTTACCGTAGTCATTACAAGAACTCAAAATGTGAATGCAACTATGCATTTTGGATGCGAACTATTTTAGGACTATTCTTGGAGTCTTGTGTTCCTTTTGGTACCTAAAATAATATGACTTTGCATAACACACTATTGTCTACTTTCTTCATAGTTCATTATTTTGATGTTTATGTTGAGGGCCCTGGACTGATTTGCCCGTTGTTGATGATTTTGCTTGCTAACATTGAGTTCTTTGAGCTACATGCCCGTCCCTTGAGACCTTGAGCCAGTTGTCTATTGTATGGTAATATTCTTCATATCTAACATTTTTTTGTCGATTAGATTAGCTTAATTGGGTTCCATTATTCTTTTAGGTATATGTTCCTTGAACTGTATAATTAGCAGTCCTATTTCGAAAATAAATAATTGGTTCAATTTAATGTGATTTGTGCGTGGTTGCCCCTTTGATGATTCTTCTAAACTATTGTTCCTGTCAGACTTTAATTTAGTTTCAGCTTTGCTTTATTTACATGCATGGCCATTCTAATACACATGAATCATTTTAGGGTTGGACCTTTTCTTGACTGATGCGGCTCTTTTCAATTTTAGTTCTTATGCTTTCACATTTGTTGCAAATATAGAGGGTTCTCAATTTTTTTTAGGTATATGTATGTGGTTGCAGGATTTGGGTCAGTGCCGCCCTTGATTTCCAATGTTAATAGAGAATATACTCATGATGTTTTTGAGTGGCGTTTTCTATATGTCATCATTCCTTACAAATATTAACAATTTTGCACCCCCTTTTTTGTAATAACATTGTTGCTTTTGAAGTCTATTTGCATATAGACATGGAATGTTCCCAAAGTTTATTCTATGTATAGGTGCATAGGTTTGTATAGTCAATAAGATGACTCGGTCATACTAAGTAACGTCATTTGATAAGATGTTTTTTCTAAATTGCATGTTAGTTAATCATGAGTTTATCCTTAATTTCAAGTAGGTGATAAAACATTGTACCACCACATCGACGATACTTTCTCTTGCTTTTCCTTCCTTTTCTTTTTTAATGTGCACCCTTCACGCGAGCTGATTGGAGTGCTATAACGTCCCGCCACAACGCGCGGGGAACCATCTAGTTGATCTAGTGCCCAGTGCCAGTTCCTATTTGTTGCATGTTTTTGTTTCACGGAATATCCATAAAAAACGAAGTCCAAAAGCGATAAAAAAATTCGGAGATTTATTTTGGAATATTTGTGATTTTTGGGAAACAGAATCAACGCGAGACGATGCCCGAGGGGCCCAAGCCCTAGAGGCGCATCTGGGAGGCTTATGGCCACCCTATAAGGTGGTTGATCCCTTCTTTTTCCGCAAGAAAGATAATATCCGGATAAAATTTATGTTAAAATTTCAGCCCAATCGGAGTTATGGATCTCTGGGAATTTAAGGAACGTTGAAGGGCCAAAAAAAGGGGTCGCAGAAAAAGAAGGAAATAGAGAGAGCGGGAGAGATCCAATCTCGGAGGGGCTCCCGCCCCTCCGGGCACCATGAAGGCCAAGGACAAGAGGGAGAACCTCTCCCCATCTAGGGGGAGGCTAGGGAGGAGGTAGTACAAGGGGGAGACTCTCTCCCCCTCTCTCTCGGTGGCTCCGGAGTGCCACCAGGGGAACCATCGGCTTGGTGATCGTCTTCATCAACATCACCCTCTTCATCAACTTCCTCATCTCTTTTTAGTGGTCCACTCTCCCGCACCCCACTGTAATCCCCTACTTGAACATGGTGCTTTATGCCACATATTATTATCCAATGATGTGTTGCCATCCAATCATGTTTGAGTAGATCTCTTTTGTTCTTTGGGTTGACTGACGATCTTGATTGGTTTGAGTTTTATGTTCTATATTGATGCTATCCTATGGTGCCCTCCATGTCGCACACATGTGAGTGATTCCTTCTATAGGGTGTCGCAATACGTTCATGATTCGCTTATAGTGGCTTGCTAGAGTGACAGAAGCTTAAACCCAGTAAGGGGGTTGTTGCATATGGGAGTAAAGAGGACATTATACTTTAAAATGCTATGGTTGGGTTTTACTTTAATGATGTTTAGTAGTTGTGGATGCTTGCTAGAGTCCCAATCATAAGTGCATATGATCCAAGTAGATAAAGTATGTTAGCTTAAGCCTCTCCCTCATATAAAATTGCAATAATGATTACCGATCTTGTTATCAATTGCCTAAGAAAGTTCTCCACACCGATCCATCATTATTCCACACTCACTATTTGTAATATATTCTAACCTTATGTTAGCAACACCTATTTTTATATTTTAGCTTTTGGATATCATGCAAAGCTATCCTCTTTATACCCACGACGTAGTTTTATTTCTCATTTCAGGATGAAAGCAAACGCTCGGTGTACGTAGAGTTGTATCGGCGGCAGATAGGACTTGAGAGAATATTGATCTTACCTTTAGCTCCTTGTGGGTTCGGCACTCCATACTTATCACTTCCATCTTTGGAAATTGCTACGATGATTCCTTGTAGTTGGGGATCATCAGAGAATTATTATGAATGTTGTCATGGCAGTACCAAAGTGAACGATTTGCTTTTTTCATACTAACATATCTCATGAAGTTTTGTTAAATTTTGTGTGATTGAAGTTTTCAAGTTTTGGGTGACATATCGCACTACTGCAGGATGCTGCTAACGGGACACTACGATCAGAGACCCTTCGACGAAACTGTGTGCGATGGCATAATCGCAAACATGGGTGTAAAATAACCGTCAAAAATGGTGCAAAGCGTTTGCGATGGAGGATGCATCAAACACGGTTCAGATTTTAGTTGTGTGTGTGATGCAGGGCATACGATTCAGCTCAATTAACTGTTTGCGATGAGGAGGAACAAAAGAAAAGGGCAGCCAGATGAAGGCATGTGCGATATATAGCATACGGTTCACTGAGATGAACTGTGTGTGATTAGGCAACACAAAAGAAACGGTCAGCGCGATCAAGGTGTGTGTGATGTACAACATATGGTTCACTCGGATGAACTGTTTGTGATTAGGCAAGAGAACAAAAACGGTTCAATATAACAAGATTTGTGTGATACGCGGCAAACAGGTCTGTAATCAGAAATGTGTGCAAAGACCGAGAATAACACAGACGATTGCTTCTAATAAGACGTATGTGATATGCTCTGTCTACACAACATCTATTGGCCATTGTGGGACGGGCGGTCATCCGGATACGCCATAAGGATGTGAAGAGGCATTCCTACCAGCAAGGACTAGCTGTTCCACCAGTAGCTCATGTAAGAAAACTATTAAGTTAAGTGTGTTTAGGTTGAAGTAGCCATCGGATGGGTGACTGGATGGGAAGTTGAGTCGATGTTAAATTAGGTGATGGGATGGGTCATTTTGGTCAAATGACCAAAATGCCCCATTTACTCAGCGAATTTAACCTCGAGGTGCTTGTTTTTTATTTTATTTTATTTTATTTTATTTTAACACATGTTAAAGAAGGTCTACCACATTACTTTTTGACAATGTGCGATACGTGGCATACAGTTGATCCATCCAACCTATTTGTGATGGAATAGGCCATGTGTGTTGTGGGCAAACACTTGCTAGTATTCAACCGTTTGGGATTGATGAATTCATCACCGACGGGTTCCCTAGTGTGGTCCATGTTCATCTGATCATCATCTACTTCTTGTTCTAGCTCGATGCTAGGTTTCCATTAATTGATGGTGTTTTGTGAACACGCCACCATTTCCCGCCATTTCCTCACATGTTTCCCGCCACCCTGCTATATTGCGCATAGGGGGCGCGTGAAGCACGGAGGGGACAAGCGCAGCCTGTAGCACATCCACCTTTTCCAAGCATGCCAACCCACCAAAGCGCTGCCTCTGCCATCAACCTCGTCGATGAGGAAAACGAGCAGGCGCCACGACCCGTCGAGGCCCAGGCGCTCCCCGGCAACGTGATGGACGATGCCGTGATGCGCGTCATCGCCAGGGCTGAGCATATCTTTGGCGCATGGCGCTTGAGCGCCGCGAATCAAGATAGGCATGTCAGCGACGACAGGCTACAGCTCGCCGCACAACATGATCGATGGCGCGCCACAGGGCAAGCTAGGCGCGTCCGCACCGATAGGCTACGGTTCGCCGCACGGCGAGACCATTGGAGCGCCACAGAGCAAGAGGCGCGACGTGCTACATAGAAAGAGCGGATCAAGAGGCGCTTGCCTGCTGTCGACACGGCGTCGCAGCTGGGTACATGTCTGGTCAGTACCCCCATTCCTCGTGAGGAGTGGGCAGAGGCCCTCAACGCCATAGTTGTACCAGAGGCCGGCTGCGCCGTACTTGCACATGACGCCCGCTATCGTTCGCATGGGTGCCGCCGTTCGCCTTGTCCGCGGCCCGCTGGATGCCATCGCGCTGGTCTGTAGACTCAACCGCCTCCTTGGCCCGGGTGACCACCTTGGCGCAGTAGATGAACATGGCCGTCACATCCTCGAGCTGGTGATCTCCGGTGAAATAGCCAACTTGGAGCTCGAGATCACGCTCCAGATGTACCGCAAGCGTGTCGACCGCTTGGACGAACACCTGCACGGGTTCAGGTAGAGCCAAGAGCTACCCTAGGCAAAGGCTGCTGGTCAGGGTCTCATAGACACGTTTTATTTTGAACAGTCGTTTCGACGTGGATAGCTATGTATTCACAGCAATCATAGTATTGCTTTGTTTATTGCTCTGTTTCAATGTGTGTACTCTGTTTTCCATTGTTATATGTTCTGTTTTAATGTGTGTGTATATGCTTTCCATTCTGTATATGTGGATGATAACAGCTAGATTCAAATTAGTATACAAAAACAGATAGAAAATGGAATTCATAATATATATATATATATTAATTGTTCATTAGATCATCACAGGATATATATATATATACATAAATATATATAATATCATCACATATACGTGATGATACTTAACTACTAGGTACAATGCATAAAATTGAAAACGACCAATACTGAAACTAATAACCCTCCTGGGCCAGTATTCCGGCAGCCCCTTGCCAACAGCTCCTTAGTGCGCGGCGTGTTCCCAGTGCGGAGGTAGTACTCCGACTCCTCCACCTCGCAGTGCTTGACGTACCGATCTGCCTCTTGCTGGTGGACGCACGCGACCGATCTTGCCATTTCGTTGGGCGCCCACCGGAGCTCCTAGTCAGTGGCACACTGGAGCTTATCGGCCCACCTCCATGCAGCGACGAGGCGCCCAGCACCTATGACCTTCCTCGCGAAGTACCCGTCTTCGTACACCTCCTCGGCACGATGACGCACCCGCCCCAAAGCTCCGCCATCTCCTTCTTGAATGCCACTTGCGTAGCTTTCTTAGCCGGCGGCAGAGATTTCCACATACAAAGATTGTACTGGCCCCAAAACCAATCCAATGTTGGGGGGTCCGGTGCAACCTCGTCAGGCGGCGCGTAGGGGTCCTCGTCGCTGCTAATCGAGTGAGCGTCCTCGGGGGGCGGCGACTCCTCGTCGGCGCGTGGGCAGACCGGCGGCGCCATGGCAGAGATTTGAGAGAGAGAGAGAGAGAGGGCGAGCAAGGGGAAGATGTAGATGAGAATGCAGGCGGGATGACGTGAGCAAGGTAGTATTTATTGGCAGCCAGAATCTAGATCGACGGGGACAGTACACACGCCGGTCGCCGGAATTTACGAGTACTGTAGTTTGAATTACAAAAAATTCCCGCAACAAATCCGTGTGTGAACATAAAAGCTGATGGTTTCGAATACAGAACCGTGTCTGATTAATGACCCTCGTGTAACACCCTTGATGCGACTATAGCTCCCACGTGTCGAGGCACGACTTAGAGACATAATCGCATTGAAGGCATATGTCGCAAGTTAGGCAATCTTCACAACATCCCATGTAATGTAAATAATAAATGGGAGATAACATAGTTGGCTTACACTCGCCACGTCAATCAAGTACATAAATAACATTACATCATCCAAACACTCATGGCCTGACTACGATGCCACAATAAAAGAGAACCCAACATGCGACAACGGTCCCGTTCACCCCCAACTGGGCACCACTACTGATCATCGGGAAAGGAAACATAGTAACGTTGAGAGTCCTCGTCGAACTCCCACTTGAGCTCAAGCGCGTCTCCTGGAGCGGAATCATCAGGCCCTGCATCTAGTGTAATTATAATCTGTGAGCCACAGGGAGTCAGCAATCTCGCACCCTCGCGATCAAGACTATTTAAGCTTATAGGTAAGGCAAGGTAAATATGTGGAGCTACAGCAAGCGACTAGCAAAATATGGTGACTAACTTATTCGCAAAAGAGAGCGAGAAGAGGAGGCAAAGCGCGAGCGAGAAACTAGAGAGCAACCTGCGCAAACATTACTCGAACACCGTGTCCACTTCCCGGACTCCGCCGAGAAGAGGCCATCACTGTAACACACTCGGTTGATTCATTTTAAATAAGTTAAGGTTCAAGTTATCTACAACCGGACATTAACAAATTCCCATCTGCCCATAACCGTGGGCACGGCTTTCGAATGTTCAAATCCCTGCAGGGGAGTCCCAACTTAGCCCATGACAAGCTCTCACGGTCAAGGAAGGAATATACCTCATCCCAAGACGTTCCGATCAGACTCGGTATCTCGGTTCTTCAAGACACTTCGACAGGTTAAAACAAGACCAGCAACACCGCCCGAATGTGCCGACAAATCCCGATAGGAGCTGCACATATCTCGTTCTCAGGGCACACTCAGATGAGACTAGCTACGAGTAAAACCAACCCTCAAGTTTCCCCGAGGTGGCCCCGCAGGCAGCTCAGTTCGGACCAACACTCAGAGGAGCACTGGCCCAGGGGGGGGGGGTTAAAATAAGATGACCTCTGGGCTCCGGTAACCCAAGGGAAAAAGAGGCTAAGTGGCGAATGGTAAAACCAAGGTTGGGCATTGCTGGAAAAGCTTTAATCAAGGCGAACTATCAAGGTGTTCCCATTATAACCCAACTGCGTAAGGAACGCAAAATCCGGGAACATAACACCGATATGACGGAAACTAGGGCGGCAAGAGTGGAACAAAGCACTAGGCGAGAGGCCGAGCCTCCCACCCTTTACCAAGTATATAGATGCATTAAGATAACAAGATAATATAATGATATCCCAACAAGTAAATAAATGTTCCCACAAGGAACGGCCTTCCAATCTTCACCTGCAACTAGCAACGCTATAAGAGGGCTGAGCAAAGCGGTAACATAGCCAATCAACGATTTGCTAGGACAATGATGGGTTAGAGGTTGGACATGGCTATTTGGGAGGCTTGAAAGCAATTGGTAGGCATCGTAGCAATGGCATAGCAAAAGAGCGAGCAGACTAGCATAGCAAAGATAGTAGAGATTTCAAGGGTAAGATCATCTTGCCTGCACAGTTGTCAGAGTTGACTGGATCCTCGATAGCAAACTCGACGGGCTCCTCGTTAGCGAACTCATCTCCCGGCTCTACCCAAATAAGACAAACAAGCAACAAGGGCACAATCAACCACGTGCAAACTCAAACAACACAATGCAAAGGTGATATGCCATGCGGGATGCGATGCGGGATGCAAAATGCAAGATATGACGGGAAATGCTTGAACCTGGCCTCAACATGGAAATCCAAGTGTTCCACTGGAAAGATGAGATGAAATCGCTTGAAAACGATATAAAGAACGCCGGAATCGGAGTTACGGTTTGGAAATGGCAAGCGATTCAAAAATGACACCGGTCTGCGATTTACAGCAAGTAGCCAAATAAATGCAATGAGATGAACATGCTACAGAAACCAAACATCACAAAAATATACATGGCAGGGATGCATACAAGATGCTTAACAAAAGTCTAGCACTGAGTTACGGCCAAATCATCCATTAACAGGTTCAAACAAGCATGGCAAAAATGCATATGACAAACAGATCTCAGACTTAGTGAAATCAACACTTGTCTGGAATTTCAGATCAGGTAGCCCTCTTCGGAGCAACAAAACTACATGCTACAGGATCTGAACATGGCAAAGTAAAGCAAGGCCTGGAGCTACTCAAAGAGCTTAACAAAAGTCCCTTAGTGACCTTGAGCCAAAAGGGACATAAAATACAATTGCAAGCATGTGAACATAGCAAAAACATAATCAGTTTTTAGACTTAGTGAAAACTGGCACATGCTGAAATATAACTCAAGTACGCATGTTTACGAGCTCGATGCACTCACTACGGTGCAAGTCATGGCAAGACAAGCATACACCCATCAAGAAGGCACAAAATGCAATTTAGAAATGGCAATAACAATAGCATAGCATGAACGGATCAACTACAACATCATCAGCAAAATTGCAAACAAGTTGACAATCTGCCCAGATTCACAAAGTAGCAAAAGTAGAGCCCGATTGACTCAAGCTAGGATGCTCCATAATTGCAAACAAAGACATGAATGGATAGAGCACTACAATATTAACAAAACATCCTTACTGATCATCCTCAAAAGATGCACGGATCACTAGGAAAACAACATGAACATACGGCATCATGAAATAAACAGATCAAGGACTTAGTGGAAATGCTAAGTCCCTGAAAACAGAATTAACAAGTGCACCACTTTGCAAGCTTGTGCAAGTCACCACACATATCACAAAAATACATGGGTTGCACCTCTGGAAAGATGACAAAACCCTTAACAATACACATGTAGAGCATCAGGGCATATCATGCACACATTAATCATGGCAAAAATGACAAAAACCTAAACAGATTAGCAGATCTGACAATCATCTCAAGTAGCCCTCTTCTAATAGCATTTCGGGCATCAAGATGAACTCAAATAAAAATGATGCAATGGAATGAAATGATCTACTCTCAGAGATGAACATTTTGATATGCTATATGCATGAATCGGGGGTACGGATGCAAAGTTACGAGGCTATGAACAGGGGCACTTGGATCTGGAATTTAGGGACTTAGACGAAATTTACCACCGGATCTAGGGTTGACCCGGCATGCAGATCGAGGCGGCGGCGTGCACTGTTCACCGGCGGGGATGGAGCTTGCCGGAGCCGGCGTTGAGGAGGGAGGAGGCGGCCGGAGGGTGCGGCGTCGGCGGCGGAGATCCGCGGGGCGGCGGCGGCGGCTTGGAGGTGGCGTGGGCCGGGAGGCGCGGGGCGGCGCGGCCACGGTCGTCGCCGGCGAGGGGCGAGGTGGCCCCCGGCGAGGGCGCGCGCGGGCGGCGCGGTGGCGCGGGCCGGGAGGAGCAACAGCGGAGGGGCGCGGTAGGTGGCGGCGGGCGGGAGCGGGCCGCGGGGGCCGGATCTGGGCTCCCGGGCCGCGGCGGCGGCTGGCGGCGGAGTGCCACGTGGCGGCCCCCGGTTGGGGCGGCGGCGACGTTCGGCGCAGGGCGGACAATGTCCGGCCGCGCGGAGACGAAAATTAGGGTTTCGGGGAGGGGGAATATCCGGATTCGGAGGGGGTCTAGTTTTATAGGTAGAGGGAGCTAGGAGAGTCCAAATGAGGTGCGGTTTTCGGCCACGCGATCGTGATCGAACGCTCTAGATGATGGAGCAGAGTTGGGTGGGTTTTGGGCCAAATTGGAGGGGTGTTGGGCTGCAACACACACGAGGCCTTTTCGGTCCCTCGGTTAACCGTTGGAGTATCAAACGAAGTCCAAATGATACGAAACTTGACAGGCGGTCTACCGGTAGTAAACCAAGGCCGCTTGGCAAGTCTTGGTCCAATCCGGACATGTTTAATCTCCATACACGAAAGAAAGCTAGAAATGACCACCGGAGGAGAACGAAGCGCCGGAATGCAAAACGGACAACGGGGAAAATGCTCGAATGCATGAGATGAACACATATGCAGATGCAATGCACATGATGACATGATATGAGATGCATGACAACGACAACAACACATGGAGACAAAGAACCCGAACCCGAGGAAATAAATTAACTTAACGCCGGAAACGGCAAGAGTTGGAGGACAAATTGGGAAAGTTATATCCGGGGTGTTACACCCCGCCAATCACCTACCAAACCTCGAGCCGCGAGATAGATTGCCAATCGTGTGGGGACCGGTTGTCTTGCTAGATGTCATGGAAACGACACTTATGGGATCACTGGGATCCCTTCTGCGGTTGGCGGGCACGGGGTTGTGCAAAGAGCGGGTCTGGCGGTTAGCACAAGAATTGTTTGCCCAAGTTCGGGCCACGAAGATGTGTAATACCCTAGTCCTACTTTTGGTGTATTTTTGAGTGTTCTTGAGCTCTTGATCTAGCTATGGTGCGTGCGTAGTCCAAAAGATCTGAATACGTCTCCAGTATGCCTCGGGCCTCCTTTTATAGCCAAAAAGGGGTCGCCACATTGGCACACAGGAGGTGGAAAGGTGTATAGTGGTTGAGTCTATCCTATGGCACCATTGGACAAACACATTTAATGCGCTGCCGACGTGCCCCTCTTGCTTTATCGGGAACGACAAGGAAGCTCGTCCCAGATGTCGCCGCCTCGCCTGGCTCCGACACGCGTCCAAGCTGATGAGGCGTTGTTGCGCCACGTTGGCTGGCTGCCGGGCTGGCGTGGTGGCGGACTCTTCATGAAGATCTGGATGCCACCACACAGGTGGTTGCTAAGTCGGTGTGGAGGCTGCACGCTGCCACGCAGATCCTGCCCAGCTGGTTGAGCTAGCAGCTGCATGGGAGCGGTGGTGGAGACTTGGCAGACGTGGGCCTGGCTGTGGCCCCGCAGATTTCCTCGGCAAGGGTCTTGCCATGGCACCGCGGTCTTCCCCAGCAAGGATCCTACCGGGGGTCTCGTGGATTTCCTTGGCAAGGATCTTGCCAAGGATCGTCGTCTTCTGGTTCTCATATAATCTTGTGTATTTATGATCTCCACAAAGATCTGTATGCCACCATGGAGGTGCCTCCCGAGCCTTGGCTCCGATGTGGTTGATGGCGTTGGAACCCCTTGGCTCAAGGGCGGCGCGCTCTGCTGGCATTGGGCAAATTGCCCTAGCAAGTCTCTTGTCGGGGCTGCGGAGGCTGCCCCTGCAAGGGTCTTGCTGGGGGAGTCCACCTCGCCCTCCTGCTCTCTGTGCCTCTGGTCTTGGCGTTGCTTTGGTTGTCTTGTGCTCTGGCTTCCCTCCTCTGCCCTGCTTAGTGCGGCCACAGGTGCGGCTCTGACTGCCCGTGCACAAGTAAAGGGGTGCAAAGGAGAGCCCCTACTTTTGTACACCAACAGGAGCCCCCGGGCCTGGGCCACACATAAGTGTGACGCGTTGTTGGGCTAGGCCCAGAACGGTGCACGGGCAGGCGGGGTGGTGTAGAGACTCCTTCGCTCGCTGCGCTTCCCCATGATCTGCGCTGAACGCACGACGTGGAGGGCCATGCGTGACGTGGGGGTCATGCATGGGGCGGTTTCCTCACGCATGCGTCATGTCATAGTAAATGGGGAAGAGGCGGCCCGCGCCTTCCCCGTAAAAAGGAATAACTATGGGCGCGCTGCTCATTTACCCTCTATGCCTTCTCCAATCTCGGAACCGCCGTCCTCTCCTTCTTCCTTCTCAAGTTCTTACTCTCACTCGCCGCCGCTGCGTCTTCGCTGTCCTTGATCGTTCACCTCTTGCAGCTGCCATGGCACCCAAAACCCGCAAAGGCAAGGGAGTGGCCAAGGACGCCGGGGGGGGGGGGGGGGGGGAAGGAGCCGCCGGAGAGTGAGTTAGCGGCGTGGCGGACACAGCTCGCCTACTTTCCCTCGACAGTCGACGCGGTCCAACTCCGGGACAACTTCAAGCCCCTGTGGGGGTGTAAGATGGGGGGAGGGGGAGATGACGGGGTATCCATTCTTCGTCGAGGCCGACCCAAATCGGTACCCATTCTTCGTCGATTACTTCTCCTGCAGCCTCTGCCCCCCTTTCTGTGATTTCTTCAATGATGTCATGCACAGCTATGGATTCCACCTTCTGGATTTCACTCCAAATGCCATGGCATGCATGGCCCTTTTTGCCCATCTCTGCGAGGGCTTCACCGGAGTGCATCCCAGCATGGCGATTTTCCGCCACTACTTCTATCCTTCGATCCAGAAGGGAGGTGCCATCTCAGGTTGTGTCGCCTGGATCCCAAGGATCCAGGAGAAGGGGACATATCCAGAGGGCGCTCAGAAGGAGAGTTGGGAGGAGTGGCAGAGCCGGTGGTGCTGGATTGAGGAGGAGGACCCACAGGAATTTTTCCAGGTTCGCCAGGCGCCGCTGGTTCGCAGAGATGACCAGGGTGATGTCAACGCCTAGGATGAGAAGCTCAAGGTCTCCACCACAAGGATCCATCGCCTCACCGTTGCCGGGCTCACCCTGGAGATGATTGGGGTGGATTTCATCCGCCGCCGAATTGCTCCACTGCACAACAAGGGGAGGCCGGCCTGGCTTTTCAGGAATGCGGCTGACATCATGAGGCTTCGCCCCAGCTTGAACCACAACTTCACGGTGATGGGGCACGCCCACTTCTGCCAGCGGCTTTTTCAGCTTGACGTGAACCACAACGGCAGGGCCGAGAGGACCGGGAAGGCCGCGAAGGCCGGCAAGGTCGCCAAGGGGCCCCTGTTTGGGTTGCCGGCGGGGTGGCCCCGCTGAGCAACAACTCTCGCCAAACCAACATCATCGCCATGATGCCGGAGTTCCATGCGCACAGCCTTGACCCAAATTGGGCCGAGCCGGAGGCGGATTAGGTGTAGAATTTCTTCGACACCTTGTCGGAGAAGTACGTCCGGGACGAGCCGATTCTCATCCAGGACACCACCCAAGCGGAGCTGGACTATATCGCCGCCAGGGCGGCGGAGGCGGAGCTCGCCATGGAGGACGAGGCCGCGGCGGCCGTAGAGGAGAGGGAGTTCGCCCAATGGGCGGAATCCGCTGGGGAGGCCAACAGCGCCGGCACCGGGCCCCCTCTCAGTGAAGATGTGGTCAATGAGTCGTCCAGGGAGGAGGTCGAGGCTGTTGACCCCCCGGCCACGGGGAGAGGGCGTGTCCTGCAGCGGGCCACCTCTGGTGAGCTGGTCCGGCCTGGCAGGGCCGCGTAACCGCAAAAAACCCAGGAGGCATCCGTGCGCCAGACGAGGGCCGCAACGGCGAGGAAGGCGGTGAAGGCTGCGGTTGCGAAGAAGAAAGCGACTGCCTCTTCTTCGACCAAGCGTCCTCGGACTCCACCCGCTTCCCCTCCTCCCGCAGATGACGACACGAAGGTCGTGTTCGACTTCGGGTCCCTTATCCCGAGGAGGAAGAGGAACGCAGCGGAAAAGGAGGCGGAGGATGAGTAAGTATCTTGTGTTTTGTCATCTCCGTCCCCTCAGACCATGCCACTTTTCTTGACTTGTCTTCATCTTTGCAGGGATATGGAGACGCTGGCCCAAAGAGTGGCGAAGAGGGCCAGGGCTCGACGAGTGGCTAGCCCCCGACGGGAACCTCGAGTACGCCGCTGGTGGTGGAGAGCATCCCAGATAGCAGCCCCCGGCGTAGCCCCCAGCGTGCGTTCATCACTCGCTCCCCATCAACATGTGATGGGGCATGATCTCTTGGTGCTGACCTTGTCGTGGTTGCAGTAGGAGGACGACAGCAGGAGGACCCACTAAGGGCCACCCCCAACATGCTGCCCCCATCAACCACGCCGCCCCGAGGGGCATCCCCGGCAAGGGCGCCAAGCACCGAACCCATGTGCACGGAGGAGGAGGAGGAGGAGGCGAACCCGGGCACCGGCGGTTCCGTCCTGGCACTGAATGTCGGTGGGGAGGGGGCCACTTCTTCCCAGCCTGGCACAGGTGAGTTGTTTGCCTTCTGTCCCCGCTTATTTTTCTTCTTTTGAATATTGGTCTTGACTTCGCCTCATTCCCTTTCTTGGTATCCAGATACTTCCTCGGCGAACCGGGAGGACGTGGACACCGTCATCAAGGAGGTTGCCAGGGATGTTGCGGCCGAGGCCGACAAGATCGCCGCTGAGGAGGCCGCTAAGGGCGCTGTTGAGGAGGCCGCCAAGGGCGCTCCTGAGGACGCCGCCAAGGGGCCTGCCGGGGAGACCGGCAAGGCCGCTGCCGAGGAGGCCGGCGAGGGGCCTGCTGGGGAGGCCGGCAAGGCCGCTGCCGAGGAGGAGGTGGTTGACGACCATCCTTCCTCCTCGGCCGCCTCTCGGTCGGGAAAGTACCTGAAGGTGAGCGACGAACTGTTCGTCCACCTCCCATGGCGCTTCACCGTGCCCGCCTGGACAAGGCCAATTCCAGGATGGCGGCGGTGGACAAGGCGGAGGTGGACCTCAAGGGGCGCGTCGTCGAGACGCAGGCTTGGTTCCGCCAGGCCTGTGAGGAACTTATGACCGCCCAGGATCTGCTCGCCGAGTGCAAGCTGGAGCTTGTCATGAAGCAGGCCGATATCGAGAAGGCCCAGGAGGCGGCGAGACAACAGGCCACCAAGGACGAGGCTGCTCGGCGCCAGCACCAGGCCGTGCTGAACTCCCAGGAGGAAGACCTTGCCGCTCGTGAGGAGAAACTCGCCATGACACTCCGCGGCAAGCACGAAGAGGTCAATAAGCTTGTCGTGCAGCGGACCCAGGAACTGGAGCAGAGGTACGAGGAGGCACTCAATTCTCAAGCCCAGGTCTATGACGGCAAGGTGAACAAGCTGGAGGTGGAGCATGACGGGCTGAAGAAGCTGATCCTAGAGATGACGGGGGAGACGGACGCGGCCAAAGGCGCTTTGGCTGACGCGCAGGCCACAGTCCCCGGCAAGGCCGAGCTACTCTCCAAGGCCAACGACTCCATCCAAGACCTGAAGCTGAAGCTGGAGGGTCTTGAGGGGATACTGTCGGAGGTCAGGGCCAGGGAGGTGACCCTGACCAAGAATCTGGAGAAGGAGAGGTAGCTACGGAAGAACGAAGCTGCCAACCATGAGGATTTTGTGAAGGGCGAGAACCTCTGGATCAACCGCCTCGCCGGCGTCACTGGTAGGATCACCACGCAGCTGGCTACCATGGGGATGCCAAACATGAGGTACGTCCCGGAGCCGAGCGTGAGTCCCAATGCCAAGCGGACCCTGTTCTTCGAGGGTGTTCTTCGGGCCCTAGAGCAGTTCCGCTCCAACAGGGCGGCCTCTCTGGCCGATGAGGCCCGGAGGCTTTGCTGAGGTGCCATGAAGAAGGTCGTCACCAACGTGGTGTACTAGAGAGCTTGCCGAAGGACGTGGACCTCACGACGCTCGAGGAGCGTATCGAGCCCGTCATCAGTCGCATCGACGGAGTTCGGAGGATAGAAGGCCAGCGCCGGGACTAGGCACCCCGTCTCTTCTCGCCCTTGCAGGTTCACGACCAAGACAATTTTTATCTTTAGTCAGAACCGCAACAACAATTGATGTAATATAAATCTGCAGTGCTTTTGAAACGATGCATGCTATTTTCCCGTTTGATCTCCCTTTGTATGTCCACCCTACTTCAATCAGGTAGGCTTGCCGGCGCGGAAACCCAGGCCGCGGCGCCTTGAGGACGGATCCACGAAGGCCTGCCGGGTGTGCTTGCTGCCGGGAAAACCACATCACTGCTCTTAATGCGGCTGCTCAAACTGTCGAGCGGACTCGAGACAGAACAAGAGGGTTGCCAATCGCAGAAGGTCACCCTGCCGTTGTCGACGTAGCCGCTCGAACTGTTGATTGGACTCGAAACAGAACGAGGGTGTTGCCAATAGTGGCAGGGCCCCATTGCATGCAGGTTTTCCATACATAGGGCAAGATCGTCGAGGACGATAACCTTATATATAAAAAGAAATTGCTAAAAGTTTTGCATGACTTAGCTTTTTCTGCCCCTGCGTGAGCGTTCACTGCATCCACCGCGGATGCCACTTGTTCGGTCGTCTTCTTCATTGGAGTGACGACCATGATGAAGCCGCTGCTTCAACCAGACCAGATTTTCACAACTGCGCGCCCCCTACCAGGCACGCCAAAGATGTCGGTGGAAAGGACACCTATGGGATCATTGGGATCCCTTCTACGGTTGGCAGGCGCGAGGTTGTGCAAAGAGCGGGTCTAGCGGTCAGCACAAGAATCGTTTACCCAGGTTCGGGCCACGAAGATGCGTAATACCCTAGTCCTGCTTCTGGTGTATATTTGAGTGTTCTTGAGCTCTTGAACTACCTATGGTGCGTGCGTAGTCCAAAATATCCGAATCCCTCTCCAGTATGCCTCGGGACTCCTTTTATAGCCAAAAAAGGGGCCGCCACAGTGGCACATAGGAGGTGGAAAAGGTGTATAGTGGTTGAGTCTATCCTCTGACACCGTCGGACGAACCCATTTAATGCGCTGCCGACGTGCCCCTCTTACTTTATCGAGGATGGCAAGCAAGCTCGTCCCAGCTGTCGCCGCCTCGCCTGGCTCCGACGCGCGTCCGAGCTGCCGAGGCATTGTAGCGGCACATTGGCTGGCTGCTGGGCTGGCGTGGTGGCAGAGTCTTCACGAAGATCTGTATGCCACCACGCAGGTGCTTGCTGAGTCGGTGTGGAGGCCGCACACTGCCACGCAGACGCCTGCCCAGCTAGTTGAGCTAGCAGCTGCATGGGAGCGGTAGTAGAGTCTTGGCTGACGTGGGCCTGGCTGCGGCCCCGCAGATGTCCTCGGCAAGGGTCTTGCCGGGGGCCTGGCAAGGGTCTTTCCATGCACTGTGATTGTCCCCGACAAGGATCCTACCGGTGGTCTCATGGATTTCCTTGGCAAGGATCTTGCCAAGGATCGTCGTCTTCTGGTTCTCATCTGATCTTGTGCTTTTATGATCTCCACAAAGATCTGCATGCCACCATGGAGGTGCCTCCCGAGCCTTAGTTCCATCGTGGTTGATGGCGTTGGAACCCCTTGGCTCAAGGGCGACACGCTCTACTCGCATTGGGCAAGTTGCCCCAGCAAGGCTCTTGCCGGGGCTGCGGAGGCTTCCACGGCAAGGGTCTTGCCGGGGGAGTCCACCTCGCCCTCTTTCTCTCTGTGCCTCTAGTCTTCGTGTTGCTTTGGTTGTCTTGTTCTCTGGCTTCCCTCCTCTGCCGTGCTCAGTGCGGCTGCAGGTGCGGCTCTGACTACCTGTGCACAAGTAAAGGGCTGCAAAGGAGAGCCCCTACTTTTGTACACCGACAGCATATCTTTACATTTTCTTTTTTGAACACCAGATATTTACATTGTCTAATGATTTTTTAACTCACACACAAGTACAGAAAAATATGATTTTCAAACCGTTTTGGCTAGGCGTTGCATGTAGATGTAGTTCAAATTTGAATTACGGCCATTCAATGGTTAGAAAATCACTTAAATGTCTTTAAAAGGTCAAATGACCCCTCAAAGTTTCCAAATTATCATATGACAGTTGTATTAGTGCATGTTAAACATAGGAAAAAATATGAAGGCCGTAAGAGGAAGCTATCTCCCGTCCGTCAGCAAACATGCATTGTTCCTTCTCGGAACCACAAACCTTCTAGTGAGTTGCTCCAGTTTGTGAGGGGTGTGTGTCCAAACTTTTGTCAAACAGGCCAATTTTTTTACCACATCATCTTGGTGGCATGACATTAAATCAAGCAAGGTTTCATGTTTTTCTCATCATTTTTTAATTTTTTGGAATTAAAATATCATGGCATGCACTCCATGCATGTGCCCATGCCTTTACACCAATATGTTTGAAATTTCCTTATAATTTACTGCACATGGAATTAATTCGCAAACAAGTACACAAAAATATGATTTTTCAAACCGTTATGGTTAGGTGTTGCATGTAGATGTTGTTCAAATTTGAATTATGGTCATTAAATGGTTAGGAAGTCACTTAAATGTCTTTAGAAGGTCAAATGACCCCTGAGTTTACCAAATTTTCACATGGTAGTTGCACGTTAAACGTAGGAAGAAGTTTGAAGGCCGTATGAGGAGGCGATCTCTCGTTCGTCATCAAACATGCATTGTTCCCTCTCGGAACCATGAACCTTCTAGCGAGTTGCTCCGGTTTGTGAGGGGCGTGTGTCCAAACGTTTGTCAAACATGCCAATTTCTTTACCACATCATCTTGGTGGCATGACATTACATCAACCAAGGTTTCATGTGTTTCTGATCATTTTTCTATTTTTTGAATTAAAATGCCATGTCACTCCATGCATACATATGCATGTGTCCATGTCGTGAGACCAATATGTTTGAAAATTCCTTCTAATTTATCGCACATGGAATTAACACGCACACAAGTACGCAGATATGATTTTTCAAACCGTTTTGGTTAGGCGTTGCATGTAGATGTAGTTCAAATTTGAATTACGGTCATTAAATGGTCATAAAATCACTTAAATGTATTTAAAAGGTCAAATGACCCCTATAATTCTCCAAAATTTCACATTACAGTTGTAGTAGTGCATGTTAGACGTAGAAAAAATTTGAAGGCCGTAAGAGGAAGTTATCTCCCATTCGTCATCACACATGCATTGTTCCCTCTCGGAACCACGAACCTTCTAGCGAGTTGCTAGGGTTTGTGAGGGGTGTGTGTCCAAACTTTCGTCAAACATGCCAATTTCTTTACCACATCATCTTGGTGGATGACATTAAATCAAGCAAGGTTTCATGTTTTTCTGATCATTTTTAATTTTTTGGAATTAAAATGCCATGACATACACTCCATGCATGTGCCCATACCTTGACACCAATATATTTGAAAATTCTTTCTAATTTACTGCACATGGAATTAATTCGCACACAAGTACACATATATGATTTTTCAAACCATTTTGGTTAGGCGTTGCAAGTAGATGTAATTCAAATTTGAATTACGGTCATTAAATGGTTATAAAATCACTTAAATGTCTTTAAAAGGTCAAATGACCCCTAGAGTTTTCAAAAAATTCACATTACAGTTATAGTGGTCCACGTTAGACGTAGAAAAAAATTTGAAGGCCGTAAGAGGAAGCTATCTCCCGTTCGTCATCAAACATGCACTGTTCCCTCTCGGAACCACGAACCTTCTAGCGAGCTGCTCCGGTTTGTGAGGGGTGTGTCCAAACTTTCGTCAAACGTGCCAATTTCTTTACCACATCATCTTGGTGGCATGAAATTACATCAACCAATGTTTCATGTGTTTCTGATTTTTTTGGAATTAAAATGCCATGCCACGCCAGACATATGTCTTTAAAGGTCAAATGACCCCTAGAGTTTTCAAAAAATTCACATTACAGTTATAGTGGTGCACGTTAGACGTAGAAAAAAATTTGAAGGCCGTAAGAGGAAGCTATCTCCCGTTCGTCATCAAACATGCATTGTCCCCTCTTGGAACCACGAGCCTTCTAGTGCGTTGCTCCGGTTTGTGAGGGGTATGTGTCCAAACTTTGGTCAAACATGCCAAGTTTTTTACCACATCATCTTGGTAGCATAACATTACATCAAACAAGGTTTCATGTGTTTCTGATTTTTTTATTTTTTGGAATTAAAATGCCATGTCACTCCATGCTTAATTGTGTCATAGCGGTTAGACCAATATGTTTGAAAATTCCTTCCAATTTACTGCACATGGAATTAAATCACACACAGGTACACGAAATATGAGTTTTTGAACAGTTATGGTTAGCTGTTGAATGTACATGTAGTTCAAATTTATATTACGATCATTAAATGGCTAGAAAATCACTAAATGTCTTAGAAGGTCAAATGACCCTTGAAATTTTTCAAAATTTGACATGACAGTTGTATTAGTACTACAAAATTTCTCGTTCATTTAAAACACCATCGATTGGCACTTTGTTCCAAATTCGTCTTTCACGGCTAATAAAAAATATCTACAACATCACACAGTTGTTTTCTAGGAACCGTTTGCGATGAAACTATCTGGGTCTATTTAAGTCTCCATCCTTAAGCTTCGCCGGCTCATCTGCTCTAGTGCCGGCTGATGAAGACATGTACCTAGGGTAGGGACACGGACCTGACCGAAGGGTCCTACTCTAGGACACCCCTGGGAGAAAGCACCTTTCAATCGACTTGAAGGGATCCCACTCGACAGATTCAAGACACTCGACCAAGAAGCTACCACTCGACCATGAAGCCATTCACTCGACTGCCAGGAGATCTACAGTCACTCCGTAGGCAAACGGTCAGCTGTTAAGTAGTCTTCATGGTCATTACAGCACTTTATTAGAGGCGTTACCAGTAACGCCCCACCTTAAATGTACCTTAAACCCCTGCATTACTGAGGGCAGGAGGGGGTCGGCGAATTCTATATAAGCCACCCCCCTCCTCAGTAGGAAGGGTTCGCACCCCTGTAATCTATACACGCATAATCCAGTCGATCGCCTCCGGGCTCCGAGACGTAGGGCTTTTACTTCCTCCGAGAAGGGCCTGAACTCGTAAACCTCGCGTGTAACAACTTCCCAATAGCTAGGATGTAGCCTCTCCATACTCACCCCCCTACATCACTGTCAGAGTTAGAACCACGACAGTTGGCGCCCACCGTGGGGCAGGAATCTTAGCGCTCAGTTGGAGAAGTTGTGATTTTTTCTCGATCCCTTTGATCATGTTTTCTTGCGGAGTTTTGGTGGAGGACCGCGAGATCCGTCTCGGCGCGCTCACCTTCACCGTCGACGACTCCGCCTGGCTTCAGGAGGCACCGCTCGACATCGACGCACTCCCCGCCCGCGGTGCGACACATTTCCGCGCATGTGTTCGCGGTGTCCTCCTGCGGCAACCGTCGACCCAATATGGGTCGGCCCCCGTATCGTCTCCCCGCCCTGTCTCCCACCGGCGCAAGCGCTCCGGTTGGTCATGACTTCAGCGGTGGGTGAGGCACGCCGTGGCCCGCCAATCGGCAGCCCCGCAAGTCGCGGCCATCGAGCCCGTCGAATCCCTCTACGGCCTGTTCGACTGGCTCCGTGGAGACCGCATCCGAGTGCGACAACAGCGATCCAGCGGCTGAGGTTCTGGCGGTCGATGGAACACACAGTCCCCCTGGTTTCCCTCGCACTGATGGAGGCGCAGGTGGGGGCGATCCGTCGCACCCCCACGACGAGTATCTCCCCGAACCTCTCACGTCGTTGCAGCGAGAGGAGCTTCGCCGCCGGAACATGGACGCGCTCCACACTCCTATCGTCGGAGAGACCCCCGAGGCCCGGGCCTTGGAGGACGCGCGTTTGGCCAACTTGGCCGAGCGCACTCGACTGGAGAATCTCCAGCGAGCACTCGACGCGCGAGCGCGTCAGCGGGCTCCCGAGTCTAGTCGACGCCAGCTCTTCCTGCCGACGCAGGTATATCGAACCCCAGTTCAGAATCTGGCCGCCGCGGCCCGTATAGCAGAATCAATTCAGCCCTCCCAGTCGGAAGCTGGCAGGGGCTTGTTACAGATCAGAGCATTGCTCCGGGCGGCGGGAGACCAGAATTCCGCTGTCTCTCAGTCGCGGAATAGGATCCACAGTCGGTCTGTCGCAACAGATACAGTCGAGTCAGCTCACAGCCCGAGATCGCCTCCGAGGCGTGAGGGACGTGGTGGCCAGCATGATCAGTACAAGAGGAATGAGCAGTATGATCACCGATTCGACCGTGATGATCGACGTCGAGTGCCAACCCCTCCCCCGAGGAGTGGGTCATATGCGCCTCGACGGCAAGATGACAGGCGCCCTCATTGTGTTGGAGAGAGGATTCCAGTCCACCCAGAGACCCAGGCTTTGATGCGAGATCCATCCTCGTTCAAGGTTTGGTTGACAGGAATAGAGCTCATCGAGGAGGCCACAACAGAGATGCGCCTGCCAGCAGCAGAGTACGCCTTCAGGGCCAGAGTGCTTCAGTCGAGCCATCAGAGCCGCAGTGATACCTCCCAATTTCAGGTTGGCGACTGGAATCAGCAAGTTCACCGGTGAATCTAAGCCTGACACCTGGCTCGAAGATTACCGGGTGGCTGTACAGATTGGCGGCGGCAATGACGAGGTGGCCATGAAACATTTGCCTCTCATGTTAGAGGGCTCGGCCAGAGCATGGCTAAATCAGTTGGCACCCAGCAGCATTTACACTTGGGAGGACCTTTCCCGAGTGTTTATCACAACCTTTGAAGGAACATGCAAGCGACCTGCAGGCCTAACCGAGCTGCGGTCTTGCGTGCAGAAGCCGAATGAAACTCTGAGGGAATACATCCAGAGGTGGATCATGCTGCATCACTCGGTTGAGAATGTGCCAGACCATCAAGCAGTTTGTGCCTTCAAGGAAGGTGTTAAATACAGAGAGTTGAATCTGAAGTTCGGTCGAACTGGAGAGATGTCTCTGAATCGGATGATGGAGATTGCCACCAAGTATGCTAACGGAGAAGACGAAGATCGACTCCAGAGTGGCAAGAAGAAAGCAAGCGCCCAGGAAAATGGAAGCAATTCCAGTCGGAAGCAGAAGCGGAAGGCCGAGCCAGCCGCTCCTGGAGAGGCCCTAGCCGTAGCCCAGGGAAACTTCAAGGGGAAACCCAAGGGCACCTGGAAGCCCAAAAAAGTCAAGGACCAAGACGGAAATGATGTTTTGGATCTGCCATGT
The DNA here is from genome assembly GCF_056163025.1 of Triticum urartu. NCBI lineage: Eukaryota > Viridiplantae > Streptophyta > Magnoliopsida > Poales > Poaceae > Triticum > Triticum urartu. The sequence goes on along the minus strand of NC_141877.1, from coordinate 175,096,625 downwards.
CACATCCACACCAAGAAGGATGAAGAGGGTAATTTTATTTACCCAAAGCATACCACTCGACAGTGCCGGCTCCTGATCCAGCAGTTCCAGGGAAAACAGTCCAAGGATAAGGAAAAAGAGTCGGACAGAGTCGAGGACAAGGAAGACAGCGACGATGGATACCCCCAAGTCAATTCCACCCTGATGATTTTTGCTGATGTCGAAAGCAAAAGTCGACTGAAAGTCATTAACCGAGAGGTGAACATGGTTGCCCCGGCAACACCCAGTTACCTGAAGTGGTCTCAGACTGCCATCACATTCGACCAGTCTGATCACCCGACGCACATTGCCACCCCTGGGAGGCAAGCTTTGGTGGTCGACCCAAGTGTTGAAGGCACTCGACTGACTAAAGTCCTGATGGATGGAGGTAGTGGCCTGAACATACTGTATGCTGAAACATTGAAAGGAATGGGCATTCCGATGTCCAGACTCAGCACCAGTAACATGAGTTTCCATGGAGTCATTCCTGGGAAGAAAGCCCAATCACTCGGCCAGATCGCTCTTGATGTGGTTTTCGGTGATTCAAAGAATTACCGCAAGGAAAAGTTGACATTCGAGGTCGTGGACTTCCAAAGTGCTTATCACGCCATCTTGGGCAGGCCAGCTTACGCACGCTTCATGGCCCGGCCATGTTACATGTACCTCAAACTGAAGATGCCCGGCCCCAAAGGTGTGATCACTGTCACAGGCAATCGGAAGAAGGCAGAAGAGTGCTTTCAGAATGGCTCAAAGATTGCAGATGCTCAGATGGCAGTGGTCGAGCTGCAAGAGTACCAAAAGACTGCCGACCCAAGCGAGTTGCTACGGGCCAAGAAGCCTGCTTCAGAATCAGCTTTTCAGTCGTCCGGTGAAACAAAAACAGTCGACATTCACCCGACCGACCCCGATGCTACCCCGACTCACATCTCAACGACGCTTGACTCCAAATAGGAGGAAGCTCTCATCCAGCTGCTCCGTGAGAACTGGGACATCTTCGCATGGAAACCCTCCGACATGCCTGGAGTTCCCAGGGGGCTGGCTGAGCACCGTCTATGGGTCGACCCAAAATTCAAGCCTGTGAAGGAACATCTTCGACGGTCCGCCGTCCAGAAGAAGCAAGCCATTGGCGAGGAGGTGGCTCGGCTTTTAGCAGCAGAGTTCATCCAAGAAATTTACCATTCCGAGTGGCTCGCCAATGTCGTCATGGTCCCTAAGAAGGACAAGTCTCTTCGCATGTGCATTGATTTCAAACATATCAATCCGGCCTGCTCAAAGGATCATTATCCTCTCCCTCGCATCGACCAAATAGTCGACTCAACTGCGGGGTGCGAGAGGTTGTCTTTTCTAGATGCTTATTCCGGATACCATCAGATCCGTCTGTATGGACCCGACGAAATCAAAACAGCTTTCATCACCCCATTCGGATGCTTCTGTTATGTCACTATGCCGTTCGGCCTCAAGAACGCCGGAGCCACGTTCATGAGAATGATTCAGAAGTGTTTACTCACTCAAATCAGTCGGAATGTGGAGGCATACATGGATGATATTGTGGTCAAGTCACGCAAAGGTTCCGACCTGCGAGCTGACCTTGCCGAAACCTTTGCCAACCTCAGGAGGTATGATATCAAGCTCAATCCATCAAAGTGCACATTCGGAGTTCCAAGCAGAAAGTTACTCAGTTTTCTCGTTTCCGAACGAGGGATCGATGCCAATCCTGAGAAAATTGGCACCATACTCCGGATGAAGCGTCCTGTACGCGTGCACGATGTCCAAAAGCTTACAGGCTGCTTGGCCGCTTTAAGTCGATTCATTTCTCGTCTCGGTGAAAAGGCGTTGCCTCTCTACCGACTGATGAAGAAGTCTGACAAGTTCGAGTGGACTCCAGAAGCCGACGCAGCGTTTGCAGAACTCAAAGCTCTGCTCTCCACCCAGCCGGTGCTTGCCGCCCCAATCAGCAAAGAGCCTCTGCTGCTGTACATTGCGGCCACGGGACAAGTTGTCAGTACAGTACTCACGGTCGAGCGGGAAGAAGAAGGAATGGCCTTCAAAGTTCAGCGCCCAGTCTATTATCTGTCTGAAGTTTTGACCCCTTCAAAACAAAGATACCCTCACTATCAGAAGCTTGTATATGGGATTTACATGACCACGAAGAAGGTTGCACACTACTTCTCTGACCATTCCATTACAGTCGTCAGCGACGCCCCACTGTCAGAGATTCTGCATAACAGAGATGCAACTGGTCGAGTGGCCAAGTGGGCGATTGAACTCCTTCCCTTAGATATCAAGTTTGAAGCAAAGAAAGCTATCAAGTCCCAAGCAATCGCAGATTTCATCGCCGAGTGGATTGAACAGCAACTTCCGACTCAAGTTCACTCGGAGCACTGGACCATGTTTTTCGACGGGTCTAAGATGCTGAATGGTTCCGGTGCTGGGGTAGTTCTAGTCTCCCCCCGAGGAGATAAGCTGAGATATGTTCTCCAGATTCACTTCGATTCCTCCAATAATGAAGCAGAGTATGAAGCACTTTTGTATGGGCTGCGCATGGCCATTTCACTCGGCGTCCGTCGCCTCATGGTCTATGGCGACTTAGATTTGGTGGTTAATCAGGTGATGAAGGAGTGGGACGTCAGAAGTCCAGCTATGACTGGTTATTGCAATGCAGTGAGAAAGCTAGAAAAGAAATTCGAGGAGTTAGAGCTTCATCACATCCCCCGACTGAAAAACCAAGAAGCTGATGACCTAGCAAAGATAGGCTCTATGCGAGAAGCCATTCCCAGCAATGTGTTTTTGGAGCACATCCGCTCGCCGTCAGTCCAGGAAGATCCTTTCACAGAAGAAGCCCCACAACCGAAAAGTGCCACAGACCCGACTGAAGTCGAAGTTCCTGCTATGGTCGACCTAGTCATGGAAGTCTTGGCAATAACTCCCGACTGGACGATACCGTACATCGTGTATATCTTAAGGAAAGAGCTCCCAGAAGACGAGGAAGAGGCTCGACAGATCGTCCGCCGATCTAAGTCCTTCACAGTTATAAAGGGGCAGTTGTACAGAGAAAGCGCGACTGGAATCGGTCAGAAGTGCATAACACCAGAAGAAGGTCGGATAATCCTTGATGATATCCACTCGGGAACCTGTGGCCACCATGCGTCCTCTCGGACCATTGTGGCTAAAGCATACCGGGCGGTATTTTACTGGCCAAGAGCAAATGAGATGGCAAAGGAGATAGTTGACAAGTGTGAGGGGTGTCAGTTCTACTCCAACATGTCCCACAAGCCCGCATCAGCCCTGAAGACCATTCCACTCGTCTGGCCCTTCGCTGTCTGGGGACTGGACATGGTCGGTCCTCTAAGAACAGGCAGAAGCGGTTTCACCCATGTGCTTGTGGCAGTCGACAAGTTTACCAAGTGGATTGAAGCTAAACCCATCAAGAACCTCGATGCTGGCACTGCTATTAGTTTCGTCAGAGGACTAACATTCAGATATGGAGTCCCTCACAGCATCATCACTGACAATGGGTCAAACTTCGATTCAGACCAGTTCAGAGCCTTTTGCGCCTCTCAAGGCACTCGTGTCGACTATGCGTCAGTCGCCCATCCCCAGTCGAATGGATAAGCTGAAAGAGCAAATGGTCTGATCCTCAAAGGACTAAAGCCTCGGCTAATGCATGATCTCAAACACGCAGCAGGTGCCTGGGTCGACGAACTTCCGTCAGTTCTGTGGGGATTAAGGACCACCCCTAACCAGTCGACTGGAAGAACCCCATTCTTTCTTGTTTATGGAGCCGAAGCCGTTCTGCCAAGTGATCTCCTTCACAACGCTCCCCGAGTCGAGCTTTACACCGAAGATGAAGCAGAACAGGCTCGGCAAGATGCAGTAGACCTCCTGGAAGAAGAAAGAGAGATGGCCATGATCAGATCGACCATTTATCAGCAAGACTTGCGTCGATTCCATGCCCGGCATGTGAAGAGTCGAGCCTTCCAAGAAGGGGATTTGGTCCTCCGAGTGGATCAACAGAAACCACACAAGATTTCTCCTACTTGGGAAGGCCCCTTCATCATCACCGGAGTCCTCCACAATGGAGCATATCACCTCTTCAATGTTGATCGCCAGATCGACGAGCCTCGAGCTTGTAAGGTGGAACTAGTCCGCCCCTTTTACACTTGAGCTCAATCTTGGACGAGATGTAATAAGAAAAATTCCCGCAGTTCGTTTTTATCAAAGGCAAGAGTGTTCCATTAATTGTTGTCACTTTTGTTTACATACGAAATCCCCCAGTGGATGACTTAGTTGCGAATCCGTCTCGCCTAAGTTTCAAAAAATCCTACCGAGTGGAGAGCGATCCTCCCACTCGGGGGCTTAGCTGCAGTCCAGCACTCGCCTAAGTTCTCCTACGAAGAGACTTAGCTGCAGTCAGCACTCGCCTAAGTTTGAAAAATCCTACCGAGTGGAGAGCAAACCTCCCACTCGAGGGCTTAGCTGCAGTCCAGCACTCGCCTAAGTTCTCCTACGAAGAGACATAGCTGCAGTCAGCACTCGCCTAAGTTTGAAAAATCCTACCGAGTGGAGAGCAAACCTCCCACTCGGGGGCTTAGCTGCAGTCCAGCACTCGCCTAAGTTCTCCTACGAAGAGACTTAGCTGCAGTCAGCACTCGCCTAAGTTTGAAAAATCCTACCGAGTGGAGAGCAAACCTCCCACTCGGGGGCTTAGCTGCAGTCCAGCACTCGCCTAAGTTCTCCTACGAAGAGACTTAGCTGCAGTCAGCACTCGCCTAAGTTTGAAAAATCCTACCGAGTGGAGAGCAAACCTCCCACTCGGGGGCTTAGCTGCAGTCCAGCACTCGCCTAAGTTCTCCTACGAATAGACTTAGCTGCAGTCAGCACTCGCCTAAGTTTGAAAAATCCTACCGAGTGGAGAGCAAGCCTCCCACTCGGGGGCTTAGCTGTAGTCCAGCACTCGCCTAAGTTCTCCTACGAAGAGACTTAGCTGCAGTCAGCACTCGCCTAAGTTCTAAAAATCCTACCGAGTGGAGAGCAAACCTCCCACTCGGGGGCTTAGCTGCAGTCTAGCACTCGCCTAAGTTCTCCTACGAAGAGACTTAGCTGCAGTCAGCACTCGCCTAAGTTTGAAAAATCCTACCGAGTGGAGAGCAAACCTCCCACTCGGGGGCTTAGCTGCAGTCCAGCACTCGCCTAAGTTCTCCTACGAAGAGACTTAGCTGCAGTCAGCACTCGCCTAAGTTTGAAAATTCCTACCGAGTGGAGAGCAAACCTCCCACTCGGGGGCTTAGCTGCAGTCCAGTACTCGCCTAAGCTCTCCTACGAAGAGACTTAGCTGCAGTCAGCACTCGCCTAAGTTTGAAATCCTACCGAGCGAGAGCAAACCTCCCGCTCGGAGACTTAGCTGCAGCCCAGCGCTCGACTAAGTGTGAAAACATTTCTCATGTCCCAAGGACGACGAGGGGCAGGTGGACTGCCACCTTCTCCTTCGGAGCTGCACCACAGACACAATGTTACTTCGAGTGAAGATCAAATCCCACTCGACGGGTCATCCACAAAGAGATTCAACGACAAATCAATTACGGATAGAGCCTAAAATGTCCTAGAAACCTCAGGTCAAAGTACTCGAGCTCCCGGCTCGGCAGAGTTTAAACTGTTACACTTCCACTCGGCATTCCGAGGCAAATTTAAGGCAGAGTTTAACGGTTTACAAAATACTCTCGGCATTCCGAGGAAAGTTTTTTCATTCCTCAGGAGGAGGAGGACTGGCAGGGGCCACGGACTCATCCAAGTCGATCCCATCCGCGATGCGGGTAGCAGCAGCAATAAATGTCTCCATGAAGTCCTGGAAGTGGTGCTTCCTCGTATTGGTGACTTGGATGGCGGCCAGCTTCTCCTCCCGCACCTCCTTACAATGGACGCGGACCAGGGACAGAGCCACATCAGCGCCACACCGAGCTGAAGACTTCTTCCACTCCTGCACTCGGTTAGAGATTCCATTGAGTCGAGTCATCAGAGACTCGAGATCGTTCTGGAGCGTAGATTCCAGCCAAAGTGTCGAGTCGATCCGCGTCATGGCAACCTTCAGTCGAGCTAAGTAATCCACGATGCCGTCAACACGAGACTCCAGACGGAGCACGTTCATTGCGGCCTCGTCCTTCACAAGAGAGTTAACAGGGTCCAAGCTCGGCTCCACTCGACTGATCTCCTCTTCAAAATTCTGGCAAAGCTCTGCATACAAGATTCAAGGATAAGACAATTTTCACAGAATGAGTCGACTCAAAAACCAGTCGGAACTGAATGCGCACCTTCAAGCTTAAGGTACAACTTCTTGGCAAGGCTCCCCAAGTAGCTCTCCAGGTCGTTTCTCCCGCGAGCGAGGCCTTCCAGCTTCTCGCTCAGGGTGAGGTGCTACTTCTTCCAACGCGAACACTCCCTGTTGGCTTCCTTCAGAGCGGTCTTCAGCTTGGTGTTCTCCCCTTCTAATTGGTCGACCGAAGCCAGCTTCTGCGCAGCCAGAGCGGTCTTGTCATCAGCCTCCTTACGGGCAGCAGCCAAGTCCTGATCCTTCTTCGCCAGAGCTTCTTTCAGTTTTTCTGCAAAAATGACGGTTGAGTCGAAGAAAGTGAAAAGATACTCAAGCCTAAAAACCAACCAGTCGACAAAGGTGTCTTACCTGCGGCTCCGTCTCTGACATTCTGCAGTTCTGTCCTGGCCAGCTCCAGATCAAGGTTCATTTGAATTTGCTGCTTCTCCAAGTCAGCCAAGCGGGTTCCAAGATCACAAGATTTCTGAAGTCAAAGAGGAGGATTTACAATTCCAGTAAAAAGGAAAAAGCAACAAAGGCAGTAAATACTAAGACTACGGTCGACTGCGAGCAGTCCACCATAGTCTCGGGGACTACACCCAGTGGGTGCACTTAGCGTGCCCCCACAGGTTCCCTGAAGTCGAGTCCAAGACAAGCTGCTTCCGAGCAGTTAAGAGACAATAACAGAGTTTCTAAGACTACAGCCGAAGCAAAACATTCGACAGTAGTCTCGGGGACTACACCCAGTGGGTGCACTTAGCGTGCCCCCACAGTAAAAAAAAGAGAGAAAGAAAAGACGTCGACTGCCCGCAGTCGACGAGGTTCCATTCGGCACGACCCGATCAGACAGAGCGAAGAAACCCAACTGCGACTCAACTTAAAAAGACTACAGTCGTCTGCCAGCAGTTGACCGTAGTCTCGGGGACTACACCCACTGGGTGCACTTAGCGTGCCCCCACTCGTCCAAGAATTGGCAAAAACACCCAGTGGGTGGACAAACTTAAAAGATCTTCGGAAAAGAGATTCTTCAAAGAACATACCAAAACAGACCAAGTGTTGAAGTCGACTAACCTGGACATTGCTCTGAAGAGCCGAGCTTGCGTCGTAAGCCGCCTAGCAAGCCTCCCGAGCCACTTTTACCTGCTCCATCATGACTCCAGCCTGGCGTACAGCCTCCTTCGCAGTAGCCGCTTGGTCCTCAGGGACGGGGTACGCAGCAAAAAGCGAAGACGGATCTGCAGTCGACGCTGAAGGCTGCACACTCGTCAAAGGAATAGCGAAAGTCACGGAAGCCCGAGTGGGTTCCCCATCATCCCGAACTGCAGCCTCAGGCAGGGGAGTGGATTGCGAAGCCTTGCCAGCCAACACCTTCTTCTTCCTCTTCACCCTCAGCGGTGTGTTGTCGTCGTCATCCGGGAGGTCGATAACATGAGGAGGAGCTACAAGGAAAACATTCAATCGACCGACACCTTCTTCAGTCGACTCGTAAGCAGGATGGCAGTGATCGTACCAGGGTTGGAGGTGACAGCGTCCTCCATCTCTTGGTCGTCGTTCCTGGCGGAGACCTCAGAAGTTGCGCCACAGTCAGTTGGCCCAGTGAATCGACCAAGGATCCGTCCACAGTCGACAAAGGAAAGCAAGTATTGTGGTTACCCCGAAATGGTGGGAACAGCGATCTTCATTTTGGGCAAGGCCTTGGGCGGCTTAGATGGCGCCGTTCGTGGGTGCTTGGGAGCCTTCCCGGTCGGCGGAGGAGAAGAAGTCCGAGGGCGTTTCGACGACTGCCCAACGGGAGCGGCCGCCTTGCCGCGTTCCTGCGCTGGATCATGGGCGAGCTTGGACCGTCCCTCCGGGCGGGAGGGTTCAGCCTCCTCCTCCTCCTCACTGGAGAAGATGTCGTCGCCCTCCTCTCCCTCGCCGTCGGACTCCCACTCGATCTGGTCGTCCCCGCTCTCGCCTCCGCTCCCCTCATCTTCCTCGGTCGACCCTTGTGCCCCGCTGGGCGTCGAGTACATCTCAGTGGTAGCCTGGAGGACAACGGACAGGACGAAAGTCAGTCGACTTATACAAAGAAGACTAACACAGAAGGTCAGATATCCGACACAAAGACATACCTGATCCACTTCATATGAGTTGTCGAGTGGAATCACCCTTCTGGCTCCCCGGGGGTTGTCTTTGTTCCCCGTGATACTTGACAGCCACCCCGCCAACATCTCATCGGTGACCTCCTCCGGGTGGATCCGAGTGGTGTCGTCAAGGCCAGAATACAGCCACATCGGGTGGTCTCGCGCCTGGAGCGGTTGAATGCGCCTCTGGAGGAAGACCTCTAACAGGTTCATCCCAGTCACCCCCTCACGGACAAACTCAACCACTCGACCCGCCAACACCTTGACCTGGGCCCTTTCCTCCGGCGTGACTTTCAGAGAGACAGGCTTCTCAGCTCGGTCGAGGGAAAAAAGAGGAAGACCAGTCGATTGTCCGGGGGTCGCCTGGTCCTGGCAGTAGAACCAGGTCGACTGCCAGCCGCGGACCGACTCCGGGAAGGTGATAGAGGGAAAACAACTCTTCCCCCTCGTCTGGATCGCCAGGCCCCCGCACAGCTGGATCACTTGCGTCTTTTCATCACTTGACTTGGCCTTTTTAACCGACTGAGAGCGACAAGTGAAAATATGCTTGAAAAGCCCCCAATGCGGACAGCAACCCAGGAAGGCCTCGCACATGGAAATGAACGCAGCAAGATAGACTATGGAGTTGGGGGTAAAGTGATGGAGCTGCGCTCCGAAGAAATTCAAGAAACTCCGGAAGAAAGGATGGGGCGGCAGAGAAAACCCTCGGTCGATGTGGGTGGCTAGGAGCACGCACTCACCGTCACGGGGTTGAGGTTCGATCTCTCCTTCCGGAAGACGCGCAGCTTCGTGGGGAATGGCTCCCCCCTCGACCATGTCGTCAACATCGTCTTGCCACAGCACCGAGGGCATCCAGTCGCCCTGGATCCAACCTTTGGGCAGAGCGGTCCTGGAGGAGGATCCGCCCCGAGCAGATCTCTTCCCTTTCCCCGCCGCCGCCGCCTTCTTCGCGCGCTCCAAAGCGGTGGTCTTGCCCTTCACCATCATCGGCGGAGAGATCTCGCACGGACTCGCGGCGCTAGGGCAAGAGCGGAGGTAGCAGAGAGACTGGCAAAGAGAGGGAGGAAGAAGGAAGGAGAAGAGAGCGCACGGCTTAGAAACCCCGAGCCGGCAACTTATGAGAGGCCGCTTCCGAGTGGCTGACCGGTAGGCCCAGGCCATCCAGTCAAATCCTGCAACAGAGCGCGCGCGGTACGTGGCGAAAAAGGCGACGCGGAGATCGAGGAACTTCCGCTTTATCGCTCCCGATTACTGCGGTGGCTCCCGTCCCGCGCGCTTCCCAAAATCCAAATCCCGCGACATCCGCGGGCCGCAGAACAGCTTGCTAAAAAATAGAAGACCCCGATCGCGCCGGCACTCGGTATGGCACAAACAAAGAAATTCACTCGACGGAAGGCCTGGAATGGATCAAGGCGACTGAAAAAGGTTGGCGACGTCATCCGTGACGATTGTCCCGAAACGAAGCGCTCACATAGCCCGAAGAACCAGTCGGGAAGATCTCCAACTCTTTCCCCACTCTAACCTCGATCCATTCGGGGGCTAATGATGAAGACATGTACCTAGGGTAGGGACACGGACCTGACCGAAGGGTCCTACTCTAGGACACCCCTGGGAGAAAGCACCTTTCAATCGACTTGAAGGGATCCCAGTCGACAGATTCAAGACACTCGACCAAGAAGCTACCACTCGACCATGAAGCCATTCACTTGACTGCCAGGAGATCTACAGTCACTCCGTAGGCAAACGGTCAGTTGTTAAGTAGTCTTCATGGTCATTACAGCACTTTATTAGAGGCGTTACCAGTAACGCCCCACCTTAAATGTACCTTAAACCCCTGCATTACTGAGGGCAGGAGGGGGTCGGCGAACTCTATATAAGCCACCCCCCTCCTCAGTAGGAAGGGTTCGCACCCCTGTAATCTATACACGCATAATCCAGTCGACCGCCTCCGGGCTCTGAGACGTAGGGCTTTTACTTCCTCCGAGAAGGGCCTGAACTCGTAAACCTCGCGTGTAACAACTTCCCAATAGCTAGGATCTAGCCTGTCCATACTCACCCCCCTACATCACTGTCAGAGTTAGAACCACGACACCGGCAACCCCCGAATCCACGAATCCCGATCTCCATTCCCGCACCCCCTTCTTGCAAAGATGACGCCATGGAAATGCTTCGCGAAGGCCCGTACGATGGCCGTGTCGCCCCCCCCCCCCCCCCGGAGCGCCACCGCGTGCGCCAAGAGCGCAACCGCCTACGCCGAGTGTGCCGTCGCATCCGCATTAAGCGAGGCCGCTTCCGCCGAGAGGGCGTCTGCGGTAGCCGACAGGGCAGCTGCAGCAGCCGAGACGGTAGCAGTGGTTGCTACGATGGCGGCTGCAAAGGCCGAGAGCGCTCGAGCTGCCATCTGTGCTGCTCATGTCGCCCTGGCCCAGGTCGAGGCCATCCACGGTAAGATTGAGGATGCACACGCCAAGATATTCAAGGCCACCTTGGACTCCAGCATGCAACTCAAGTCTGAAAAGGCGGCAGTGGCCATGGAGCAACTGCTTCCTCATGAGGTCGCCGAGCGGGAGCTGGAGATGCAGGAGGCATCGTAGATTGAGGAGCGCCGGGAGGAGGAGTTGCGCGTGGCCGAGGTCATGGTAGAAAAGAGTCTGTCCGTCGAGGAATCGGCGGTGGACTACCAACGCGAACTCTAGCGCAGCCACTACTACGAGTACTACAACCTTGAGGGTGGCGCCGAGGATGAAGACGAAGAGGCGGTCGACTTCAGCAGGGGGTACGCGGAGTCCACCAACGGCGGCATGCCACCAGGACAAGTCACCAACGTCTCATCTCACACCGGCGATGCATAGGCTGGCGCGGCGGCGGTTTTTTAATTATGCGTACCTAGGCTTTGTTTTAATGCCGGTCTTTTGTTAGACCAATGTTTAGGTCAACTGACTCTGTGTAATTACTAAAATTGCTCGATTCAGTAAGTGTGGTCTTTCTGATGTATGCTCTTTTGTGTGCCCAAATTAGCAAGTGATGTTAAATTATGCAATGATGTACCCGGGGAAATTTCCAACAAAATTTGAATTATCAAACTCATCCCATCCACGTAAAGCAGAAGAATCGTTTGCGATGCACACAATCGTTCAAAGTGAATGGTCCGGCGGCACCGCGCGCGTTAAAAGTGAATGTGCCCATGCCTTGAGACCAAAATTTGAATTATCAAAGTCATCCCATGCGCGTAAAGCAGAAGAATCGTTTGCGATGCACATAATTGTTCAAAGTGAATAGTCCAGCAGCACCGCGCGCAAAGTTTCCCTCCACATTTCCAAAATTTTGGCCTACCGCCATAAAATCTAATCCCGCCCCCTTCCCCACCCCCTTTTCTCCCCAACCACAAGTCACATTTCCCCTGTTTCCTCCTTCCTTCCTTCCTTCCTTGCTAATCTATAGCCGCTTCCTCGCTCTCGCCACTACAAACAAAGACACATCCGTGACATTTTGGGCCGAACGAATTTTTTTTCTGTCATACATATGACACTTCTATGACGATAATTGTGACAAAACCCGGTATCATCATAGATGTGGTGGGCTCCTACTTCTATGACAACAAATCATGACAGAAAATGGGCTTTTCATCCTGGGCGGGCCGGAGACGCAGCTGCATGACATTCTTTGGGCCGTGCATGATGGAAAAAACCGTGGTAGAAGCGAGGGGGAGGAAAATTTCGGGGAGTTCCGGTTACGGTGGGAGGTCGGGGGCCAAGCGATGTGCGCTTATCTCGTACACGTATGCGCGTGTGTGCGAGGCGTTGGATCTAACTGAACCCGAGCGAGGCATTGGGCTCTAACTGATCCCGAGCGATTGCACTGTAGGCTACGCGTTAAGTGAACCCGAGCGATCGATCGATGGCTGTTAACTGAACCCGATCGAGCGATTCCTTCGCTACTGCTACTAACTAAAGCCGATCGATGCTGCCTCTGGATGAACAGTGAGCGTTGTGGGGGGGTGGATGAACAGTTCCCGGTGGGGGTGGATGAACATGACCCCATGGTGTTGCCTCTGGATGAACAGGACCCCGATCGATCGAGCCGGTTGGGGCTAGATGAACAGGACCCCGTGGAGGGCTGGATGAACAAGACCACCCCGTGGAGGGAAGGATGAATAGTAGACGGTGGAGGGCAGGATGAATAGTAGCCTGTGGAGGGGTGGTTGAACAGGAGCCCGTGGAGAGGGCTGGTTGAACAGTAGCCGGTGGAGTAGCGCGCGGTGGAGGCTGGATGAACAGGAGCCCGTGGATGAACAGTCGAGGGAGGAGGCTGGAGGAGGTCGACGGTGGATGAATAGTAGCTCGTGGAGGCTGGAGGCGGTCAACGGTGGAGACGAATAGTATCCCGTAGAGTCCCGTTTTGCGGTACGCCACACCCCTCCCGATGAACAGGACCCCTATTTCGACCGTAGCGCTCCAACACAAGTCCGTTTCGTCCGTTTTGCGGTACGCCACACCCCTCCCGATCCATAGGACCCCCGTTTCGACCATAAGAGGTCCGTTTCCTCCATTTTGCGGTACGCCGGACCCCTCCCGATGAACAGGATCCTGTTTCAAACGTGGCAGGTCGAACACAAGGCTGTTTCCTCCATTCTGCGGTACGCCAGGCCTCGTTTCCATCGCCTGTTCTGTCCAAGCCCTCCTGGTGAACACGACGCATTCCGTTGCCTCCCCATGAACATGACGCATTCCGTTGCCTCCCCATGAACATAACGCATTCCATTGCCTCCCCATGAACACGACGATGACGCTGTTTCTAAGTTCCGACCCAGCCATGTACACGAGCCCTAGCCGTACGTATGCGCGAGTAGGCGTTCGAGACCCCACCCGTATGTACACATACGTGGCCGTATTTTCTTTCTTGCACCCTGGCTGATGTACGTACGTGTACATGCTACGTGCGCGCCTCTACTACGACACGTGCACGCCTCTACATTGACCAGTATATATGAACGTACACGTTCACGACCAGAATGACAACGCTACGTATGCTTCGACCAGGTGGGTCCCGACTGTCAGGCACTTCCTTGCGTGCGAAGATGTAGCTGGTGTGTCCCAGCAGTCAGGGGGGCAAAATACGGTGGCCCGTCCGATGGGTCCCCGCTGTTAGGTGGAGGAATAATTATTTTGCACGTAATAAGGAGGCACTTCCTTGCTGCGGCTGTGGACCCAGCTGTCAGCCTCTCCACGTACAGTCCACGTCCGATGGAAGCCGTTCCTTGACCATGTTGACCACACCACGCCGAGAGCATCAGGGCGGTGGACGACGGTGAGGCCTGGGAAGGGGACGACGCGGAGCCAGGGAAGACGCGGCAGTGGATGCCCACGCATAGAGGAGTATGAGGGTTCACTGGTTCGATGCGGTGTGAGGCTGAGGCACGACAGACGCTGGTTTGGGCGGCTGGAGCAGGAAGACCAGAGGTTGAAGAAGCACTACGGCCGTTGGATGGACATCGTACGGTCACTGGAGCTAGAATCGTGCATATTGACTAAGTTGACAAAGCCCTCCCTCCCCGTCAACTTAGTAGGCCCACAAGTCAGCCTCCCACCAAGGTGGGTCCCAGCTAGCAGGGGGTATTCATTTTTTTGAGCGTAATAAGGAGGCACTTCCTTGCATGCGAAGATATAGCTGGTGGGTCCGAGCTGTCAGCGGCGGTAACGTTTTTTCGTGAAAATACAGAGGCCCTTTCGGTGGGTCCCTGATGTCACGTGGAGGAATCATTATTTTGCGCGTAATAAGGAGGCATTTCCTTGCGTGCGGCCTTGGACCCAGCTGTCGGCCTCTCCACGTACAGTCCACTTTAGATGCATGTCGGTCGTTAACCACGTTGACCAGGCCGCGCCGAGAGCACCAGGGCGGTGGACGACGGCGAGGCCTAGGAAGGGAACGACACAGAGGTAGGGAAGACTCGGCAGTTGTTTCCCACGCGGAGGGGAGTACGACTATACGAGGGTTTGCTGGTTCATCTGCCGTCGCCAGAGAATAACAGCAGGTGTGGGTGAGTAGAGGGATGGCTAGGCCAGCGATGGGAGTATGGTGGGGCGGTGAGGCCTGTGCGGCAGCACAGCCGGCCGCGGGGAGGAGGGAGCAGGTAGTCCCGTCGGCGCTTGTTTGAGCGGCTGGAGCAGGAAGAGTAGAGATTGAAGAAGCACGACGGCCGTTCGATGGACATCCAACAGTCACTGCTTGTGCGTCAACCTTTTTTAGGAAAGCCTCAAATCTGTGGAAAACAGCATACAGCTCATCTGCCATTATTTCTAAAAATTTACAGCACATTTGCTAATTCTTAAGGTTATTTTTGGAGCCCATATTCTTTTTGTTAGCATTACAGCCCATATTGTGGCCACGGTTAAAAAATTAACAAAATTTTGCATATTTCGGTGCGGTCCAAACTGTTTTTAATCCCAAAATTTCGACTCACATTCAAACTGATTTTAAAAATAAATGTATATCAATATAAAATCCAACAAATTCTCCACGCATAAAAATTAATGTAATTTTAAATCTCAAAATGAAAAAAAGGATATTTTAAACTAATTGCCGGTTTGATGTGTTTTAAAAATGTAGAGCCCATTTCTCATTACTGATGGGCCATTTTCTCGGCCAGCCAAATGAAGCTCTCCTTGTGTTGAAAGATTTGCAGCCCAACAGGTCAGACAAAGCGACTTACTTGGCAAATCACAAAAAAACTGGGCTGTGGCCGTGGACCCAGCTGTCAGCCTCTGCACGTATAGTACTCTTCAGATGGAAGTCGGTCGTTGACCACATTGACCACGCTGCGCCAAGAGCACCAAGGCAGTGGACGAAGGCGATGCCTAGGAAGGGGACGACGCGGAGCCAGGGAAGATGCGGTAGTGGATGCCCACGCGGAGAGGAGTACGAGGGTTCACTGGTTCGGCTGCAGCGTGAGGCTGCCGTCCCCACAGAATAACAGGGGGTGTGGGTGAGTAGAGGGATAGTGCCGGGGTTTCTGATCCACGGGCACCTATGGGACCGGCGGACCGGGTCCCTTTTGGTTCGGCGAGGGGCGGAGGTTGTGCAAAGAGCAGATCGAGGCGAAGCACGCGGGCGGTTGGTCGTGCGAGGAGTAAATCGAGGCGAAGCATGCGAGCGATTTACCCAGGTTCGGGCCGCACGGATGCGTAAAACCCTACTCCTGCTTTGTGGATTGGTATTGATGTCTAGCTCGGGAGCGAGACCGAGCGTGAGTGTGTGGAACTGCTGAACCCCAAGGCTCTCAAAATGGCCGACCCCCCTCTACGTTGCACACGGGCCTCCTTTTATACTCAAGGGGTTACCGACATAGAGCAACGGGGGCCAAGGGCAAAAACGGAAAGGGTGCCGTGGGTAGACTCAGCTAGGTGCTGTAGTAGGCACAGCTAGCTGCTACAGTGTTATCATACCTAACCCTGACGGCAGGGGACAAGGGCATTAAATGTCCGTCTGTGTCGCCTAGACAGCACCGAAAGGGACCGCTAGGGACGCCACCGTCTTGCCACGATGGTTGTCTTGTCAGCGCCTGCGTGCCACCGCACGCCCCTAGCTGCACAGCTTCCTGCCACGTGCGCTTGGGAGGGGCCCCAGAGCGACACGTGGGTGGATGTGCTGGAGCACGGGCGTGGAGTGGGGGCTTGCTGCGGCAAGCGCCTTGCCGCGGCCGTCGACTTGTCGCTTCCGGGAGCTTGTCACTCACCGGGCCTTGTCGGCGTGCGTAGCGCGCCGCGGCAAGTTCCTTGGAATGCCTTGGACGGCCTTCCCAGCAAGCGCCTCTTGCCGGGGCCTTGGGACGCTTCTGATGGCCTTCCCGGCAAGCTCCTCTTGCCGGGGTCTTGACTTCTTCCCGGCAAGCTCCTCTTGCCGGGGTCTTGTCTTGAGTACTTTGTTCTTGAATGGTCTTCAAAGGGACCACGGAGGGTCCTGGCGGTCACCCGGCAAGCCTTGCCGCGGGGATGCTGCGACTGCCCGTGCACGAGTTCGGGGTACTAGGGTACCCCTACTCTAGTACACCGACAGGAGCCCCCGTGCCTGGGCCAGACACGGTGCCGAGCGCTGTTGGAGGCCCAAAACAGTGCACGGGCACGCGCGGCCTAGGTTACGCCGAGTCCTCCTCCGCATCCACCGCGCCCTCCCCCCGACGGCATGCGTTGAATGCAGCGTCGTGGGGGAGGTCGTGGGGGTTCCTTCTCTCGAAATGCGGAACGTCCGCCCCCTTCCCCCTTTAAGAGCAGGGGAATCGGGGGCAGTCGGCCCATTCGCCCGTTGCCGTTCCCAATCTCGGAAATCTCCGCCGCCCTCTCGCCTCCCCAAAGCAGAGAGAGAAAGCAGCGCTCCGCCCTCCCCCGTCGCCAGCACCACCAACGTCGTCCATCCCCTCCACTGCTTCCGCCATGGCTCCCAAAGCCGACAGGGGGAAGACCGTGAAGACGACCGAGGCGCAGCGGCTCGCGGCGCTGCGGAAGACGCGGGCCGTTTTCCCCCCCAGGCTTGGCGCGAAGGAGCTGAGGGTGGACTATTCTCTGTTCTGGTCGGCGGAGACGCGCGCGCATCCGCGCACAAGAGTTCTCCCCGCTGCCGCCTGTAAGACTGCCCCAAATGGGTATGCCTTCTTCGCGTTGTTCTTCTATTGCGGGCTCTGCCCGCCCTTCTCTGATTTCTTCTGCGACGTCATGAACACCTATGGGTTCCACCTCCTCGACTTCACCCCCAACGCCGTTCTGACGACGGCAGTTTTTGCGCATCTCTGCGAAAACTTTGTCGGAGTTCTTCCCAACGTAGCCCTCTTCCGCCATTTCTTCACTCCTCGAGTAGAGAGAGGAGAGCCTCTATCCGGCGGGATCGCCTGGATCTCGAGGACCGGTAAGAAGGAGACCTATCTGGAGGGAGAGTTCCGCGGCAAATGGGAGGAGTGGAGGGCTGATTGGTGCTGGATTGTCGAGGAGAGTCCGCAGCCTTTCACCGCCCGGCGTCAAACCCCGGTGGCGCGCGGCGACGACTGGAGCGACCTGGCCCCGGAGGACGGCAGGCTGGGGATCGCCGTCACCAGGATCCTGCGCCTCCGGAATGCCGGGCTCACTGTCGGCGCTGTTGGCGCAGACTTCCTCCGCCGCCGCATCGCCCCCCTGCAAGAGCGGGGGAGGCCAACTTGGGAGTTCAAGAACGCGGCAGACATTATGAGGCTGCGGCCGGGCCTCAACTACAACTTCACAGTTCTGGAGCTCCATGCGATGCTGCAGGAGCTGTTCAGGTATGACCCCCAGCATCTCGAGGTGTTCAGGTTGCCGGGGGGCGTCGTGCCTTTGTGCAACAACTCCGCGCTCGACCGCATCCGTGCAATGATGCCGGAATGCAACTCGCACAGGATTGTGCCAACTTGGCAGGAGCCTGCCGACGAGGTCGTGCAGCACTTCTTGGACAACTTGGTGGAAGTGGCCGTCTGCCCCGACGAGAAAGACGGCCTCACCCGCGACACCACTGACGCGGAGATGGCGCGCATCGCCACCAGGCTGGAGGAGGCGGCGGCAGCCGCAGCCATGGGCGAGTTTGGGTTCACCACCACGGAAGCAGACGCGGCAGAAGTGGCGAGCTGTGGCGAGCAAGGGGAGTCTGCCGGCAAGGAGGGGCTTGCCGGGCAAGATGCTGAGCCCAGCGAGCCTACCAAAGATACGGGCAGCTCGCGGCAAGTCGACTCCTCTTCCTCCTTGCCTCCGGACAGCCCACCAGAATCAGAGGCCCCAACGCCGCCCAGGAGACGTCTCCGCAAGGTTGGCGATGAGGCGGAGCGGCAAGCGGGTCAACAGTCGCCACGCCGCGTGACGCGCTCGACCACGGCAAACACCGTTGCCGCGGGAGCGCCTCATGCTACGACGGCAACTGGAGCGGGGTCCAGCCGGACCACCGCTTCAGTCCCTGCCGCTTCCCGTGCCGTGCCGACAGCCGGAGCGGGGTCTTCTAAGACCGCCACCACTGCTCCCGCTAAGCGGCCAAGGGAAGCTTCTCCTCCGCCTCCTCGCTGTGGGAGCGCGCCGGGCTTCGACTTCTCCGCGCTGAGCTCCGACGAGGAGGATGAAGAAGAGTAAGCTTCTCTTGCTGCACTCGCATTTCTTCGGTTTTTGTTGTTGTTCTTGCTTCTCAATTGCTTTTCCCTGAGCCTGCTCCTTTTTAGGACTCTGGCCCAGAGAGCGGCAAAGAGAGCTAAGGCCCCGGTGGTCATCGTCGAGGACGTGCCCACTGCGACAACAGGTGGCGCACCCGAGACAACCTTGCCGGACCTGGCGACTTTCCTCCATGGCAGCCCCCAGCGTAAGTGTGTGAACTTTTTTCCGCGGTGAGGCACGCATGGGTACTTGTCTTTGCTGATATCCGCTTGTTGCCTTGTGTAGGAGCAGAGCAGCCTCACCAGGAGCGTCCGGAGACAGCCCCCGGCATGCCATCTGCTTCAACTACGCCGCCCAGGGAAAATTCTCCGGCAAGGGATTCTCCGGCAGGGGGTGGCTCTCCGGCAAGGGGAAGCTCTCCGCCAAGGGACGGCACCAGCATCCCCCCAGCGGCAGAGACCATGGCCACCGAGCCCAGCGCAGGTAATCTCCTTGCTTCAAATCTTCCCTTGGGTTCTTCTTCTTCTGGTCTCTTTGAGTTTTTGGCTGGATCTTGTTTGACTCTTCCCCCCTTTGCCGGCCATCAGACCCATCCGCTGCGGAGCGGATGGAGATCGAGGTCGCCGCTGAGGACGCAGCCGGTGGTGGCGACGCCACCAGCGCCGAGGCCGCCAAGGTTGGCGCCACGGCGGCTGGCGAGGGATCTGGCGATCGTACTGACGGCCCAGAGGACGCAGGAGCGCCAGGCGCTGTACCGACCACCGACCCGTCCGCTGAGGCCGCAGTGGCAAGCATCGAGGAGCCCCAGCCGGGCGTTTACTTGAAAGCCGGTGAAGGCGTCTTCATCAACCTCCCCTGGGCATCAAGCTCCAGAGCGCCGGCCGAGGGGGAGGTCTTCGACGGGGAAGTGCTCGCCTCCGCGGGACTGAAGCTGGTCGACGCGCCGAGCAGCAGCAGCAACGAGCCCGAAGAGGAGCGGCTGCTGCGCAGGTTGATGTCGCTCTACCGCGCGCGACAAGCCAAGCTGGAGTCCCGCGAGGCGCTCGTCGCGAAGGCGGGAGCAGACATTGAGAAGCGCGCAGACAAGCTCGGGGGTTTCCATCGGGAAGCTCTCCGATCCCTGGCGGAGGAGCGGGAGCAGCTCGCTGAAGCGAAGAAGGCCTTTCTCCTCGAGAAGGCCGAAGGCGAAGAGCTGCAGCGACTGGTCGCCATGAAGCTAGCCGCGGAAGAGGGCGAGCAGGCGCAGCAGAAGGTCAACCTCGACGCTCACGAGGAGGAGCTTGCCGCGTGCGAGGAGAAGCTGGGCGGAGCACTCAAGCAAGCGGAGGATGCTGCCGCCGCTGCCGAGGCCGCCAAAAAGGTGCTGGAGATGAAGGTGGTGCAGCTGGAGGCTGACCGCAAAGCATATGGCGAAGAGCTCAGCGCCGCCAAGGACTCCAACGCCGCCCTCGAGTCGAGGCTGGTCGCTTTGACCAAGGTGCTGGACGGCGCCAAGGAGCGGGAGGCGGCCCTGAAGAAGGAGATCGATGCCGACAAGGCGTTGCTGGAGAGTGCTGCCACCACCCAAAACGCCTTTAGGGATACGGTGGAGCACTGGACAGAGAGCCTCGTGAACGCCGCCGGGGACATCGACAAGGAGCTGGCGCAGCTGGGGGTGGAGGACTTCGGGTACTCCTCCGACCAGAACCTCCAACCTAGCGCCAAGCTCACTATGTTCTTCCAAGGCGTGGCGACGGTGCTCCAGCGGCTCCGGGATGAGATCCCGAAGCGGCTGGCCGACGAGTCGCGCGAGATCTGTGCGGGAGCCCTTCAGAAGGTGTTGATGAAGGTGGCCTTCCGCAATCCAGGCCTCTGCCTCCACAACGTCCTAAGATCCTTGCCGCCTGATATCGATCGGGAAGAGCTTAAGGCCCTTGTCGCACCCATTGTGGACAAGGTGAGCGGGATCAAGAGGGTCGAGGGCGACCGCGTCGACTAGGCCGCCGGCTTCCTTCTTTCCATGTCGCTGCTAGCTATGTCATAGAAAACATTTATTAGAGCTGCGACAAGCTATTTTGTAATATAACTTTCTTCTGGGTAGCCATTGCAATGTTATTCCCTTTACTTGACTCCTCCCTTTGTATGTTTTTGCCCTACGCTTTTAGGGAACTTGCCGGTGCAGGCATCCGAACCGCGAGCGCTGGGCGCGGAACTGGCGGTGTCGCTACCGGCAAGAAACCTTGTCGCAGCCAGCTGCAGCTCACTTAAGTTGCTGAGCGGGGCTCGAAGGAAAGTAAGGGCACGGCTAGTGTAGCAACTAGCCGCAGCTAAGTTACGTTGTTGAGCAGGCTCAAAACAATGCAAGGGCGCGGCTAGTGTAGCAACTAGCCGCAGCTCACCTAATGCTGTTGAGCAAGCTCGAAACAACGCAAGGGCGCAGCCAGCTACGAGTTGGCTCCTCCGCACATAGGTTTCCCATACAAAGTGCAGTCGTTCAAGGGAGATAACTTAAAATTTTAAAAAATTTGGCTGCTCAAACTTTGGAAACTTAGCTTTTCTGTCGTTTGCTTCCCGGCAAGACAAAATTCTTGAACGACGCCTGGTCCATACCCTTCTCTTCTCCCTTCCCCCCCGGCAAACTTGTGGGCGAGGGATCCTTTCTTTCCTTGGAAGAAGGAAGAAAAGAAAGAAGAGAAAATAAAGATATAGAGCCTTGCAGCTCGTTATCGCTTACCGTGGGGTTGGTGCTGCACAAATGTCAGATCATATATGCCAGAAAATAGAAAGCATAAAATCAACAAAATGCGCGGAGCACGCGAGCTTTACTTGCGCACGGGATCTGCGCCCGGCCTCGTACAAAGGATTACATGCAACAGCGGCAAGACTTTGTACGAGAGGTGGTTGCCGGAACGGGTTCCGACAACCGCGCCTTACGGGTAAAACTTACGAAGATGCTTGATGCTCTAGGAGTTGCTCACTGGGATGCCATCTTCGGTCCCAAGGCGGACAGCGCCGGGCCCAGTGACTCGTTTCACCCGGTAAGGGCCTTCCCATTTCGGCGTCGACTTTGTGTGTTTTCACCCCACGCTTTTAGGGAACTTGCCGGCGCAGGTACCAGGGCCGTGAGCACTGAGTGCGGAACATCAGCAGGCTGTTGGCGGTGCCGCTATCGGCAAGAAACCTCGTCGCAGCTAGCTGCAGCTCACTTAAGTTGCTGAGCGGGGCTCGAAGCAAAATAAGGGCGCGGCTAGTTAAGCAACTAGCCGCAGCTAACTTATGCTGTTGAGCAGGCTCAAAACAATGCAAGGGCGCGGCTAGTGTAGCAACTAGCCGCAGCTCACCTAATGTTGTTGAGCGAGCTCGAAACAACGCAAGGGCGCAGCCAGCTACGAGTTGGCTCCTCCGCGCACAGGTTTTCCACACAAAGTGTGGCCGTCCAGGGGAGATAACTCAAAAATTAGAGATCTGGTTGCTCAGGCTTTGGCAACTTATCTGTTCTGGGTGTGTTGACGTGCATGGTGGTCTTGGGCGCTCCGAGATCCACCAGCTCGATCTTGATCCAGCGAGTGCATGGTACCGTGAGTACCATGGCACTGCCGGTCCCGCGCCTCCTGAGATGGGCGCGGAGCATGCACGGACGCCGAGGTCTTGGAGTGCGCCCGGTCGTTGTGGGAGCCGGCCACGCCGCCGATGGGCAGCGCAGCCTTGCCCTGGGACCTGGCGGCACCGTGAGTTCCCTCGTCGATATGTGCCCTTCCGCCGGCGCCTGCACCACCATCCGTTTGCTCCGGCGGTGGGTCGCTCGGCGCGGACGGAGCGGCTGCCTCCGAAACTTTCTTCTTTGGCAGCATGTTGATGAAGATGGTGAAGATCGATGAAGTAGATGAAGATCTAGCCCGCAAGAACGCCGGATCTGATTCACACAACTTCGACGCCCCCTACCTGGCGCGCCAGAGATGCCGGGGTTTCTGATCCACGGGCACCTATGGGACCGGCGGACCGGGTCCCTTTTGGTTCGGTGGGGGGCGGAGGTTGCGCAAAGAGCAGATCGAGGCGAAGCACGTGGGCGGTTGGTCGTGCGAGGAGTAAATCGAGGCGAAGCACGCGAGCGATTTACCCAGGTTCGGGCCGCACGGATGCGTAAAACCCTACTCCTGCTTTGTGGATTGGTATTGATGTCTAGCTCGGGATCGAGACCGAGCGTGAGTGTGTGGAACTGCTGAACCCCAAGGCTCTCAAAATGGCCGACCCCCCTCTATGTTGCCCACGGGCCTCCTTTTATACTCAAGGGGTTACCGACATAGAGCAATGGGGGCCAAGGGCAAAAACGGAAAGGGTGCCGTGGGTAGACTCAGCTAGGTGCTGTAGTAGGCACAGCTAGCTACTACAGTGTTATCATACCTAACCCTGACGGCAGGGGACAAGGGCATTAAATGTCCGTCTGTGTCACCTAGACAGCACCGAAAGGGACCGCTAGGGACGCCACCGTCTTGCCACGATGGTTGTCTTGTCAGCGCCTGCGTGCCACCGCACGCCCCTAGCTGCACAGCTTCCTGCCACGTGCGCTTGGGAGGGGCGCCAGAGCGACACGTGGGTGGATGTGCTGGAGCGCGGCCGTGGAGTGGGGGCTTGCCACGGCAAGCACCTGGCCGCGGCCGTCGACTTGTCGCTTCTGGGAGCTTGTCGCTCACCGGGCCTTGTCAGGGCGCGTTGCGCGCCACGGCAAGTTCCTTGGAATGCCTTGGACGGCCTTCCCGGCAAGCGCCTCTTGCCGGGGCCTTGGGACGCTTCTGATGGCCTTCCCGGCAAGCTCCTCTTGCCGGGGTCTTGACTTCTTCCCGGCAAGCTCCTCTTGCCGGGGTCTTGTCTTGAGTACTTTGTTCTTGAATGGTCTTCAAAGGGACCACGGAGGGTCCTGGCGGTCACCCAGCAAGCCTTGCCGCGGGGATACTGCAACTGCCCATGCACGAGATCGGGGTACTAGGGTACCCCTACTCTAGTACACCGACAGATAGCATGGGCCAGCGGTGGGAGTACTAGGGGCAGTGAGGCCTCCGCGACATCACAGCCGGCCACGAGAGGTAGGAGCACGCGCAACGACCGGCGCAGCTTTGGGCGGCTGGAGCAAGAAGACCAGAGGTTGAAGAAGCACTACGGCCGTTGGATGGACATCGTATGGTCACTGGAGCTAGAATCGTTCATATTGACTAAGTTGACAAAGCCCTCCATCCTCGTCAACTTAGTAGGCCCACAAGTCAGCCTCCCACCAGGTTGGGTCCCAGCTCGCAGGGGGAGTATTCATTTTTCTGTGCGTAATAAGGAGGCACTTCCGGTGGGTCCGAGATGACAGCGGGGGGGGATGTTTTTTTGTGAAATACGGTGGTCCGTCCGGTGGGTCCCAGCAGTCAGGGGCAAACATTTTTTTCGCGAAATACGGTGGCCCGTCCGGTGGGTCCCAGCAGTCATGGGGGAAACATTTTTTCCACGAAATACCGGTGGCCCGTCCGGTGGGTCCCTGCTATCAGGTGGAGGAATAATTATTTTGCGCGTAATAAGGAGGCACTTCGTTGCGGCTGTCGTGGACCCAGCTGTCAGCCTCTACACGTACAGTACTCTTCTGATGGAAGTCGGTCGTTGACCACATTGACCACGCCGTGCCGAGAGCACCGCGGCGGTGGAAGACGGTGAGACTTAGAAAGGGGACGACGCGGAGCCGGGGAAGACGCGACAGTGGATGCCCACGTGGAGAGGAGTACGAGGGTTCACTGGTTCGGCTGCGGTGTGAGGCTGCCGTCGCCGCAGAATAACAGGGGGAGTGGGTGAGTGGAGGGATGGCTTGGCCAACGGTGGGAGTAGTATGGGGACGGTGAGGCCTCCACGGCAGCATAGCCGGCCACGGGAGGCAGAAGCATGCGGCACGACCGGCGCTGCTTTGGGCGGCTGGGGCAAGAAGACCAGAGGTTGAAGAAGATCAGAGACTGAAGAAGCACGATTGCCATTAGATTGACATCTAACGGTCTCACGCTGGTAGAGTCGATTGTTGACTAAGTTTCTTTTTTGAAAAACCTTGTGTACGCATGAACTTAGTAGGCCCACAAGTCAGCCTCCAAATCTGTGGAATACAACATAAAGCCTGTTTGCTATTTTTATAATTTGTAGCCCATTTGCTAATTCTTAAGTAATTTATTACAGCCCATTTTCTCCCCAGGATCATGGTCAAAAAGTCCAACCTTATTTTGCATATTTCGGTGGAGTCCGAACTGTTGTAATCCCGAAATGATAAACATTTTTTAAGAACTTATTGATTTGTCAAAAAAATCATTTTGTTTTTGTAAGCAAATAAGACGTGGGACAATTTAGTTGGTTTAAGGGAAAACCAGTGGTAAAAAAATCAGCACTGGGTGGGAAAAAACAACAAAAATAAGGATGTAAATGTGAAAAGGGAATTTTATGTGTTTTCAATATAATGATACGTGTATATGAACCAGTAAAACTATAGGTAGAGATTAGAAAACGGATGTAGGACATGCGTTTCAAGAGGAAAATAGAACTGGGTTGTGTGTTTGATTCAGTAAAAAACTGCATGCGGATGTTATAAGACAAAATATAACTAACGCTGGTGGGCCAGAGGCCAGTAGATACCTGCTGGATCTTTGTGCCCCGTTATTGTCATGGGATTGTCCTGTTAAAAACAAAACAACCCTGGGCAATCTACAGCCCAGTTGAAACTTGCTTGACATGAAAAAACAATATACGTGCTCAATAAACGAGAGAATTCTGCAAGTAGAGACTGATAACTGGGATGCAGCACGGATATTGTTTTTTATCGTGATAATAAGTGCATGCACTTGTTTCTAAAAAATTGGAGAACTGGGAATTCGAATGGTGGGTGCTTATGCTACCCATCAAATAAAAATCAGGTGCCTGAAAATTCGTTTCGAAACAAATGATTCAGCTTTATATCCACGTCGACCCTCGGCATGATGGTTGGAAGCAAGTGCAAGTTCATACCAAGAGATCGTTAACAACAATACCAACTTGCGGATGAAAAGGTAGTACAACTACCAAACTAACTTATAATCTTTTTACTCCTGGCCCTAGTGTTCGTCTGGTAGAAAATCTTAAAGAGGACCAGCTCCCGCTCCTTCTCTTGCTCTAGGTCCCTGAGGTGGTACTGGTGCATCACCCAGTTGGTCCTCTACTGGTTGCAGTTCTTGTTGGTGTGCAGCACCAGAACCTTTTTTGCTGCCCGTCTGCCAACCGTTGACCATCATCAGCAAGGTATTGCCGGTCTTGTGCCACATCGCATGCATGCCGCACTCAGACTGTATCTTGTGACGCGTCCACACGCCCATTTTGAACGCCCTGGAATTGCGCTGGAAGAAATGCTTCCTTAGGCCACTCAGTGTGATACCTGCAGTATTGTGGAATACAGGTTTTAGTGTACCTAGTTGGCATTTTCATAACATCTTTGGCATGTTGCAGTCACTTGTTTCACTTTTTATTAACTGTCAAATTGTAATTGCTTCACTAGGTCTGCGTCTAAAAATAAAAATAGAGCTATAAACAAAGGAATATGTTTGTGCAAGTAGACGGTCGATCGGTGTCTTACCTGGAAGTTTCTCAAGTTGGGTGTAACATATGTCGTGCTCGCTGTCGATGGTTGGTATGAACAAATCGATGAGAGACTGAAATCTCGCGCTGTCAGCACTCACTTTGGCCTCAAGGTGCTCGATCAGCTCCTGATCCGTGGGATCAAACTTGATGCCAGCCGGCAGCACGGGCCAATCCTTCTTCAACTTGCATCGGTAATTCCAGTTATATGGTAATCAATGTATGATCAATCGACTGTTTTACGTGAATGATGAAAGATTTCGACAGATAAGTGGTACTCAAAATCTGAAGTCCAGAATACCCGAACACGCCATCGGGATTCTTGTGTCACCTCACGCGCAGCATGTTGTCACGTCAATTCAATGTGTGGACATGATGAATAATTTGACTGACGTATACTAATACTGCTACTGTACTACTTACTAGTCGTATTTAGTGTCAGAATTTATACATAGGTTTAACTAACAAGTACGCACTTGAATCCTAACTGATATATATGGCTTCTGCACAGCATCTCCATCATCATTATCAGTACATCCTACGCAGGTGAGTTAGGATGCACTTGATCCCAGGAAGGTATCTATCCTTCAAACCAGAGGAGTGCTTCAAACTAATAACAGTACATAATATCCAACAAAAGAGGGTCGTGCTATAGCAACAGAATACATGACTCAGTCTAGATATCAGCATGAATCAAGTTGTGCATATTTGCTGTTGGCATGAACCACATCGCCGCATGTCGGGTTTGCAAAAGCCATCCATCGCATGGAAGCTTGATGCCTTTCACACACTGAAGATTATCTGGCAACAAGTTGTGTCAACGAATCTCTGGATATGGTGATTCATGAAAGCCATGGTATGATGTGTAAACACAGACCCCCCTCGCGAATGGAAATTGCATAGCACAGTAATCATCGCCGGTGATATGATCGATGATTGGTTGGATGATCGGATAATTGAGCCCGAGGAACAAGGAGTGGTTGCCGAGGCTATAAACCCGCCTCCAGTTGAATACGCCTAGCCCAACAGAGCTGGGATCTTTCTCGAACACGAAGCAGCCATAGCCATCAATGTCACGAACGCCCCACGCATTGTACTTCATGTGGTTTGATGTAATGGTTTGGTCAATTTGGTACGTGCGAATGAGCATCAAATGACCGCCGTCAGCTGAATGAGCGATAAACCACCACCCATCGGCTGGTATGATTCCAGGTCCGAGAATCATGAAGGCTAGCACATTTGCGTCTGCTGCAACAATTCAAATTGGAGACCAAAAGGACAAAAATAAACAATCATGTTAAGAGTATGTGTGGAATTAAAGTTATTATAACAGTGACACATATCATAGACAGAGAATTGCAATGCCGTGGTCATAATCATACCCCAAGTTAAAAAAATAAGCCAATGGCTTTCATATTCTAGCAATATGTCATGGTTCAAACATCATGTAACAATGAGAGGAAAATAGCTATGACAGCGCCTACTCATATTCTACCATAACACTTAGTACTACTATTCTCATATCAACTCTAAGCAATAACATGCCTTGTTATAAAAATCTTGTAAACGAGAGTAACATATAGCAATCATGATGTTATGCTCATAATATTTATTCTAACAATCATTAGATGCCAATTGTTCTCATATCAACTCTAACAATAACATGTGTGGTCATAAAAATCTAGGAAATGAGAGGAACATATAGCAATGATGTGGTTATAGACATGCTATGCATTCTAAATTTTTAACAAATGAACAGGCAGTCGTATTCATAAGGTAAAGATGAGATGAGATAGAACAATTACACGACGATAGATTCCACCAATATAGGTAGCCAATCTGTGCGTCGACCGCGTAAACGATGCCATCATGCACTATAGCATCAGACAGAAATGTTTCCTCAACAGGATTGATGATGAGCCATAACCATGTATGGCGACCGGATTCCAGATAGACTAATCCCTTGTTGAACAAGGCAATGAGATTGTAATCCATGTAGTCTTCTGATGGTGTGGACACTTCGCAGATTACAACTTTCTGCAAACAGAGGTCGAGCCAAAAGCTTGACGCGTCTTGTGCGTAGTAGGCAGGAGTGTCCGGCGGGCCGCGAGGCTCGATGGCGGCGGTATCCAACGATGGAAGGGTGATCTCTCACTGGGTGTAGATATCCATGAGACGCCATGGACTACCGGTGTGGTGGATGAGGACGATCCAGTTGGCCTTCATGCCCGCCCAGTAGTGGCCGCGCATGAAGGATAGGTGGACGGGTAGTGGTAGCATGTCGAGGGGCACCATGGCAACCTCCATAGGATCGTCAAGTCAGTGTCTGGGCCACCTGCGAGGATCGGGCATCAGCAAGCAGGGTGTCTTGAAAAGAGCCGGCCGGTTGCGGACGAGTAGACGGTACAAAGACACCGAGCATGCGGCCAGACGGATGGTGCTGAGTAGGTCCATATGACTACAGATCAGCTCCAAGAGAACATCGAGGAGGGAATTCCAATCGCAGCTCTGCATGTCAGTCGGTTCTGCCATTGGGGTTTTCGGTGCCTGCGAGCCAGCGGGTAAGTGGATTCGGGCGGGCGAGCAAAGAAGCTTCTCCTCGTGTGGTCGAGCAGTGAGTGGGGGGGATATGGTATGCTTGAGCTACCAAGGAAGATGGCGCGGGCGGGCGAGTAGTGAGCGGGGGTAAATGGTGTGCGGCCGACGATGGGGAAGAGAGGAGGAAGAAGAAGAGACTAGTTGAATAGTTCTCTCTGACCGAGATGGGGAATAAATGGATCGCGAGTACTTCCTTTCTACAGTATCCCTATGCCTCTATGCTCACTTCACTCATTTTGCTCCGTACCTAGTCACTTGTTGAAATCTGTAGAATGACAAATACTCCGTATTTGGGAACAGAGGGAGGCTTTTACTCCGTACTATTTGGGAACAGAGGGAGTATCACCATATGGAGGGAACAGAGGAAGCTTGAAATATGAACATGTCAATGGGAGGGAGTAAAGTTTTGTTTAACTGATTTCTTTGCTCTGCCAACTGACAGGTGGGACCCAGAAACCAGGTGACAATTTAACCAGTCAACAAAGTGCCACGTCGACTATGTGGCCGGTCAGTAGGGTGCAATACGGTGCTCTACGATGAGCTAGTGATCGCATAATCGCCGCAAAACTATATATAGTGACCGTAAAGAGCGTACTGTTACATACGTTGACCGCCAGTGTATTTTTCTTGTTTCAAATTAAGCCAGATTAATCGGCAAGGACGCAATATGGACTACTACTACTAGTACTAGTACTGCTTTGATGTGTCCCATCAACTCGTCGAACGAGGAGAATCCTGCTTACTACGCCTCTCCCTCACCCACGCGCGCGGTGGTTCGTAGGACGAGGGGAGGGTTTTGACTACAGCGCCCTCTCCCTCTCCCTCTCCCTCGCGGTGGACGTGCAGCAGTTCAATCGGTGTCAGATTGCGAGAAGCATATTGTACTGTAGTATTATCATTGTTGGACCTTCCGAAGAGGCGAAGAGCCAAGTGCAAGGTTCACACGAGTACGAACTGTTGAACCTCCCGAAGAGGCAAAGAGCCAAGTGCAAGGTTTTATAGGAGTTGTCGTCCTAGTAGGAGTGTACTAGTACAACTATAGTGAACGATGCTACTGTATGATGCCGCCACGTCATGTATATCCAAAGCTGTGCCACCCTTTTTTTCTCAAAGAGCATGTTGGAGCCCGTGCAACAACCACACAAGTTGCATGTACACATAGCACATTTACTAGTAATAAATTATAAAGCACAAATGCCAGTATGCCACACAGGTTCATCTCCAACTCATGTGATAAATTTGTGCATGACTAGTCTACATATATTCACAGCGCTACCGTTCACAATTACCATACTCCACTTACACGTTATAGATGGGCTACATGTCCTCCTCCAGGTTCCTGTCCCAGGTGTTCTTCATGGATGGCGCGATCCATAGCGGTGGGCAACGGGAATCATTGTCGCAGCTTTCTTGTCCGGTTCCACACGATGGAGACTCATCCAAGCTAAAGCGGCATAAATCAGGGATAGCGTGTCCCAGCATGTCATTCATCCAGTGGTGCGCACTGAAGACACAACCATGCTTCATGAACGGCAGGACTTTCGTGTCATGCACGGAAAGTGGCATCCGCTTCACAATGGGGTAGCTATCCCCGATGAAAAGTGAGTACTCTCCAAGAGTGTTCCTCGGCACCCACGTAGCATCACGGGGGTCGAACTCAGCGCCGTTCATCTGGTACACGCGGCATCCCAGATCTGGACACATGGTGACGTACATAGTCAAGGTCCATGCATAATAATGTTGTGCTCAAATGTGGCTGTCAGTAATACTGTGCACCAAATAGTACTACTCCGGTATAGAGGAAGTAAAATAACCGGCTTATTATATATAGCCACTCTTGGCTACATGGATGAGATAGTAAGACATGGAAAAACAAAAATGGTGGCAGCTAGTGGGTTCAAGTCTTCAAGGGCCTAGCTAGCTATACGCGTCCTCCAAGGTAAAAAGTACTCCTGCTAGTACTACAAAGTATAGTACTAGTAGTCTAGTACAACAATAAAAGAGAAGGCGAGAGGGTTAAAAAATGGAATACCTGGGTAGATGGTGACAGTCCGATCATGGTAGATTATGTGACCATGTTGCACATCAGTGGTACCATGGGTAACGACTGCTAAGATAGTTGATCCCAATATGCCAAAGTCAGATACAAGGTTCCAGGTTAGACCGAATCGCGGATGCAAATGCACATCCAGGATCGGCGATCTTATTTTGATCGCGGGATGACTGGTCCCTGCAAAATAATGGAGTACCGCTAGGGATGCAAATGATGGTTTGTGCATTCCGTTTGTAATCTCCCGTATCGTAGGATGTCAACCAGATGAAACAAGTCCCCTGGCTTGTCACCGGGAAGATGCGGCCTAGATGGCACACGGCGTCTTCGAACGTGTAGGGGTACAAATCTGCCGCTGCCAACATGCACCAGCCTCTGCCGTTACTGCCTCCTGCATTGATGGCAATCCTTATGTCGAACACCGCGATGAGATAGTAATATTCGTAGCCGCGTCGCTTTGTCGGTGGGTCCGCAATTGCTATCTTCTTCAATCTCATGTAGGCATCATCATACGTATTCTTGCCCAGCCAGTCCGGAAGGCCGATCCCAATGGTGGAGAAGGGGTCTACCGGAACGGTCGCACTGCTGTGGATGTTGTGCAAAATGATGGTGGTATCCGGCCGGAGGTATGCAAGCCAATCTTCGTTGGCACCGACCCAGACCTATATAAAAGACAATGGGCAGCGAGAAATTATGGGATGGAAATGGAATAACTAAGTACTACATGATCAAACTCCATTACTGACCTGCTCATCAGACAAAATCCGACTACCTTTCAACGTCGGCAACTCTAGCGGAGTCAACGTGCAACCATGGCCAGGGAGCGGTGGACTGTTCGAAGGATTGTCCCATAGAAGAACCTTCTCCTCAACGATGCATGGAAGACCAACAAGCATGGCCTGTTTAAGCAGCATCTTGAAAAAGTTGGTGCAGGAAGCACCGAGTCTTGCGGCGGTGAGGACGTCGGAGCGGCGTGTGATTTCTCCCACAGGATCATCATCCAAGGTCTCCCAGCCCCGACGAGGAGGAGAACATCCTGGCAAATCCATGGGAGCAGTGATGAATTGCCTTCTCTTCGGGGGGAGGTGAACTGGCGAGGAGGAGATAAGAGCGTAGTAACCGCAGGGGTGAGGCTATTATTTACTACTAGTACTCCCTCTGATTCTTTTTACTCTGCACATAAGAGCAGACCCGAATACCAAGGCAGGGGCTCGCTGCATGCTTTTTGGACGGAAATACCCCTGGCGCATGGATTGGAGGAGTTAGCAGCTATAAATGCCCCATGCAGCCCATTGGCTGTCCGCCCGCGTTCTCCTCTCTCTGCATGCTGCATGGATGTCTCCCTCTCTCTCACATGACTGCATGCGGTGGTGCTAGCCTATGAGAAGCTCGCATGGAGATAGCAATCTACTCTCAAGAAGAGATTTTTTTGAAAGAAAGGGATTATGGAACATTATGGGATTGCATTATACTGTAAATAATAGCACTAGTAAGAAAATGTTGGCACTAGGTAGTAGTTTTTGGCGTGGATTAAGAAATTTTGGGTATGTTTTTGCCATTTTTTGTAAACGCCAACTAGTGTCAAAAAACGTCTTACATTATGTGATGGAGGAGTACGTACTCGTACTGTAGCAGTACTAGTACTACTTTTCTCAACTAGTAGTGCGATGTACTGTACTTCTAGTCTAGTCTAGTATAGTGCACCAGTTTTGAACTATTGAATCTTAGGGCCAAGGAGATACAGTTGGAAGTTGAGGGTACTACTGTTCTCTAGAACCATCGTTGTACTATCAATGCAGGGGAAGTACACCTGCGTAGTGGCCTAGTGGGTACTCTCGGTGCTCTATTCAGCCGCTCCTCTCACGTAGCTGGCCTACTCAGCCGCTCCTCTCACGCACACACTAGCAGCCTGTTTATCAGTGACGGTTACTGCGGGGCAGAACATTTGAGTTATTTGATACAGTGATACTAGGCTTTTCGCTTCCATTTGTGGAGGTGTAATGCATCTCGTCGAACTTTGTTAGTAGTTCCTTCTTTATGAATGAGATGAAGCAAAGCTTTTGCCTCCGTTTCAAAAAAAAACACGGCAAGAGGAATTTCTTTTATAGTAGAGCCGATAATGGAGTGAAGTCCATGCATGCAACGCCACAAGCTACAGAGTAGTAGTAGAGCACTTTACGTACAGAGCCATATTGCACAGTTCCCAATGCCCCGCCAGGCTTTTCCGGCTCCTCGGGGTTAATTGGGAGGCGCTAGTTTAAATATGCTACTAGCTGGAAGCTGGAAGCGAGGTGTGGCTAGGGCGAGCACGCGAGCCACGGGATGCTGGGAAGGAAAACCCGTTCACGTGGCTAGGCTGTCCAGTGCACCCAGATTGTGGGGACGCACGTCCGTTTGACTTCAAAACTCAAACTACCCGTGTAAAATATTGGCTCACAGCGAAGTGTAGTAGTACTATTTTTAAAAAAAAGGCCGCAGTGCGTTCGGCTGGGATCGAACCCACAAAACGAGCTATACACTCCCGCAACCACTAGTAGTACTCGTTGGAGTACAACGCAACCTAGAATCGCCTTTTGACGCTAGTAGTACGTACATTGTTCCTTACAAGAAACCCCTAATTGCATGGTTAATAGTATAGCCAGCAGCTGGCTATAAGCCAGTGCCATGTCATCTACGGCCCATCTTATAGCCAACATGTAGAAGTAGTTTATTTCTTATAGCCCACTGACTCAGCTCTATTGTACTTGCTCTAATAATTCAAGAAACCACTAAGATGCCAAGAAACTACTACCACTTGCATACAAGGCAGATTTAAGATAAGACTACTTATCAACCATTGTACATGCTCTTACCAACAAAAATCCTCGAGTGACCTCCTACCTCCGGCCCGTCCACCTAGTCATCCTCGGCCATGGGACGCAGCTACCGCCGCCGGCAGAAGGCGAGGTCAAAATCGCCGGTGGTGCGGAGCCCATGTAGCGGCAGCCCGGATGCCAGCTCCGTCCGGCGCTCGCGGCCGCTAGCTAGCCAAGATAGCTCCGTCCAGCTGCTTGTCTGCAAGGTTTTCTATCTAGATTGGCAAGGCAGCGCGGCGGCTTGCTCACGCGCGCCGCTCTAAGGCCAGCCATCTGGCTCGAGCGAAGGCCAGCGCGGCGGCTTGCTCGCTCGTAAGTCACGCTCGAGCCAGCCTGCCAACCTGTGCGGAGGCCAGCGCGACGTCCGGCCCGTCCGGCGGAGCGGCGGCCAACTCGCTCATCACCGGCGCCCCCGACGAACACGCATCAGTACTATTTGAAGTAATGTTCAGGAAAAATAATGATTTGAGGGGGAATAACATGATAGAAGGTCAGATGTGGGTCCCTCGTGCCAACGGTCAAACAAAATGTGTTGGTTTAAGCTGCCTCATCAGCACGGACATGTGGGCGAACCCTGTCATAAATGTGTTTAAACGAACCTAATCGGTAGGAGTACTAGGTAGTTTTTGGTGTGGATTATGAAATTTTGGTTATGTTTGTGCTATTTTTTGTACAATAGATTCCTCCTAGGGCTGGTTGAAAGTGGTAGCTTTTTGTTAAATACTCTACATATTGTAAGTAGGAGTGAAAGTTAAGCTTTGGAAGCCAATAAGCAAGGCTAGTTACATAGTGCATATGTGTACATGATTGAAAGTAAATATCAACCATGAGTGACTAATATGTTGATGGAAAACTCGAAACTATGGAATACTAGGAAAATAAATGCATGGTTCGAAATACTAGAAATGTTCATGTCCATTGCAATGAATCATAATTAGAATAATACGTATTCACAAACTTGGTACAAAACACTCTAATTTTGATATACATATGTCACGAGAGATATATTATGTTTCAATTAGAATATATTCCTTGGGCTGTTTTGGTGAGGTCAGGGAGGGATGTGGTTGGTTTTAAGATACTAATCATGGGTTTTTCTGCAAATTGGTAGACAAGTGGGATGTTGGTGAGAAAAGGCAACGACTTACCTCACAATCGTTAGATGTAGATCTAATGGTCAGAAACGACGGATGGCAGACACACCAGCATCACCAACTTAGTCTTGTGTAGGAGTACTAGCAAGATCCGTGCATTGCACGGAACATCATGATGCATTTTTTTATAAAACACTTGTTGTGATTGACCCTTGTGGGAGTAATCCCATGTGTAAAAACTAATGATATCTTGAGAAATATGAGATAAGGTGAAGAGGAGTGGGGTGTGGTGGTGGTTGGTGGTCAAACTGAGTGGAGGCATGGGGATTGACAACACCGGCAGCGGCCACCAGGCCAGTTTGTTCCAGAGGCTTCCTTTCTTAATTGCTAAACAATGAGGTTTGCTGGAGATAAGGAGGAACGAGGAAAGTCCTTGTCTGCAAATGTGGAGAGGGGTGCGGGTATCTTTTAGTTTAATTTCCATCCGTCAGATATAGATCGGACGGTCTATATTGCAAGATGGCACAAGTACCATCATCACCAACTCGATTTTTTATAAGAGAAGAAATATAAGTATGGAGATACAAACGTATTATTGATACTTGCTTCCGTAAACTAGCATCTACATTCTATTCAACGCCTCGGCATGTGGGGCCTTAGCACAATGACTTCTCGACTGTGTAAAACGAAGATTTTCCCGTCGCCGACAAGGAGGGGGTGACGGCGGCGCGCTTTTTGGCCTGCTCTAGTCCTAGTAGTCATACTAGGTGGTCTAAGCACGTGTAGATTTATTCTTTTTCACATCTCGTGTTTGCCGTACTGCCACGACTGTTCATGAATAGATGACAAGTTATTCACGGGGAACCCTTGTTGAGCGTGTTTGCGAGAGAGAGAGAGAGAGTGTGTGTGCGTGTGTGATATGTTAGAGACTGAGGCAATGATAACAAATTCTTTGGGTCTATGTGTGTGGAGGATAGAGAGAGATTGTACATGGGGCTTTGTGTTGTGTAACATGGAGACACATATACATAATTAGAGAGTGAGTGTGTGAGATACACATGTAGACATGAGGAGAGATGACGATCTAGGTAAATGGGTGTTTGTGCATTTGTGTGTGTTTGTGCACGCGTTTGTGTGTGAGAGGGAGAGAGTGTATGTGGAGTAGAGAGACCACTAATGATGTAAACCTAGTATAAGGGAAGGAGGAATGGTGTGACATGTGTAGTAGCGAGATAGCACCGGTGCGGGTGGGGGGAGCGGACTATTTGGAAGAGACATCGAGTGTGTGTGTGGGAGAGGGGTGTGAGAGTGAGAGAAAGAGAGAGCTAGCGACACAGAGAGAGAGAGAGGAAGAGAGGGGGCGAGAGG
Source organism: Triticum urartu (assembly GCF_056163025.1). NCBI lineage: Eukaryota > Viridiplantae > Streptophyta > Magnoliopsida > Poales > Poaceae > Triticum > Triticum urartu. The sequence continues at coordinate 175,060,486 of NC_141877.1, read as the reverse complement.
GGTCATTTGTGTCCATAAATGGCGTATAGATAGGGAGACAATGTTGATGTTGTCCGAAATTGGCCTATGAATGGAGATGCAAGGGAAGCGAGTCATCGTGTGTGTGATAGGGACTTCATGACAAAGCTAGAATAGATGGTGTAGAGAACAATGTGCGAAATCAAGAACGATTATACATTAGGGAGCTATGCAAAGAGTCACGACATATATGTATACAGGGAAGGAGCTGGGGCAGGTCCACATGTGGGAGAGATAGAAAGAGGAGAGTGGTGCACAAGGAGACAAAGTGTGCTTGTTTGCAGTGGGGGTGGTGTGTGAGGTGAGTGCGCGAGAACCACATAACTAGGGAGATAGACGTTTGGGGGCGACGTTTTGTGTGTACGGGAAATATACACTCTACATAGTGCGTGTGCTTGGGTAAGAGAGATAGAAGGAGACCTAGAGAGTGAGGGAAGAGATGTGTGCATGCCCGAGAGACAAAGTGATAGAGACCTATGTTGGGGTCCGGACTTTACAAGAGAGAGGCGTGTTAATGTGCTCATGTGTTTTGAACATGCATGATATACCTTGATGTACCAGAATTACAAACCTAAGATTGGAATTTTCGAATTCGACTCCATCATTAGCTTTTGTAATTCATTTAAACGGAGGTACATTTTTAAGCCGGGATTTCGTGATTTCAAATTCATATATCAAACCTAAAGATATACACATACGGGCATGTTCAAACTTTATAATCATCCACTTCATTCATACACATACACATTTTTGCTTTTGTCATCATATTTAGGATAAACACATTTGGAATTTCATTTGAATTGGACCATATGATGGTATTTGCTTGTAGTAGCTCAATGATCCATATTTGAATTGAATGGACAATCTAAGTTTCGAGTTGGAGACATTGTTTTTCAAAACTTGCACATTTTTTTTGCGTGCAAAACAAACAAATTGTCGGCCATGATATCATAGTCGGCCGTACGAGAGCAGAATACTTATAATGTTAGGTGCCAAAAGCTTTCAAACTTCCCGCTCACATCGAAATATCACACGCCCGAAAGTTTAGCCCTGCGATATTCATGTTTTACCCCTGCCACATGAACGGAAAAGGGCTGCTTTGGTAACTCCATTCTTTTCCCCTCTTTGCCCCCAACATTCTTCCCCAGAGCCCCTCTCCTTCCCCTCCCCGACCCCCCAACCAAGGCAAGCCGCCGAATCTAGTCCTCCGCCACAGCGGTGGACCTCACACCACGCCGGATCTACCTTCTGCACCTTGGAACCCCAAACTGCCAACTCACCACTTCATCGGAGCCGCTTCAGTGAATGGCTTGTCCACCGCTCCAGATCTCCTTGACCGCCATCATGGTCGACCGCACTGGATCTGCTTAACCAGTGCCCTCGTCCACTACAGTGTAGGCCCTTCACTGACTCCCTCGTCCGCCCCTTCGCTGGCCCTTCATACAAGCCCTCGTCCGCCGCAACAGATCCGCCTCACCAAAAGCACTGTACAACGCGCCCGCCGAAGCCTTCGTCCACAGCACCGGACCAGCTCCACGGACGCCATATTCAACTCCACCAGCCCTGCTTTACCGACGCCGCAGCCTCATCAGGTTATTTCTATTTGTACTCCTTCGGTTTTTCTCTTTATCGTGCAATTGTTCACTTACCACAGATGAGCTTTCTTGTATGTCGACAGGTGTCGCAACCATAGCACCGGATCCGCTTCAGCGACGGCGACAGCCGGCCCAAACTCAACCGCAACACGAGCACCATCGACGATCCTTACCTATCAAGTATGACAATGATACCCATACGCCGCCGAGAATCAGGTACTATTATCCAACGGCCGGCGCCTACGTTCACTTTCCTAGCATAAGCACCACACCTTTGAATTTCTTCAGGGCATCATTCAGTTTCTCATGAGACGCGTTATTCTGCTTGCACCTGTAGGGCCATACTTCTGGCAGTGAACATGTTACATGTGCTAAATTACATACCAGTGCACATATAGTTAATATGTTTTAGTTTTGTTCTGATGCCACCTGTTGGTTCCATCAGACTGCTTAATGTTCTCTATGCTTAATTACACATCAGCAAACTAGCATGTGGTTCCGCTGCTTTTTGTTCCTTTACCCTATATTTTCTGATGCTAGCTATTACATCACTGCTCCAAGCCTCTGTTCATTACTTGTTTGTGTGTTCTTGATCTTCCCAGGTTGCATGACTAATTTGATGCTTCTATTAATTATGGAGCTGCCAACCCCATCAAGCAAAATATTTGTTCTTTTGGGGATGGCACCTCGAACAAGCATAAAAATAGAGGGAAGCAGATATACTCCCTCCGATTCTATTTACTCTGCGCATAACTCTTGACCCGCATACCAAGGAGGGCACTGGTTTAACTTTTTTTGACTAATTTGCCAATTAATTAGGGCAGAGGCGGATGGGGCGGGGCACACAAGGAAACCAACGCTAGGAATTGGCAACGCGCAGACTAATACGAGAAAACTGAGAAAAAGTTATACGCAAAGTAAAAAGAATCGGAGGGAGTATTGTCGTGTATGCACACACCCTTCTTTCATTAGTTTAGATGAACCATTGATGATCAATTCGGACCAGTGCATGCGATTAAAATTAATTTTACCTAAATAGATGGTGCAGAATAAACTATAGCTACTAGATTTAAAACCACGGGATGCTGACAATATCTTCAAAGAACATTGCAACAGCAGCTAGGCTTCACAGCAACATATGATAAGCCAGTGTGTTTTAGTACATGTGAAATGTAATGCATGTGGGCTGCTTTCTTGGCTTGTGCCCTCAATGTGTAATCCTACCGAATTACAAATAGTTCAATTGTCTGCTTTGCTGTATTGCTTGATTCGAATGCTTATTTGTTGTTACACTATACCTGAGTTGGCCAATATGTCAACAGTGCCTGCTGTACTATCGTAAAGAAATGCATGCCTATTTCATTTGAGTCCTTAACTTTTCCTCTCAACTTCATCACAAGACTGTCTTCGTAGTTTATATGAGGCCACACTGTTAAGTGCTTTCTCAGATTATTTCAACTGCTTAGATGCCTTGGCAACTTAAATATAGCGGTTGTACACTCCCTTTCAACTAGGGATGTCAACTGGGTCCGGTTTAATCCTGATTGAAGTCCACTAGTGGTATGATAGTTCAAAAGAATTTTTGTTTTTTTGAGGAAAATGAACTAGGGAGGTAGCAAAAACTAACTAGATGGGACTGGCGGATTTCATTTATTTGCCACTTACATCCCTAGTTTCATCTTACCATTTTAATTTCTTTTCGGCTGATGCTGCTTCGAACCATTTAAATATAGTTTGCCATGCTCGGCAATAATTCGTCCATCGTTTACCATGTAAGCTTACTGCCTGGATCATACGATAACTATCTCTTACTGATGTCTAGCGGAAACCTTTCAGGATGCCGTTCACACTAGGACACAATGTACAACCCCATAATCTATTTGTGGAAGCAGTGCGCCATCCATGTTACCAGATGGTAGCAATTCAGAGGCAACACCGCCGGAGAGCAGTCTGAGCATAGATATTATAGTGCTTGAGGCTCTACTAGAGGCAGAAAGAGATGGTGTGACTGCCATGAATGAGGTAATATTTATCTTGAGTCTAGAAATTACGGAATTAGTGGCACGCATTATGCAAGCAACCCAAGAATTGGAGGAAGTAAGAATGTTGCATTTGAAGATGGAGGAGGTCCTACTGTTTCTACTATATGAAGCCCAAGATAATCCCGGTTCTACTTTAGATACCGGTTCAAATTTTCATTAGATTATTGTACTTGCATGTTGTGTCATGTCTCTAAATGGATTATGTTGCAAGACCCCCTATGTTGTCCATGTGTTGTAATGATCCGAATTTTTTAGGCGAGCTAATCCTCAGAACTTGTATGATTGACATAAGGTGAACTGTTTGTCGTGTGAGCATATTGTATTGGATGAAATAACTGTTCGACTCAGAGTGTATCCAACCTACTGAATTCGAAGATCACGGCATTTCTAAATCATAATCATATATAAAGGTGGAATAAATCTTTCTTGTGGTTTTGAAGAAATAAATAACAAAATGTATAATTATCTGTGGATATTCGTAATCGAATACAAATTGGATTTGAATTTAGTTTGCCAGGTCCTAGGGCAAACGTGAATGCTAATTCTCCCAAGTTTTGAACGAAGCGGCTAAACACCCACTATAATTTGTGGGCTGCTCGAAGCAAGTGTTTGCGAGATGGAAATTACTGTCTACCCCTGACACTTGACATCCTTAAAGACAGGATTTACACTCCTGTCGATAGGGGTAGACTAGTAACTTCAATCAGACATGACACGACGGCCTCTGAGCCCATTCATACACGGTGGACGCCAAACGTGGGCGGAAAAACACATTTGATTCAAGCTCGTCCGAAAGACATGTGTCTCTTCCTCCATTTCCCCATTCATACACGGTGGGCGGCAAAACAAACTCTCCTCGTCCGAAATCGATGTAAGCTTATATTTTAAATAGGGGAAAATGTTTAACTTCCATCAGACGTGACACAACCGCCCTACCTGTCAGCCCCGTTCATACACCATGGGAGGCAAAACACCCTCTGCTCGCCCGAAATCGATGTAGGCTAATATTTTAAATAGGGGTAGATGTGTAACTTCCATCAGATGTGACACAACCGCCCTACCTGTCAGCCCCGTTCATACACTATGGGCGCCAAGCGTGGGCGGCAAAACACCCTCTCCTCAGCCGAAATAGTTACCGGCAAATATTTGGGAGATGCAAAACACCCCCGTTTCAGAGAAGTGTGTACCAAAGTTTGAGATCCCCCTCCCCTCCATTTCCTCATTCATACACCGTCGGCGGCACGACAACCTCCGCACTGCGGCCAGCCTCCTCCGTCCGCCACCCCATCCTCCACCTTGCCGAAGCCGCTACCCCTACCCCGTCGTCCACTGCAAGAAATGGACGTCTCTCATCCACGGCACTGGACCAGCATCCTTTCATCGCCTCCTCTTGCTTCATCAGCGTCGTCGTCCACCTTGCCGTTGCTGGTCCTACGACCGCCTCGTCCATGGCAACAGGATATATCCCCCGACCCGGCCGTCTGCCGTCTAAAGTCTTCTTCCCCGCCGCCGACAGCCATCGCACCCGCAGCACCCTCAACGTATCAGCATAGGCCTACACGACGTCGCAAGAGAGGTGGCACTCTTCCATATGTGCCTAAGTTATTGATCTCACCTGGAAAATAGATCGTAATTTGTTTACTGTACTTTTCTTGTCCATACCAAATCGTAGTGGCTAGTTGAAAGCAAACATTGGTTGCGAAGTAGCTTTGTCCGGTTTGCATCTTCAGATCCGCCATGGCACGGGCACTATACTCGTAAAGCTTATGGTCCCCCCCCTTTATATTCACTACTATCATCGTAGGTGCTTCGTGTCATGCTAGCACTGCTCCTCAAGGCCTCAACCCAAAGCTTACGTGTTGAAATACTAATCTGATATGATGCTCATATCTCTAAAACAGAGAACATTTAATTGGTCACCTAATGTTCCTATATTCATTTTGAAAAGCATGTGCGCCACCCACTGGTCCAGCTAGTTCCACTTTCCTGATTTTTCTCTTGATGCTTAGGGTTTTCCCCTTTTATCTAATCTACTATGATCTACGTAGGTGCTTTCTGTCGTACTAGCATTACTCCACCCTTCAAGCTAAACAACACAACACTCAGAATTCAACAGCTTAGTTGTTCAAATATGATTGTGATATGATACTGATATTAGTTAACCGACACATTTAATTGGTTAGCTAAAGGTCCCACTTGAGTTTCCAAATGCATGTCGCGACATATAGAGAGACATCATAATTGCATTTCTTTGTCACTTGTTGACCGTACTTTCTTGTCCATACCAAATCTTAGTTGTTATTTCAAAGCAAACATCGGTTGCTAACTACCCTTTGCGTGGTTTGTAGCTTCAGATCTGCCATCCCACAGCCACGGTCAACACTGTACTCATCGTGCTTATGTTTTCCCCATTTTATGATGACCACAATCAGCCTACGTGGTTCGTGTCGTAATAGGACTGCTCCACCCATCGAGCTAAACAAGCTTAGTTGTACAAATTCATATTTGATATTAGTGCTGATATTAGTAAAACTGAGAGATGTTTAATTGATTAGCTAAATGTTCCTACTTTAGTTTTGAAATGCATGTGAGCCACATATGGAGAGGCCTGAAAGAATAGTATTTCTCTGTGCGCTCTGGTTCATCATGGGTGACCAACCGACATTGTATTAAAAGACTTGTAATATCTTCAATCTGCTTGCTCTTCTGCTCTTTTTTAAGATGATACTCTTCTCTTGCGGTCGACTGGTCAGGTCGAGTTGTTTTCCCTTAGTATATTTTGAATCTGTCAGCTCAGGTCGACTTGTTCTTCTTTACTATATGTTGAAGCTATCATCTGCAAAGTGTCATCACTTCTGGAGCTCTCATATTTTGAGTAGTAGGCCACATTATATTAATGTGCACAACAAATTATAGCATGCATGGCATCTTTTAAAAGAATTGCATAGATAGCACCAAGTGGTTTACAGGGAGGCAGTATTGGATTAGAATCACTTCTGCATTACAAAGAAAATCTCACTTGTTTTTATGTTTTCTTGCATGTCAGATATTAAACATTGTCAAAATGAATATGAGAATGGGAGCATGAGAGGAATATTGCGGAATGATCCACTTCCTAACAAACTTGGCATGGTGGAGGATGGCCTATCTTATTCACCCATCAAGCACTACACCACATCACCACATCATCAATAGCCAGGTTGGTTGGAAATACAGCTTCCGCTGACAGATAGTCGGTCGGGAAAGAGTATTGCCGACCGATACCGTCTGTTGGGGAAAGTCCGGAAGGGAAAGCCCTTTCCCGACCGACATATCTTTCCTGAACGACTGTTGGGCGGCTATGGTGCATCTTTCCCGACCAACAGTCTATTGGGCCTACCATGGGCCTTTCCCGATCAACAGACTGTTGGGGTAACCATGGGCCTTTCCCGACCAACGGTTTGTTGGGGTAACCATGTACCTTTCCCGACCAACATTCTGTTGGGGCTTGCATTAGCCTTTCCCGACCGACTGTAAGACGGGGTTTGTTTTGCCGACCAACAATCAGATGGTGTTTTCTTTTGATGACCAACATTGTTTATCCAACCACAACTTTAATTAACATATGTTACAGATTGTTACATAAATATAATTCATGTTTCTAAGGATAGTCAACAAGACACCATACATCAGGTGCACCAACCATTTTTTATTCCATTTAACTAACTGTCACATACATACATTTCAGTCTGTTCTAGACATAACCACCAAAACACCATGTCACGTACATACACTTTAGTTTGTTCTAGACATAACCGTCAAGACACCATACATCAGGTTCACAGAAGGACAGCTAAAAGATGCAACTATGATACATTAGATATACAAAATGAGAGCTAAAACATCCAGTTGATGTGGATCGCTGGCTTCATGGTTCATAGTGAGTCCATCCTTGTGTTTGCTTCCTCCAAAAGTCAAACAAATCTCAAATATTACAATGCTTAATTAATCTATGAAATTGAATGCAGGCAGAGTTCACATGTGGACTACGCACACACAACATCACAAAATGAAGAATACACTTACCTAATCTATAAAAATAGCATATCGGTACATGAAGACTGCCAATCGACTTCCAGCAGTAACCATGGATGTGGCATAAAACCCTCAATCAACTTTTTGTATATCCATTTGGAAGGAAATGCATCATTTACTTTGTATGATTGCTGAGCATATAGTGTTCCTGGGGATATACTTAAGTTACTGTACTAGCAGCCAATATTCCAACACTTGTTTCCAAAAAAATAAACATACAACTTTGAAGATAGTGGATATAGTGAGCTAAAAGCTAAATATATGTAAGCGTGACTCTTTCAGTAGATGTATAGATTTCTGGTAGTTCAAACTGGATAAATGGAGTTGAAAGCTAATTATAGATGTGACTCTTTCTGAATGCCTAAAAGTATTATCTTAGCTCACCTAACACTGTTTTGGGCAGGAAGGGGGAACACTTAAAATGTACATGTGTCCAAAAGGTTCCCAGCATTTTCACCCAGAATGGAAATAGGATTAAGAACAAATTAAATCCCCCAAAATAAGAGTAATATGAAGGAAAGAAACTACAACACCAAAGTAGATTCACCTGGTATCCTTGCCAAGGTAGGAGGACGCAGACTACTATTTAGCTTTGACTTGAATACACCATGATAATTGAAATCCTTAGTATTGGATGATATGCTCTGTTGAATTTGGCTCAAAAGGTTAAATATTCTAGATTGTATAATCAAAGCCATGAACAAAATCCATCAAAATCAGGCATTTAAAGCAAGTAGGATGGGACCAATATACTATGCAGAAAATAGTTATTATTGAGATGAAATTATATCAATCATACATGCCATCACTTCAGCCTGCACTACAATAGTTATCTAAGTAGAGAACAATGCAGAAGTATAATTAGAATGATCAATGCTGCATATAGTTCACCCTAACAAATGGTCAGTTCCTTCTAATTAATGTATGATTTAACTCAGAATGGATAATTAGTATGGAATATTAGATAGTGAAAAAGTTCTAGGTGATGCAAATTCATTTGTACATGGGGATTTATCCTAAAGGCTCGTAGGGTGCCTCTAATCAGTAATTATAACATAATTGTAGGTAAGGAATTGAAGGTCACCTCTCCTACTTCCATTTCTTCCCAAGTGAGTATGCACACTAGCATGACCAACACTTCCCCTATTCACGAGAGAAAAAACGAAATCAAGAGAGTATGTTAACTTATCAACAAATCAAGTCATGGATGAATTGTCACCCTTTTACTCAAGAGGATTCTATAAACACAGCTGACAATCTACTATAGTATCAACACAGGGCTATGGTGACAAAGTAAACTTGAATGCCAAGTTCAACTACGAGTATACAAATACAAAGCCTATCGCCTGCTATGCTCTGCTTTACTGAATTAGTTGAGATATGGGCATACAGAAACTATTATCTGCTGGATAATACAACTACGACTATACAAAATTTATCCAGCTTCTGGTTCTTTTATCATACGCAACATACCAATTTGTTTTATTGATAAATTAGTGTCTAAGTGTATATTCTTAAAAAACAGCAGAAAGGTGATTCACAAATACTGTTTTTTCATGCAAAATAACAAGAATAACAGCAGCCAACTTGAGAGATCCAACAACACCCTAGGATGCCCACTTCCGATGCCATGTATGTTATGACAAAAAACATCATATTTGCTAAACTTGTACCCACACCATATTTATCCCATTCGGATAAGCTAAAATGATGTGGATCAAACTACACTCCATTCATAACGTAAGAGAGAAAGTGACAGTTTGGAAGTGAGGATGTTTAACTACCAAAGTTCCTCCAAATTGTATCCTATCCCTGTTTGTATAGTTCATATGATTAATAGATGCATAAAAATACCTGATAATGAGCTAGCAGGTGAAATTTACATAGCCAGGATTCCCAGGACACCATGTGCTACAAGTGTTCAAAAATCCAGTTCTGTAGCAAAAAGCACGCTAGTACCGGCAACGCTCTTGGCAGGCCCTTGAGGTAAATAGGCAAATGCTGACACACCATGTGTCGATTGAGCCCTGCAATCTTCAGAGTATCAATGCTGTCAAGTAAAAGTAACAAATGCATCTATAATATTAAGTTGGTTAGGTACAGACTTACAACTTCAGAAAATCTCCAGAAAATCTCCCAAAGAAAATAATCATGGATTAATGTACATCAATCATGTATTCATACACTTACTATCAAAGCATTAATCATGTATAATGCTGAAACAATAAAATAAATACTTACACTGGAACCACAAAAATCTACTAAAGTTTCAGTGGCCTTTTGTTTTAGTTAGTAGTTGAGTAATTGCCCAAACATCCACCAAACCTATTCAAGTTCGTTTCACCCTGCAAAAAAACATAAAACATTATCCAATTAAGTCTGCTAGCAATCACACAATATCAATAGACAATAATAGTAATCGATGGCTAGGGTTTGAACTTTACTGCTTCAAGAACTTAATTATTTCCATGAATCAAAGAAGAACTGATTTTTTTTAAAGAAACCAATTTGTAGAGAGATGGGGGCACCAGCCACTTGGCAATGGAAGGTTAATCGGTTGGAGTTAAAATCTGCACACACACACACACACACACACCTTACAGATGTTGTTGCTGCCATGGATGTCTAAGAGAGATGGGGGCACCAACTGGCCACACTCCTAGTCGCCAGAAGATAAGGGAGCAGAAGCTGCCTGCCTCGTTCCGAACCACCAGGACCGAAGGGACCTTGTCCCGCTCAGATCTGCTACCCTGGGAGGGGGGAGAGGGAGTTGGGTATAGGTTGGGGCAGTGGCGCCATGGGAGCGAGGGGAGAGATGGGCGCAACGGGCGCCTGGGCACGAACAAGAAGTGCCGCCAACGGCAGCTGGGTGAGAGCATCGGCGCCATAGGACCACCTCCACATGGGAAAATAGCAGCGATGTGGGGATGGTGATGGAGTGGTGGGAAGGAAGAGATGGACAGAGTGCGGGAAGCGTCGCCGAATGCGAGCGTCAATGTCGTCGCCGCCGCTGCTCAGATCGGGAGGGGAAAGAGATAAGGGGGAGAGGTAGTGGTGTGGTGTTGATTTTTTCGAGCCGAATGGTGTATGAGGAGGGTTTTTTTAGGGAAATGAGGAGGTGGGTTGTGAGGGCGCGTGGCATGAAAATTGCGGCGTGGGCTTCGCGCTAAGTCACCTGCACGGCCCAGTTGGCGACCCAAAGTTGGTCGGCAATATTTGCCGACCGACTGTGTGACAGTAGCGCAGTTATCACCGACCAATGGTTTGATGCTATACATTTTAGCATTTTCGACCGATAGCTGGTTGCTATATATGAGTAATACCGACCAATAGTCTGATAGAAGTTTTTCCAGCAAACAGTCGGTCGGCGAAACTGACTTTTTCCAATAGACGTCCGTAGGGAATGTAGTGTCGTGGTGTAGTGAAGGTGCTTGCTCTAACTTTGCAAAGTTGTATTGGTCGCATATATTTTGCTTCTGACCTCTTGCATTACTTCTACTTTGTTACACCATCTGCTTAGTTTAAGCATTATATATGAGTATATGCCATAACTATCCATTTTCTGTACCTATTCCAGTCAAATGTTGTTCTTTCGTAATAGGTGTCCAAAAGGAAGAGGGTGAGTGCAGGTCGTCAAGGAGTACAAACTAGGTATTTGGAAAAGGTAGTGATACCTGTTAAATCAGATAGATCAGCAGCCACAGAAAACATAGGCCCAACTCTACCACACTTTACCCCTACTCCAGTGGCCAAACCCCTATTAAAACTGCTGGGAGCCAGCGTCAGGTACTGTCTATGATATCAATTCAAAATTTGAACTCCTAAATTTCTGCTTGTGCCTTACCTTCTCTCTTGTATGAAAACTAATTTTAGATGAATCTCCTTGCTCAAAGGATCATACGATCTCAAAACAATAATGGGCTCTGCATTGCTCTTGTCAGTACCTCTCACCCTTTTGCCTTGTAACGCTGTACTTAACTAATTGCTATTTGATTATGTATCATCAGTCTGCACCTGAGCTTCATTATCCTCTATTTCTTCCAATATTATTTGATCTATTTTTACTCTTTGCAAAATGTAGAATAATGGCAAAGCTTATAAAGAATTTTCTTTGGGGAATTTATTGAATTATCCTTCCATCAACATGGAGAAGGGCTTTGTCCAGCCCGTGTTGACATGTAATGTAAGCTCATCCTTCTCAAGCCTTCAAACTTTGTTCTAGTATAGATTTGGATAGGCATCATTTCCTCCACTGTTGTTGCTTTGCTGTTTACATCTGATTGGATGTTTGCAACAACTACCGTTTCAAATTGTAGTTGTAAAAGCATGTTCCTTATGCAGAACAGTTCCATTTATTTGCTTATATAATTGTGAAACCTTTTACGTGTCTCCTTGTTTCTCTTTCAGAATCGTATCTCTTACGCCAGGCAGAACTTTAGGGAAGATAGTGAGCCAAATCATCTTGAGGACAGCGAGATGACCCCAAGGTCCTGTCTTGATGAAGATGGTGAGTTGAAGCTACTCACCAGCAGGTGTGAGACAACATCTATGCAGTCGCTGCCTCAATCAGTTCGACTTCTTCAGTCTCAACTTAAAGCAGAAAGGCTTGCTTCAGCTTAGCTCCGACTTGAAGTCAAAGATGCAATGAAGATGTCAGAGGACTGCCGTGCGCACCATCATGCCTTAAATCTAGTGTTGATGCATCTATCGTTGACACAACTAAGGCCTACTCAGCTTCTTCAACTGTTTGGGGGGGGGGCGACCTAGCCAGGCCTAGTGCCTTCTAAAGTGCTCTCAGTATTGTATATTATTTTGTCGGCGCGTTTATTTGCACTGGTGGTGAACTTTCATGCCTAGTGGATGTAATATGTGTGATAGCCGTGATAACCTAGCGTAAGTTGCTTGCTTATTTATTTCCTTGTTGTCTTGTTTATTTGTTTGCTTCTAGTCATTGCAGTTCTTTTTCCACGGTTTGCTAGTGGCTGCAATAACCTATTTTTTTAAACTAGGCCACAATAACCATGGGCTAATATTTACTGTAGTGACACTGGGCCTCCTACGGGTCGTAGAAACAGTGGGCCTTCTACGGGCCATAGAAACAATGGGCCTTCTACAGGCCGTATCATCAATGGGCCTTATACGGGCAATATGATCGATGGCCAAACATCGGCCAATAACAGGCCGCATTATGGCCGTAAACGGGCTAGAGTTGGCATCGTCCGTTCATGGGCCGACCATAACGGGCCATCGTTAATAGGCCGTATTTGATGACGCTATGAAAACAGCCCAACGTATTAACGGACCACAAATGGGCCGACTGTAACCACGGGCTGAATTTGGCCCACAAGCAGAAAATGACAGTAACGGGTCGTAAGTAAGCGAATGCTGGAAATGAGCCCAAGAATAAATGGGCTCTGAGAAGGCCGAAAGATAACATGGGCTGGAAACGTCCCAACGGAATAACGGGTCGTTAATGGGTATAAAGTGATACACTGTTCATTACGGGCCAGTTTCACCACGGGCCATTAATGGGTGTAAAGTGATACACTGTTCATTACGGGCTAGTTTCACCACGGACCGTTAATAGGCCAAGAGTTACATAGGGCCTCATATGGGCCGAAAGACGTCATGGGCCATACATAGGCCAGAAGTGAAAACGGGCTGGAATCATATTGGGTGGCCCAGATGATGCTACTAGGCCTAATTCGGATAGGGCGTAACGGGCCTTGGGTTAGCGGGCTGTAAATGGGCTATATGCGAACAGGCCACTAACAGGCTTTACATGGGCCGGCCCGCCACCTTTTCACCAAGTCAAACGGGCCGGCCTTTTCACAGGAATGGGCCTCTGTTGGGCTGTGCCACGTGTCGACGTATCGTAGGCGCCTATCTGACCCACTGACGAGCTGACACATGTTTTGTCCGTCCAATAAGAATTTTACACGTGGAAATTTCCCATTGGTCGGGGCTGTTAACGGGTTATCGGATCCAAAACCCGACCCGATAGCTTAACGGCATTCCGTTACGATGGATGCCACGTGTCGGTCACCCTTGATGAAAGCACTTCTGTGACGCACGATTTATCATCATGGAAGTGGACACTTTCGTGATGATAATTTTGGTAATGTCATGGAACACTTCTATGACAGCACTGGTATGACTATCTTGATTCTGTCATAAATTTGTCATGGATGTACATGCATGACAAAAAACGCGACCTACTATGACAAACACGTATCATCAAGAAAGTGTATTTTTTTGTAGTGCGCCATCTCGCATCCAAACGCCGGGTTTGCCATGGTCTTCTTCAAAGACATCTCCAGCGGTTCCTCCTCCGGCGACTACTCCTTCACCACCCGGGTATGCCTCTCTTCTCTCTCTCGGTCTATGACTTGGAATGAAGGATTTTTACCCGGAGGACAATTTGAGTCATTTCTTCCTCTTGTTGCTCCCTAAGACCATCAGTGGCAATGAATGGAGTGGGGTCGCTGAAGATCTATCTGCTCGTTGTCACCATCAATCTCCATGCGTGAAGCTAGCTGCGTTTGTTTCTGTGGACAGTGGGAGGAAGTTTCTGGCATGTGCAGAGAAGGTTAGACCCTCTTTCACTGTTACAAATCATTTGTTAGATGTGATTCAGACACTTTCACGATCCCAAGCCATTCATACCACACCTTCAACCAAACACATCCTAAGACAGTCTCACAGTTTGTACCTAGTATCTTAAATTGTTGCCATCTCATCAGCGGTGCCATTAGAAAATTATTTGGAACTGCTTCAGCAGTTTGTGCAGCCAACTTTGGTCCACACATCTGGGCAGCCAAGCAGTAAAATACTAAATCTTTATGGCATGAAGGAACTGGGCATCGGTGCAACTACATGCTCCGGAGTCCGGGTCCCTGATTTTTTTTCCGCTGCATCGGCTCGCCAGTGCAGGGCACCAGTGCAAGATGTAGGAACAATTATCTTTACCCCAGTTTTGGCATACATAGTGGACGACCTTAGTGCTATTAGTTCTATGTTACTAAATGTGGCATGTACACACTTGTTAGTATCAATTTGCTGTCATCCAAACACTGTCGCTATCCTGTTGCAGTTATATTTACCTTCCTCATAAAATGTTCAATTTGTTATTTATTGTACATGATTAAGAACTTGTAGCGTCGTTGTAGCTAATTATAGCTTCTGATGTTCCAGAATTTGGTTGTTGTCTTAGTACCAATTATTTCATTTGCACATTGATCTTTTTGAGAAGATATGTCATAATTAACATGTTTCTTCAGTTTTTCAAAATAAGCATTGGCGATTTCCTATGTTGCTATAAACCCATTTCCCCTACAATTGTTACTGATCTAGTTTTAAATATTATAGGATGAACGGAAGTGTTCTTACTTGGAGTGGGTTGACCAAGAGTGGCCACAGTCTTTGAAGATGTGCCTAACGAAGCTCTGGAGCGTGTATGAGGAAGAGAACACACGCAGGCTTAGAGAAAGTCTTGTCAACGCTGAAGCATATTTCAAGATGCAGGATAAAAAGTTGAAGGTGGAAAATGAGCTCAGATTTTTTAAATCAGACTTTGCTAAGATGGTGTTGGTGTCGGTGTACAAAAGTAGGGGTCCCTTTTGTACCCCTTTACTTGTGCGCGGGCAGTCGCAGCCACGCGCCTGCGGCCACGCTTGGCGGAGAAGAGGAAGCAAAGGCCCAAGACTACCAGAGCAGCGCCAAGCCGAAGGCGCGAGAAGTAGAGGGTCGAGGTGAAACTCCCCTGGCAAGGCCCTTGCCAGGGTGGCCTTCACAACCCTGGCAAGAGTCTTGCCGGCGCGACTTGCCCCACACCAACAAGGCTGCCACCCTCGTGTCTAAGATTCCCGATGCCATTAACCACATCGGAACCAAGGCTCGGGAGGCGCCTCCATGGTGGCATGCAGACCTTTGTGAAGACAAAGGGCCTACGAGGCCTAGATAGGAACCAAGAAACAAGTCAACAGTAATGATCCTTGCTCAGGATGCCCACAAGGCCCCGGCAAGGCTCCTACCAAAGATACCCACGAGACCCCCCGGCAAGACCCTTGACGGGGCCCCGGCAAGTCTCTCTCCAAAGACATCCGCGGGGCCACAGATAGGCCCCCACCTGCCAAGGCTCCATCGCCGTTCCCACACAGCTGCCAGCCCACCAACTAGGCAGGCACCTGTGTGGCGACGTGCGACTTCCAGGCCAACTCAGCAAGCACCTGCGTGGTGGCATGCAGATCTTCGTGAAGACTCTGCCACCGCACCAACTCAGCAGCCAGCCAGCCAGCGTGGCACTACACGCCTCGTCGGCTCGAACACGCGTCGAAGCCAGGAGAGGTGGCGACAGCTGGGATGACCTTCCTTGCCGTCCCCGATAAAGCAAGAAGGGCACATCGGCAGCGAATTAAATGTGTTTGTCCTATGGCGCCAGGAGATAGACTCGACTACTATACAACTTTCCACCTCCCGTGTGCCACTGTGGCAGCCCCTTTCGACTATAAAAGGAGGCCCGCGGCATACTGAAGGAGGATTCGGACTTTTTGGACCCTACATGCTTTGTAGCTAGTCCAAGAACACCAAATAAACATAAACCAGCAGGAGTAGGGTATTACGCATCACTTGCGACCCGGACCTGGATAATCCCCCCCTTGTTGGTCCCTCAAACCCGCTCTTTCCGCAGCCCCACGCCCGCCAACCGTAGCAAAAGGGATTCTTCGCGGTCCCGTAGGTGTCATTTCCCCCGACGGTTGGCGAAGGAGGAGGCACTTTCCCGGTTGGCATGTGCAAAACGGTTTCTTACTGAACTGAAAGCAGAGGTGGATAAGACGAGCCTGGATGATCTCGATTAGGGAAATGAATATATTGTTCTTATGAAGTTGAACTAGCTGTATGTTGTACTATGTTGTTTTCATGTAGCTACCGTATTGTGATGCTATAATATATTTATGTGCCTGATATGAAATTGGCAAACAGTTGTTCAATATGAAATGTGAATTTGCGTAATACTGGAATTATTAATTGTAAACTAATAAACCAGCTAAATGTGTAATGGATCTTTGCAAACGGTTCTATGAGTAAAATCTCTTGCGATGGATAGCCCAATGCCACACAATTTTCTTCATCAAATTGTGTGTGATATAGTTGATAAAATCAGCAGTTAACCAAGGAAGACCGTGTGTGATAGTTACACCTTTCAGACACGAGCCTGCACATAAAATTGTGTGGGATGTACGTCTGAACGGAAACGTTTTTCCCTGGATTGACTGTGTGGGATGTACATAAGAACGTAAAAAAAAATTCCTTGGATTGACTGTGTGTGATATACATGCGAACATAAATGTTTTTCTGGGATTCACCGTGTGCGACGTACATACCTACGGAAATGATTTTCTCGTATTACCGTGTGGGATGTACATACCTACGGAAATGATTTTCTCGGATTACCGTGTGGGATGTACATACCTACAGAAATGATTGGGTTTTAATGCCTCGCCCGATCACACACAGCCCCAGCCGTGGTCCCAGGAGGGCCTATCCCCGATGATTTTTGGGTCGTGTGGGAATGACACCCTATCGCACACACTCACTTGTCGACGGTTCCAAATGCCGTCGCGGAAGGGGGTTAAAAACGTTTGTTTAGGACCGACGCGCACCAATGTCGATATGAGGAAAATAAGGGGTGGCAAAACCATAAGCTTGGGGATGCCCAAGGCACGCTAAGGTAATATTCAAGGAAGACCCAAGCGTCCAAGCTTGGGGATGCCCTGGAAGGCAGCCCCTCTTTCATCTTCAACATTATCGGTAACCCTACTTGGTGCTATATTTTTATTCGTCACATTATATGAGTTTTTCTTGGAGTGTCATTTTATTTTATTATGATTTTCTTGATGTTATTTATAATAGTGTTTTATCTTTTATTTAGATAAAAGTGTCGAGTATAGCTTTACCATGTTTATTTTGCAAGTCTATATGTTGTTGTTTGAAAACAAAAAAAATTCTGTTATGTCTAGAATATTCCTGGATAGTCAGAACATGACAAAATATTGAAATTTTTACATAGTAAGCTATGATAAATTTTCTATAGTATGGTAATTTTCAGAATTTTTGAGTTAAATAAGTATGTATCTTCTTTCATCCTTCACAGACTATTCTTTTTTGACAGAATGTTGTTATGTTTGCATTGTTTGCATATGTTTGCTTGTTTAATGATTCTATTTGAGGATATGAGTATTAAATTTTCAGAGGCATTTAGTATGCAATGTTAAATATTAATTTTGGTGATTTGTTAAAGTAGAGAATGATAAGGTTTTGCATTGATTTATAATAACTTATCGCACGGGTTCTTGTTGTGTTTTATGTGGATGATGTCTTTGAGATTTAAGGAAACTGTGATATGAGAGGAATTAAAGAGACACAAGATCTCAAGCTTGCGGATGGCTAAGGCATCCCAATATAATGTTCCAAGAAGTCTCAAGCATCTAAGCTTGTGGTTGCCCTGGTAAGCATCCCACCTTTGTTCATTACCAATTATCGGTTAGTACCGGTTTGAACCTAAGTTTTTGCTTCTTCGCATGAGATGTGCTATTCTTGGAATTTCATTCCATTTTGATTTGTTTGCAATTTGAATAAAAATACTTAAGATCTGAAATTTTTGAAATGAGAGAGAGTCCTTACATAGCAACTTAATTATTTAACTACTCATTTGATCTTCACTTATATATGTTTTGAGTAGTTTGTCATTTACTCTTGTGCTTCACTTATATTTGATAACCCACAAGTATAGGGGATAAATTGTAGCTTTTTAGATAAATAAGAGTGTCAAACACAATGAGGAGCTGAAGGTAGAATTTATATTCTCTTCCAGTTCTACACCGATACAAATCTACGCACACTTAACGTTTGCTTTACCTAGAACAAGTATAAAACTAGAAGTACTTTGTAGATGTGTAAAGGGATAGGTTTGCAAGATAATAAAGAACATGAAAATAAAATTTAGGTGTTGTTCTAATTAAAGTACAATTAAATTAGTATAGCGAGTGTGGAAAAAGGATGGTAGGATTTTTGGAATTTTCCCTAAGAAATTGGCTAAGTTACTAGACCGATAGCAAGTTTTTATGTGGGAGGGGCCACTGCTAGCATGTCATCCCTTACATGGAATTCTATTCACTTATGGTTGGAACTATTAGCAAGCATCCGCAACTACTAACGTTCATTAAGGTAGAACCCAAATACAACATTAAGATATATTAGTCCCCCTTAAATCCCATATGAATCAATTTCTATGGTAGGAAGAAGCTTCTGTCACTCTTGCCCTCCAATGCATAGTCCTATCAACATACAACTAACCCTATGGTGTGACCGACACGCGCGCTCATATGATGGGCACCAAAGGACATCAACATAACCGCAAGCAAATTAAACAAATCATAGCAATTCACCAATCACCCTAAAGGACAACAAAAATCTACTCAGACATCATAGGATGGCAACACATCATTGGATAATAATATGAAGCATAAAGAACCATGTTCAAGTAGAGGATACAATAGGTTGCAGGAGAGTGGACCACTGAACATAGATGGGGGAAGGTGATGGAGTTGTTGGTGAAGATGGCATAGTTGTTGGAGTAGATTGCCGTCACCGGAAGAGAGGGCGAGAGAGCCTCCTCCTCCTTCTTCTTCCTTGGTCTCCCCCCTAGATGGGAGGAGGGTTTCCCCTCTTGTCCATGGCCTCCATTGCAGTGGAGGGGCGAGAGCCCCTCTGATATTGGATCTCTCCCTCTGTTATCTTCTGTTTCACGTTCCTGGTTTCTGGCCAAAAACCATTTCTTAAATATTCAGAGATCTGTATCTCCGATTGGGCTGAAATTTGAACAAGGTTTTTTCTATATATTATTTTGCTTGCACGAAAGAAGGGCTGTAACCGCCTTACGAGGGGCTCACAAGCCACCACGGCGCACCCTACCCCCTAGGCGCGCCCTGGTGGCTTGTAGGGCCCTCGAGCACAGTCTTACATTAATTCTTCTTCCCAAAAAATCACACATATTCCAAAATAAATCTCTATAAAGTTTTATCGTGTTTGGACTTTGTTTGATATGGATATTCTACGAAACAAAAAACATGGAACAAATAGGAACTGGCATAGGGCACTGGATCAATATGTTAGTCCCCAAAATGATATAAAATGTTGCCAAAAGTATATGAAAGTTGTATAATATTGGCATGAAACAATAAAAATTTATAGATATGACGGAGATGTATCGGCATCGCAAGCTTAATTCCTGCTTGTCCTCAAGTAGGTAAAAGGTAAAAAAGATAATTTTTGAGGTGGAATGCTACCTAGCATAATCTTGGTCATGTAGTCTAATCATGGCATGAATATTAAGACACGAATTATTCAAAGCAATAGTCTATTATTTGATATAAATACATCAATACTCAGGCATCCCAACAAACAATCATGTCTTTCAGAATAAAAATGCTACAGAATGCTATCCCTACAAAATCATGTAGTCTTGTCATGCTCCATCTTCTTAACACAAAGTATTTATCATGCACAACCTCGATGAAAAGCCGAGCAATTGGTTCATACTTTTTAATGCGCTTCGGCTTTTTCATCCCCCACGCAATACATCACTGCAAGCCATGGATACAACACTATGGGTTGAATAGAATACGATGGTAGAGATTAATATGGGGAAGACAAAAAAGGAAGAAAGTCTCACATCAACACGGCTAATAAACGGGCTATGGAGATGGCCATCAATTGATATCAATCGGAGGAGTAGGGATTGCCATGCAACGGATGCACTAAGAGCTATAAGTGTATGAAATCTCAACATGAAACTTAGTGGGTGTGCATCCAACTTGCTTGCTTGAAGATCTCGAACATTTGAGGAAACCCATCATCGGAATATACAATCCATGTTCTATAATGAAATATTCACACTAGTATATGAAAGTCACAACAAAAGAGACTGTCTGTATGAAAAACATGGTGCTACTATCAAGCACAAGTGTGGAATAACATTGCCCCTTCTCTCTTTTTCTCCCTTTTTCTCTTTTTTCTCTTTTGCTTTCTCTTTTATTCTTCTTTTTTGGCTCTTTTTGGCCTGTCTTTTTTCTTTTATTTTTTCGTTCGAAGTCTCATCCCGACTTGTGGGGGGAATCATAGTCTCCATCACCCTTTCCTCACTGGGACAATGCTCTAATAATGAACAATGATGAGCATCACACTTCTATTTACTTACAACTCAAAAAATACAACTCGATATCTAGAACAATATGACTCTATATTAATGCCCCTGGCAATGTACCAGGATGTGCAATGATATAGCATAACAAAGATATAAAAAAATGGACCGGCCATGAAAATATCATGGTAGCTATCTTACGATCATGCAAAGCAATATGACATTGAATGCTCAAGTCACGTATATGATGATGATGATGATGGAAGTTGCATGGCAATATATCTCGAAATGGCTATAGAAATGCCATAATAGGTAGGTATGGTAGCCGATTTGAGGAAGATATAAGGAGGCTTATGTCTAATAGAGCGTATCGTATCACGGGGTTTGGATGCACAGGCGAAGTTTGCACCACATCTCGAGGTGAGAAAGGGCAATGCACGGTACCGAAGAGGCTAGAAAATCGCGGAAGGGTAAGAGTGCGTATAATCCATGGACTCACATTAGTCATAAAGAACTCACATACTTATTGCAAAAGTTTATTAGCCCGCGAATCAAAGTACTACTATGCATGCCCCTAGGGGGATAGATTGGTAGGAAAATACCATCGTTCGCCCCCAACCGCCACTCATAAGGAAGACAAACAATAATAAATCATGCTCCAACTTCTTAGCATAATGAGAGACTATACGTGCAATTCTTTGCGAATCATAAACCTTAACACCAATATTCCTACTAAACACAATCATTCACTAGTACTTCCCATATATTACCTTCTCTATATCACAAAACTATTGCAAGTAATCAAACATATCATATTTAGTGATCTACAAGTTTTATGTAGGATTTTATGACTAAGCATGTGAATGACCAATTCCTATTGACTCTCTAAATAGATATAAGTGAAGGAAGAGAGTTTAATTCTTTCTACAAAAGAGTTTCCCATGCTCTAATAAATATAAGTGAAGGAAAAGAGCATTCGACAAATAACGGTTTTCTAGATGTAGAGAAACAGGCATCCAAACTTCAAATGATATAAGTGAAGCACGTGAAGCATTCTATAAAGCCATACTCAAAAGATATAAGTGAATTGCAATGACCATTCTATAAATCAACCAAGGACTATCTCATACTAGCATCGTGCATCACTGAAAGAAAAATAAAAAGCACACGATGCTCCAAGAATTTACGCATATCATGTGAACAAAATAAAAACTGAAACATACCATTACTTGTTGAAGAAAGATGGGATGCCTTCCGGGGCATCCCCAAGCTTAGACGCTCGAGTATCCTTGAATATTTACTTGGGGGTGCCTTGGGCATCCCCAAGCTTGAACTCTTGCCTCTCCTTATTCTCCTCATATCGATACCTCCTTGATCTTCGAACACTTCATCCACACAATACGTAACCGAACTTTTTATTAACAGGGTTAGTACATATACATCAAATCCCATCATGTCCTGCCATAACATTATTGTATAATTATAATCAAACAAAACCCATTGTATGCTATCACAATTCTGTGGCTCCCAAGTCAACGGGGCTCAACATGATTTGAAGCATTCGCAAATAACTCAAAAAATTCTGAAAATTAGAACAAAATAAAAAATTTGCATAGCAGTACTGTGTAAAAGTTTTAGAATTTTTGCATGTTCCAGTAAAAAATGTAAATTCACGCACTATAGCAAAAGTTTCTATTTTTGCACCAGACACACCAAACAAGCAATTTAAACATACTAAAGGCAAATCTTGGCACATTATTTTTATAACGTAATGGATTTGTACAAGGGGATATTTATTTTTGTTTAAAAGTTTCTGTAATTAAGATTCACAAAGTTTCCATGGGAATGGACAAAGTTCAAGGCTAGCTCCCACTTTAACGGTGCTTGTCTTTCTCATTTTCACTTTTTTTGTAAAGTTTTAGGTTCGCCTCTATATTTTTTTGTTTTTAAACTTTTCAAAAGCACACAACAGAAGTAGATGACTCTCTAAAACTTCCGGGTTGTCTCCCTGGCAGCACTTTCTTTAAAGCCATTAAGCTAGGCATATAGTGCTCAGTAAGTAATTAATCCACCCGGATCCCAAGGTATATCAAAGCCAATTTTAATTAACAATGATTTGTATTTTAGTAGTGAGCACAAGGTAACATATATCACATAACAACGAATTCTAACTCTCTTCCTATGAATCGACATGTCATAAAAGAATAATTCATGCACACAAAGTAAAGGACAATGCATAGTATAAACAGTTTCTTGCAATTTAATCATATCGGAAACATAGAGAGGCATAGTTCCTCCCTCATAATAATTGCAAGTAGGAGTAGCAAGCACATGCATATTATATTCATCGAAATCATCACGTGTAATAGTAAAACACAACCAGTCAATATAATCCTTAATAAGCGCAAAATTATTTGATATAGTGTAGTTGGTAGAATTCAAAAAGATAATATGACTATCATGTATGTGTGCAATAGAAACAATTTCATTCTTAACATAATTAAATATAGCAAGTTCATCTCCATAAGCATAATTCTTATTGGCATCATGGCCACAATCATAGCAAGCATCAATTTCATCTAAAAAGGATATTTCAAACGAATCAACAGGATCATAGCACTCATCATAGCATTCATCCTTCGGTAAGCACAAAGGGAAAATAAACAATGTATGGGTTGAAGAGTTACTCTCATTAGAAGGTGGGCACGAGTGATAAATCCACTCTTCCTCCTTTTGTTCTTCGATTCGCTCTCCTCCTCATCTTTTTCATCCAATGATCTCACAATTTCAATAACTTCTTCTTCCATAGTTCCCTGCAAAATATTAGTCTCTTCTTGGACAACAGATACTTTCTCAATAAATTCTTTAACATAAGGATTAGAAGCATAGTTTTCATAGAAATATTTAACTATGACAAAATTTTCACATTTGTAAAGAGTAATATCATACTTTTCAATCAAAGAAGAAATTTCATAGTGTTGGGGAACGCTGTATTTCAAAAAAATTCCTACGATCACGCAAGATCTATCTAGGAGAAGCATAGCAACGAGCGGGGAGAGTGTGTCCACGTACCCTCGTAGACCGAATGCAGAAGCGTTTAGTAACGCGGTTGATATAGTCGAATGTCTTCGCGATCCAACTGATCCATGTACCGAACGTACGGCACCTCCGCAGTCCGCACACGTTCAGCTCGGTGACGTCCCTCGAACTCTTGATCCAGTTGAGGCTGAGGGAGAGCTTCGTCAGCATGACGGCGTGGCGACAGTGATGATTATGTTTACCAGTGCAGGGCTTTGCCTAAGAACTACGACGGTATGATCGAGGTGTGTAACTGTGGAGGGGGCACCGCACACGGCTAAGAGAAACTTTGGTGTGCCTTTGGGGTGCCCCCCTCCCACGTATATAAAGGAGGGGGGAGGAGGAGGCCGTCCAAGGTGTGGCTCGCCAAGGGGAGAGTCCTACTTGGACTCCCGGTCTAAGTAAGATTCGCCCCCATTTCCTATTCCAAGAAGGAGAAGGGGGAAAGAGAGGGAGGAGAATAAGGAAAGGGGGGCCACCCCCCAACTCTAGTCCAATTTGGATTGGGCTTGGGGGGCGCTCGCCTCCACCTGGCCGCCACCTCCTCTCTTCCACTAGGTCCCATGAAGGTCATTAAGCCCCCTGGGGGTTCCGGTAACCCCCCGGTACTCCGGAAATGCCCGAACCTATCCGAAACCATTCCGGTGTCCAAACATAACCTTCCAATATATCAATCGTTATCTCTCAACCATTTTGAGACTCCTCGTCATGTCCGCGATCTCATCTGGGACTCCGAACAAATTTCGGTTCATCAAAACACATAACTCATAATAAAATCATCATCAAACGTTAAGCGTGCGGACCTATGGGTTCGAGAACTATGTAGACATGACCGGGACACATCTCCGGTCAATAACCAATAGTGGAACCTGGATGCTCATATTGGCTCCTACATATGCTACGAAGATCTTTATCGGTCAAACCGCATAACAACATACGTTGTTCCCTTTGTCATCGGTATGTTACTTGCCCGACATTCGATCTTCGGTATCATCATACCTATTTCAATATCTTCACCGGCAAGTCTCTTTACTTGTTCCATAATGAATTATCCCATGACTAACTCATTAGTCGCATTGCTTGCAAGGCTCATAGTGATGTGCATTACCGAGAGGGCCCAGAGATACCTATCCGATAGACGGAGTGAAAAATTCTAATCTCGATCTATGCCAACTCAACAAACACCATTGGAGACACCTGTAGAGCATCTTTATAATCACCCAGTTACGTTGTGACGTTTGATAGCACATAAGGTTTTCCTCCGGTATTCAGGAGTTAGATAATCACATAGTCTGAGGAACATGTATAAGTCATGAAGAAAGCAATAGCAAAAAAACCAAACGGTCATGATGCTAAGCTAACGGATGGGTCTTGTCCATCACATCATTCTCTAATGATGTGATCCCGTTCATCAAATGAAAACCCATGTCTATGGCCAGAAACTTAACCATCTTTGATTAACGACCTAGTTAAGTAGATGCGTACTAGGGACACTCTGTTTGTCTATGTAATCATACATGTATTAAGTTTCTGGTTAATACAATTCTAGCATGAATAATAAACATTTATCATGATATAAGGACATAGTAATGATTCTAACACCCATTGAGTCTTGGTGTTGATCATGTTTTTCTTGTGAGAGAGGCTTAGTCAACGGGTATGCAACATTCAGATCCGTATGTATCTTGCAAATCTCTATGTCTCCCTCCTTGACTTGATTGCGGATGGAATTGAAGCGTCTCTTGATGTGCTTGGTTCTCTCGTGAAATCTGGATTCCTTTGCCAAGGCAATTGCACCAGTATTGTCACAAAGGATTTTCATTGGACTCGATGCACTAGGTATTACACCTAGATCGGATATGAACTCCTTCATCCAGACTCCTTCATTTGTTGCTTCCGAAGCAGCTATGTACTCCGCTTCACACATAGATCCCGCCACGACGCTCTGCTTGGAACTGCACCAACTGACAACTCCACCATTTAATATAAATACGTATCTGGTTTGCGACTTAGAGTCATCCGAATCAGTGTCAAAGCTTGCATCGACGTAACTGTTTACGATGAACTCTTTGTCACCTCCATAAACGAGAAACATATCCTTAGTCCTTTTCATGTATTTCAGGATGTTCTTGACCGCTGTCCAGTGATCCACTCCTGGATTACTTTGGTACCTCCCTACTAAACTGAAAGCATGACACACATCAGGTCTGGTACACAGCATTGCGGCATAGGGAATGACTTTCATTTTCTCTCTATCTTATGTACTGGTCGGGCATTGAGTCTGACTCAACTTCACACCTTGTAACACAGGCAAGAACCCTTTCTTTGACTGATCCATTTTGAACTTCTTCAAAATTTTACCAAGGTATGTTCTTTGTGAAAGTCCAATTAAGTGTCTTGATCTATCTCTATAGATGTTGATGCCTAATATATAAGTAGCTTCACCGAGGTCTTTCATTGAAAAGTTCTTATTCAAGTATCCTTTTATGCCATTCAGAAATGCAGTATCATTTCCGATCAACAATATGTCATCCACATATAATATCAGAAATGCTACAGATCTCACACTCACTTTCTTGTAAATACAGGCTTCTCCAAAAGTCTGTATAAAACCATATGCTTTGATCACACTATCAAATCGTATATTCCAACTCCGAGAGGCTTGCACCAGTCCATAAATGGATCGCTAGAGCTTGCACACTTTGTTAGCACCTTTTGGATTGACAAAACCTTCTGGTTGCATCATATACAACTCTTCTTTAAGATATCCATTAAGGAATGCAATTTTGACATCCATTAGCCAAATTTCATAATCATAAAATGCGGCAATTGCTAACATGATTCGGATAGAGTTAAGCATCGCTACGGGTGAGAAGGTCTCATCATAGTCAACTCCTTGAACTTGTCGAAAACCTTTCGCAGCAAGTCGAGCTTTGTAGACAGTAACATTACTGTCAGCGTCAGTCTTCTTCTTGAAGATCCATTTATTCTCTATTGTTTGCTGATCATCGGGCAACTCAACCAAAGTCCATACTTTGTTCTCATACATGGATCCCATCTCAGATTTCATGGCCTCAAGCCATTTCACGGAATCTGGGCTCATCATTGGTTCCCCATAGTTTGTAGGTTCATCATGGTCAAGTAACATGACCTGCATAACAGGATTACCATACCACTCTGGTGCAGATATTACTCTGGTTGACCTACGAGGTTCAGTAGTAACTTGATCACAAGTTTCATGATCATCATCATTAGCTTCCTCACTAATGGTGTAGGAATCACTTGAACTGATTTCTGTGATGAACTACTATCCAAAAAGGGAGAAGGTACAGTTACCTCATCAAGTTCTACTTTCCTCCCACTCACTTCTTTTGAGAGAAACTCCATCTCTAGAAAGGATCCATTCTTAGCAACGAATATCTTGCCTTCGGATCTGTGATAGAAGGTGTACCCAACAGTCTCCTTTGGGTATCCTATGAAGACACATTTCTCCGATTTGGGTTCGAGCTTATCAGGTTGAAGCTTTTTCAAATAAGCATCGCATCCTCAAACTTTAAGAAACGACAACTTGGGTTTCTTGCCAAACCACAGTTCATATGGTGTCGTCTCAACAGATTTCGATGGTGCCCTATTTAACGTGAATGCAGCCGTCTCTAAAGCATAACCCCAAAACGTTAGCGGTAAATTAGTAAGAGACATCATAGATCGCACGATATCTAATAAAGTGTGGTTACGACGTTCGGATACACCATTACGCTGTGGTGTTCCAGGTGGCGTGAGTTGTGAAACTATTCCACATTGTTTCTAATGAAGACCAAACTCATAACTCAAATATTCACCTCCACAATCAGATCAAAGAAACTTTATTTTCTTGTTACGATGATTTTCCACTTCACTCTGAAATTCTTTGAACTTTTCAAATGTTTCAGAGTTATGTTTCATTAAGTAGATACACCCATATCTGCTCAAATCCTCTATGAAGGTCAGAAAATAACGATACCCGCCGCGAGCATCAACACTCATCGGACTGCATATATCAGTATGTATTATTTCCAATAAGTTTGTTGCTCGCTCCATTGTTCCGGAGAACGGAGCCTTAGTCATCTTGCCCATGAGGCATGGTTCGCAAGCATCAAGTGATTCATAATCGAGTGATTCCAAAAGCCCATCAGCATGGAGTTTCTTCGTGCGCTTTACACCAATATGACCTAAACGGCAGTGCCACAAATAAGTTGCACTATCATTATTAAACTTGTATCTTTTGGCTTCAATACTATGAATATGTGTATCACTACTATCGAGATTCAATAAAAATAGACCACTCATCAAGCGTGCATGACCATAAAAGATATTACTCATATAAATAGAACAACCATTATTCTCTAACTTAAATTAATAACCGTCTCGCATCAAACAAGATCCAGATATAATGTTCATGCTTAACGCTGGCACCAAATAACAATTATTCAGGTCTAAAACTAATCCCGAAGGTAGATGTAGAGGTAGCGTGCCGACCGCGATCACATCGACTTTGGAACCATTTCCCACGCGCATCGTCACCTCGTCCTTAGCCAATCTTTGCTTAATCTGTAGCCCCTGTTTCGAGTTGCAAATATGAGCAACAGAACCAGTATCAAATACCCAGGCGCTACTACGAGCATTAGTTAGGTACACATAAATAACATGTATATCAAATATACCTTTCACTTTGCCATCCTTCTTATCCACCAAATACTTGGGGCAGTTCCGCTTCTAGTGACCAGTCCCTTTGCAGTAGAAGCACTCAGTCTCAGGCTTAGGTCCAGACTTGGGCTTCTTCACTTCAGCAGCAACTTGCTTGCCATTCTTCTTGAAGTTCCTCTTATTCCCTTTGCCCTTCTTTTTGAAATTAGTGGTCTTGTTAACCATCAACACTTGATGCTCCTTCTTGATTTCTACCTCCATAGCCTTTAGCATCGTGAAGAGCTCGGGAATTGTCTTATCCATCCCTTGCATATTATAGTTCATCACAAAGCTTTTATAGCTTGGTGGAAGTGATTGAAGAACTCTGTCAATGACACTTCATCAGGAAGATTAACTCCCAATTGAGTCAAGTGGTTGTGGTACCCAGACATTCTGAGTATATGTTCACTGATAGAACTATTATCCTCCATATTGCAGCTATATAACTTATTGGAGACTTCATAGGCATTTGCTTGAAATATTAACTTCAACTCCTGGAACATCTCATATGATCCATGACGTTCAAAATGTCGTTGAAGTCCCAATTCTAAGTCGTAAAGCATGGCACACTGAACTATCGAGTAGTCATCAGCTTTGCTCTGCCAGACATTCATAACATCTGGAGTTGCTCCTGCAGCGGGCTTTGCACCTAGCAGTGCTTACAGGATGTAATTTTTCTATGCAACAATAAGGATAATCGTCAACTTAGGGACCCAGTCCATGTAGTTGCTACCAGCATCTTTCAACTTAGCTTTCTCTAGGAACACATTAAAATTCAAAGGAACAGAAGCACGGGCCATTTATCTACAACAACATAGACATGCAAAATACTATCCGGGCCGCTTCATCCAACAATACCGCCGAATCAAAGTAAGACGTTGCTGGTAAGCAGTATGACTATTATCGCCCACAACTCTTTGTGTTCTACTCATGCATATAACATCTACACATAGACCTGGCTCTGATGCCAATGTTGGGGAACGCAGTATTTCATAAAATTTCCTAGAATCACGCATGTTATATCTAGGAGAAGCATAGCAACGAGCGGGTAAAGTGTGCCCATCTATCCTCATAGACCGAAAGCAGAAGCGTTTAGTAACACAGTTGATGTAGTCGAACGTCTTCGTGATCCAACCAATCCAAGTACCAGACGTACGGCACCTCCGCGATCAGCAGACGTTTAGCTCGGTGATGTCCCTCGAACTCTTGATCCAGTTGAGGCCGATGGAGAGTCTCGTCAGCAGGACGACGGGGCTACGGTGATGATGAAGTTTACCGATGTAGTGCTTCGCCTAAGGACTACGATGATATGACCGAGGTATGTAACTGTGGAGGGGGGCACCGCACATTTCTAATAGAAACTTTGGTGTGCCTTTGGGGTGCCACGCTCCCACGTATATAGAGGAGGGGAAGGAGGAGGCCAGCCAAGGTGTGGCACGCCAAGGGGGGAGTCCTACTTGGACTCCCGGTCCAAGTAGCTAGGATTCATCCCCCCCTTTGCTATTCCAAGAAGAATAAGGGGGAAAGAGAGGGAGGAGAAGAAGGAAAGGGGGTCCACGCCCCCCAACCCTAGTCCAATTCGGATTGGGCTTGGGGGGCGTGCGCCTCCACCTGGCCGTCACATCCTATCTTCCACTAGGGCCCATGAAGGCCCATTACCCCCCGGGGGGTTCCAGTAACCAAGGTTGTCAGAATCGCGATTTTGAATCGGATCGGAGCTCCGAAGGTAAGATCGCAAATCGTAGAATCTTCACTATCAGGATCGTATAAACGTAGATTCTATGGACTAAAATCGTAGAATCATAGGGGTTAGTTTGGATCGTAAAACAGAATCGCGATTCTGACAACCTTGCCGGTAACCCCCTGGTACTCCGGAAAATGCCCGAACCAATCCGAAAATATTCCGGTGTCCAAACATAACCTTCCGGTATATCAATATTTATGTCTTAACCATTTAGAGACTCCTTGTCATGTCCGTGATCTCATCCGGGACTTCGAACAAACTTTGGTTCATCAAAACACATAACTCATAATATAAATCATCATCAAACGTTAAGCGTGTGAACCCTACGGGTTCGAGAACTATGTAGACATGACCGGGACACATCTCCGGTAAATAACCAATAGCGGAACCTGGATTCTCATATTGGCTCCTACATATTCTACGAAGATCTTTATCGGTCAAACCGCATAACAACATACGTTGTACCCTTTGTCATCGGTATGTTACTTGCCCGAGATTCGATCGTCGGTATCATCATACCTAGTTCAATCTCGTCACCGGCAAGTCTCTTTACTCATTCTATAATGCTTCATCCCATGACAAACTCATTAGTCACATTGCTTGCAAGGCTCATAGTGATGTGCATTACCGAGAGGGTCTAGAGATACCTCTCCGATACATGGAGTGACAAATTCTAATCTCGATCTATGGCTACTCAACAAACACCATTGGAGACATGTCGGGGGGTTGGGTGCGACATATGACAATGGATGGCTTATCATGGTGGGAGCGAGTAGAACGTCGCTGGTGCCCAGAAGCGGGATGAGGCGTAGACACGTACGCCGGCGAACTTTACCCACGTTCGGGGCTCTCCTAGGAGATAAAACCCCTAGTCCTGCTCTGCGGGGTCTCCGCATGATCACTAAGGCTCAAGTGTGTACAATCGTGCTCCTCGAGCTGTATGCTAGAGGTAGGAGAAGGCAAGGCTTGCTCTCTCCTCCCCTAGGTATGAATCTAGTCCTATCTGGGTGCGAACCTTTTGCATGGGTGCCCTGGGGGGTTTATATAGGCCTACCCCCTAGGGGTACATCAGTAATACGGCTGGGTGTAGGGCCCGACCGTCAGTCTCTCCGGCCGTCGGCTTGTCCGTCGACTGCTGGGGCCCGCCGCCTAGTGGGCCCCGCCGACTGGTTTGGTATGTGGTCGACAGGCCGCCCCTGCCGCTCTCGGGTCTTGTCGGCTACTGATCGCTGTAGCCGTGACTCTAATGACGCAGGCTTGGTCAGGGGATCGTGGCCGCAGCTCCACCGCCTTGTGGGCGTTTACTGTTGCCACTCCGTGTCACATCTGGTTAATGGCGTGTGGGACCCGATGAAACGGCGGGCTGACTGTTGGGGGCCGACCTCGCTTGGGTCCGACTGGTGAGGCTCTGGCCGTCTTTCGGGCTCTCGCTGATTAGTGGGGCCCGTCATCCTTGGGCCGTACTGACAGGCCGTTGTGGGAGCAGGGCCCCACCTGCTTGTGGTTATGTCAGGAGTGGCATGGCAACAGAGCCGCACCGGACGGAGATCACCGCCAGTATGGTGCACTGTGGCCACGCCCGTCCTTGGATCGGGGGGGATGTGTCTATACTGTAGCCATCCCCTGTCTTGTCTTCTTTAATGGGGGCGTGGGATTCGTTGGCGCCACGGGCCGACTACTAGGGCTCGGCTTCTCTAGAAGCCGCCAACTAGGAGTCGGCTGGTCTTGAAGTCGGTCTCTGGAACTCGGCCATCTACGGGCAGTCGGCTATTCCTCCATTTGCGTAGAAGGCGGCACTTCATCTTGGTGCCTTGAGGGGTGCAACCAGCCCCGATGTCTTGAAAGGTTCTGGGCCTCGGGTTAGCATACCCGTGGCCCATTACTCCCATAGTACTCCCCGAAGCTGGTGTGGTGCCGCGGCTGAGCAGCCGAGGAGCCTCAACAGTTTTCTTCTCCGAGTGCCTGAGGTGGAGCTTCATCCGACTTTTGTCGGGCCGACTGGCGGGAGTCCGTCGCGCCCATTCTGACTTATCCAGGCTTCGAACGCGTCAGCGGGAACCCAGTGGCGTGCTAGCTAAGCCTCCGAGCCGCCGCCCCGTGTGGTTATGCCACGTGGCGCCGAGCAGCCGGGCCCGTCTACTAACCCATGTCGCGATGGGACAAACCTGCGGGCGGGGCCTGCCACTACCACGCCTCGGTGCACGAGCGGATCTGCTGCGGCCGAGGTGGGCGGTTGGGGTCCCCGCGGAGTTACTGCGCGCAGTTTTGTTGCGCGATAAACGTGGGGGCGAGGGATTGTGGGTGCAGTAAATCCCATGATCGCCCCCTCGGCTTCGCAGCCCGTAGGCCTATAAGTAGGGGGAGGAGGGGGGACCGGCGGAGCACGCGCGTCCCTCCTCCCTATTCTTTCCTCCCGCCGAAGCGCCCCAAGCCACATTGAGAGTCACGGTGGTTCGTCTCCGATGAGCTCATCTTCCACCCCCACGCCCCCATGGCGCGCTCCGAAGCATGGGATGGCTCCGAGGTTCACGAATACCACATCGACTTCCTCCGCCAGACGCGACGGCTCCCCATCGAGGACCACGTGAGGGTTCGCCTCGCGCCGGAGAGGGAAATTTCGCTGGCACCGGAGGAGGGCGAGCGGGTCGTCTTCCGCTCGCACTGCCTGCGCGGCCTCGGCCTGCCGGCGAGCAGCTTCTTCCGATCCTTCCTCGAGTTCTACGGCCTCGAGCGCACCACCTCACCCCGAACACGGTGGTGCTGCTGTCCGCCTTCGTCATCTTGTGCGAGGGCTTCCTCGGCATCCTCCCCACCAATGAGCTCTGGGGGGAGTTCTTCTACATCAAGCTCGGCACCCTCGTCGCGGGTGTGCTGGCGGAATGCAGCGTGTTCCTCGCGGTGCGGAGGCCGGCAGCCGAAAATCCGTTTCCTGCCATCCCGCTGATCAAGTAGGTGTAGATGTGGCAGCGGTCGTACTTCTAAGTGAAGAGAGTCTTCGCGGAGGGCGACTGGGTCAACTTGCCGGCGTACGAAGCCAGCCCGCCGGCTGGGAGGTGGCCAAACTAGTCATATCGGGCCAAGACGCTGTCGCCCTCGGGAGCCGCTGCTATCGCGCGACTCTGAGTGCTGGCACAGTCGGAGGGCCTGACCGGGCCTGATTTGCTATCCGCCTTCGTGGCGCGCCGAGTGCTCCTGCTCCAGAGCCGCCCTCACATGATCTGCCAGATGAGCGGACATAAGGACCCGAGTCGGCTGTGCACCAAGGAGATGCCTCACGCAGAGGTAGCTCACATGGTGAACTACCTTGCGAACTGCGAGCTCACGGAAGAGTGGCGGTTTGGCAAGGAACTGTATTCATGCGCCAACCCTCCACCTCATGTAAATTGTTTTTTCTTTTTTCTCTGTCTCTTTGTCGCCGAGTCCGGCCTGCCTAATCTGACCAATCAGCTTTTGAGCAAAGCCCCCTCCTCCAGCCAGCAGCCGGCGCCGCATGGCCAGAGCGCCGATTCCTCCCTGACCGAGAAGAGAGTGATGTCGACGACCCTGACTTGGGGGTGGCGGTCTTGGAGGACGACGCCGAGGGAGGAGGCTGCGAAACAGGCGGCTCAAGGCTCAGAGCCAACCTCGAGGACAGGCCTGACGACGACGCATGGGAAGTCGCCCCGCGCCCCCAGCCAGGAGTCGGCCAGCCGGGCACGAGCTCCTCTGCCACGCCGGATGCGCAGGGCCGTGCCGAGCTTGTTCGGCAGCCGGTCAAAGAAGCCCAAAGGCTCGGCCGCGGCGACCAAGCGGGATGAAGCGGCTGCAAAGGCCATCCTCTTCCGCAAGGAGGTAAAGAAGCCGCAACTGGTTTCACCGTAAGTACCACCTTTATCTTGTACCTTCATTTTTCCCTTGTTGACTCTGTCTGAACTTCTTTTTCTTTATATTCTTGATTTGAGGGCCCCGCTCTCTCTCTAGAAGTCGGCTGCCTGCTCCATCGTGAGGTCGGCGGAGACCTCCTCCACCACCCGGCGGTTCGATCCGGCCACCGATCTCCGAGAGGCCACGGAGCGGAACGCGCGCGAGGAGCGGGAAGCCGCCCGCCTGAAGAAGGAGGAAGCTGACAAGGCGGAGGCCGTCGCCTAGAAGAAGCTAGCGGAGGCCGAGGCCGCCGACGCGGCGAAGAAGCATGCTGAAGAAGCCGCACATCACCAGTCAGTGGTGTTCGTTGTCCCTCTGAACTCTGCGCCGCCACCACCGGAGTTCAAGGCGCAGACTGGAGAAGCCGGCGGCGAGCACCCTACTATGGAAAGGGGTGGTGGCGACGTTGCCATGCCGGACGTCATTGTGCCCCCGCCACCTCCTTCTAAGGAGACACGGGACAAGCAGCCGGTCGACCCGCCAGCACCACTAGCCGGGAACAAGATGGTGATGGGCCCGACTCCTGGGGTCCGCACACCCCTGCGCCATCGGCTCGTGAAGGTGGCATCGGCGCCGCGCCCGCTGGAGGCCGGCACCGCAAGCTCCTCGGTTCTGGACATGGAGGCAACCAGCGCCGCGACCGCTGGGTGGGTGCAGGGAGACGGAACGGGCCCTCTGGACAAGGCAATTCTGGACGTTCAAGAAAAACTCCGCACCGAGGCCGACGCTCTCAAGCTCTGCAACAATACTTTCCTGGAGTCACGAGAGGCCATCCGGGTACACTTCTTGCTTCTTTTTTCTTGATTCTTGTACTTCTTCGTGGGGGCGCGCTGGCGCACCCACTGGGTGTAGTCCCTGAGTTTTGGGTCGGCTGCTGAGCAAGCGGCCCGGAACTCTAACTGGCGAGCTCCGAGTACTAAATGTCTATGCTTGCAGGATTATCATAACCTCCGTGCGGCCTCCTTCAACTCCAAGGTCCTGGAGTCGGATCAGCGTGCTGCCGACTTGTCGGAAAGCCGGAGTAAGTCTCCTTCTTCCTCTACGGGGGCGCGCTGGCGCACCCGCGGGCAGTAGTCCCTGAGATTCGGGTCGACTGCTGAGCAGTCGGGCCGGACCTTCCTGGTGACTTCATCTTTCTTTGTTGAATGTTGCCATCTCTTTCACTTTTCACTTTTTTGCAGAAGCCAACGCTGTTCTTCAACGACAACTGGGCGAAGCCAACGTCGCGTTGCGAGCCAAGGAGGCGGACTACGATAAGCTGGCAGAAGAGCACGACTGTCTTGTTGCGCAGCTGGCGGAACAGAAGGAGCTCCTCAAGAAAGCCCAGGAGGAGGCGGAGGCTGGGGAGACCAGACTCCTTGCCTGGACCGACAAGGAAATGGAGCTGACTTCTAGCTTTCACGCGATCGAGGACATAGTATATGGTGAGTTTCTCTTTCTTTCCTTCTTTGAACTGCCGGATTGTTGGTTGAGCCGGCTTCTTGTTTTTAACTTTGGCTTTCTGCTTTCTGTTTTGGCAGACTTCTTCCCTGGCCACTCGGACGCCGCCAACTAGGCCATCAAAGCTGATCACGAAGGACGGAGGGCGGATGGTGCGCAGATCGCTGCCAACGCCCCTCGGATCCTTAGCGAGAAGATCCTGAGCATCGAGGCATGTCTTTGGCTGGCCCACCGGATGCTGCGCCGGCTTCAGTGTGTCAGCGCCCAGGCGATCGCCTCCCTATGGCCCGACATGCCGACACCGCGCACCCCCAGTCGGACTGCTGACTGGCTGGAGGTGGCGGTCGGCCATCTTGAGGCCTGGAAGGGCTCCTCGGCCCGGGCTGGAGCGCGCCGGGCCTTGGAGTTTGTCAAGGCATGCTATGCTGGGCTGAGTCTAGCCCAGCTAGCCACGTTTCGGCTAGAGGCTCTGGAGGAGTTGGCGGGAATGGAAGATGAACTCGTCAAGCGCACGGCATCGATCGCCAAGTACACCGACACCAGCATCTTTGTCCCGGAGCGGGTTGAGGACGGCACGGAGGCGCCGCCGGAATGGTTCGGGATGAAACCGGCAGAGGGCGAAGACTCAGCGGAGGTGATTGACTCTAGCGGCGAGGAAGAGGGCGAGTCAGAGGAGGAAGGCGAAGAAGAGGCACCAGAGGTCGGAGCGGGCAACCAGCCCCAGCCCGACCGCGCTTCAAGCAACGAGCCGCGCCCAACCGAGCTGACTGTCGCCAGGGGCGACCAAGCGGAGACTGACCAGACGGGCGCTCCACCAACCGGCGCCGCCGATTCCTCCACTCCACCGAACCCTTCTGCCACTTCCTAGGCCGCTAGTTTATCTTTGTTTTACCTGTCTATCAGTCTCGATCAACTTGTTAATTTTGCACAATTCCACCCATGGGGTGTATCTTAAACTTACGTTTTGAAGATCGGCCAAGGTCCTTTGTTATGTAAATATTATTCCGAGTTCTATCTTTTCTTGCTTGCTGCTCTTTGGCTTTTTCCTTTGCCGCCTTCCCTTGGTTGCCGTCTTGCCGGCCGAGCAACTGCTCTGCGGACTCTGGCTGGGTCAAGTACTTAGCTACCTCTGGGGAGGCAGGTACTTAGCCGTTTTAGAACTTTCTAGCAACTTAAGTAGAAGTCGGCAGGCCGGCTGCTCAACAGTCGGTCATAGGAGGCGGGAAATCGGCTCGAACTATGAGTGTGCTTTGTGTCCTTAGTCATTTTTCATGCATGCACCCTTTCTGCCTTGCTCCTACCCACCAGTCAGTCGCTCTGCGAGCTGTGGCTTCTGGCAAGAGGCGGCTTGAGTGCCAACGCATTACTTGTC
The DNA here is from genome assembly GCF_056163025.1 of Triticum urartu. Taxonomy (NCBI): domain Eukaryota; kingdom Viridiplantae; phylum Streptophyta; class Magnoliopsida; order Poales; family Poaceae; genus Triticum; species Triticum urartu. Next base: position 175,023,297 of record NC_141877.1, on the reverse strand, counting down.
TGGCTGCAGGAAGCACTTCATAGTTTAAGACGGCGAGTCCCCGGGCCGATTAGTCGGACCCGGCGCCAATCAGTATAAAGAAAATGACATACTTATATGCATAATTCTTATCATATAGACAAAAGAGGGCAGTCCCCGAGCTCCTCTCGAGGGACCCGGAGTCTTCGTACTTTAATATAAAAGGTAGAGTGGTACATACTGCATCAACTGTAAAATCTTTGAAGGAGGTTTGCATTCCATGGAGGCTCCGTCTCCTTGCCGGAGTCGTCCCTCTTGCGTACTCGAGGCTTCTGAGCGTTGATTAGGTAGTAGGAGTCGTTGCCCAACACCTTGCTGATGATGAAGGGGCCTTCCCAAGGCACCGAGAGCTTGTGCTAGCCGGCTATTCGCTGGATCAGCCGGAGCACATGGTCTACTTCTTGGAAAGATCTCAGCTGTAGTATCGGCGTAGGCTGTACTGGTAGATGCTGGACCGGCTGAGTGCCAGCAGCCGGCCCTCTTCCAGCAGATTGACGCCGTCTTGACGTGCTTCTTCTGCCTCCTCTTTGGTGTACATGGTGACTCATGGGGAGTCAAATTCTATGTCCATTGGGATGATGGCTTCTGCACCGTAGACGAGGAAGAAAGGCGTGAAGTGAGTTGACTTGTTCGGAGTTGTGCGCAGACTCCAGAGGACGGCCGGCAGCTCGTCGAGCCAGCAGCCGGCCGATCGTTCCAAAGGCTCGACCAGTCGGGGCTTGATGCCGGACAAAATGAGGCTGTTTTCTCGCTCTACCTGGCCGTTTGACTGTGGATGGGAAACGGACACTAGGTCCAGTCGGATGCCCTGCGTCGCGCAGAAACGGGCCAAGGCACCTTTGGCGGAATTCGTGCCATTGTCTGTTATGATGCTATGTGGTATGTCGTATCGGACAGTGATGTCGGAGATGAAAGTAACAACAGTCGAACCATTCAACTTCTTGATTGGTTTTGCTTCTATCCACTTGGTGAACTTGTCCATCGCGACAAGCAGATGAGTTAGGCCACCTCTTGCCATCTTGAATGGTCCCACCATATCCAAGCCCCAGACGGCAAAGGGCCAGGCTATGGGAATAGTCTTGAGTCCAGAAGCCGGCTGATGAGGCTTTGAACGAAACTTCTGGCACCCTTTGCATTTCTAGACCAAGCTCTTCGCGTCTTCCAGGGTAGTTGGCCAGAAAAAACCATGGCGAAAGCCTTGGCAACAAGCGCTCTTGATGCCGCATGGTGGCCGCATTCGCCTTGATGGATGTCTTTGAGGATCGCTTCGCCTTGCTTCGGCTCGACGCAGCGCTGGTAGACACCGGCGATACTGCGCCTCACGAGCTCTCTGTTGACTATGGTGTATGCTGCCGCCCGGCGTTGTACTTGCCTCGCCGAGATCTCATCAGTCGGCAACTCTTTTTTTACCAGGAAGTTGAGGATGGGCTGGGCCCATGAAGGTGCTGCGATTTCTTGGGCTATCAGGACTGCAACTTGGACGAGGACGGTTGGGCCGGGAGGCGGCGGGTTGGAGTCGGCTACCTCTTGCTAGATCGATGGAGTCTCCAGACCGATTGCCACAGTCCCCGGGCCAGGCTCTGAAGTCCCCGGGCTGACCGCTGCAGTCCCCGGGCCGGGCTTTGAGATCCCTAGGCCGGGTGCGGCTCCCGTGGTTCCCGGGCTGCCTGCCAGAATTCCCGTGCCGACTGCTGGAGCTCTTGAGCCGGATCCGACTGCTTTGGGAGGAGCCAGCACGAAGATGGAATCCGACTCCAGCGATGGCTTGACAGATGGCTTGAGGAGGCGTTGTAAGGCGACGCCGGTTGGTATTGCTTGACGGGTGGAGCCGATTCGCGCCAAGGCATCTGCTTGCTCATTATCGTTTCTTGGCACATGGAGAAACTCGCACCCATCGAAATACACACGGAGCTGCTGTACGAGGAAACGATAGCTCGCCATGTTTGTGAAAGTGCGTTATATCGACTAGAGGGGGGTGGGGTGAATAGGCGATTTTTATGGAAGTCTTCAAAACGTGGAAGTTATGAAGACAAACGATAGAAATAAACCTATTACCCTGCAGCGGAAGGTAGACTACACTAGGCAAGCCATAGTTATGTATTCAATAGAGTGAAAGCACAATGACTAATAGCAGCAATGTAGTAAGGATCAGGTAGGAAGATATTGTGAAGCCACACAGAACACGCAGTCACTCAGTGAAGACAAAAGACAGTGCGAACATACAATGACTTCACAAGGAGTAACAGTAAGTAAAGGGAAGGGAAGATGAAACCAGTGACTCGCTGAAGACAATGATTTGTTCGACCAGTTCCAGTTGCTGTGACAACTGTACGTCTGGTTAGGGCGGCTAGGTATTTAAACCTTAGGACACACAGTCCCGGACACCCAGTCCTGAACATGCAGCTCAGGACACCCAGTCCTCACCTTATTCCCCTTGAGCTAAGGTCACACAGACCTCGCCCAATCACTCTGGTAAGTCTTCAAGGTAGACTCCCAAACCTTCACAGACTTCGTTCACCGGCAATCCACAATGTCTCTTGGATGCTCAGAACGCGACGCCTAACCGGCTGGAGGATGCACAGTCCTCAAGTGTAATAAGTCTTCAAATCACACAGACAAGAAGACTTAAGTGATGCCTAATTCTCTTTGGCTCTGGGTGGTTAGGGCTTTATCCTTGCAAGGAATTCTCTCTCAAAGGCTTCGAGGTGGGTTGCTCTCAAACGACAAAAGCCGTACTCTGAATCTGAGCAGCCAACCGTTTATGGTTGTAGGGGGTGGGCTATTTATAGCCACTTGGCAACCCGACCTGATTTGTCCGAAATGACCCTGGGTCACTAAGGAACTGACACGTGTTCCAACGGTCAGATTTCAAACTCACACGACAACTTTACTTGGGCTTCAAGCAAAGCTGACTTGCCCGACTCTGGACAAGATTCGCTCTCAAAGTCTTCACTCGAAGACATAGGTTTTGTTTAAGCATCACTTCAGTCATTCTGACTGGTTCTCTTGGACCCCACTTAACAATACGGTGGTCCCTATGACTCAACACAGAAGAAAGAGAACTACGAAAGATCTAAGTCTTCGAGCTCCATAGGCTTCATGTGGTGTCTTCTCTTGTCATAGTCTTCAATGTGAGTATCTTCATATACCACCTTTGACTTCAATGTCTTCATACATTTTTAGGGGTCATCTCTGGTAGGAAAACCGAATCAATGAGGGACTTCTACCTGTCTTATCCTGCAATTCTCACAAACACATTAGTCCCTCAACTAGGTTTGTCGTCAATACTCCAAAACCAACTAGGGGTGGCACTAGATGCACTTACAATCTCCCCCTTTTTGGTGATTGATGTCAAACTAGTTGAAGTTTTCAACGGGGAATATAATCTATGAAATTGTAAAGGATAAGGAATTGTCTTCATAAGTTGCAAGGGCTCCCCCTGAAGATGTGCATATAAGTAATTTGTTTTTGGAATGCAAATGCACATGGCAGGTTGTACTTGTGGAGATCCACTTCAACTTATGATGACAATCCACTATGCATGTGAAAGTATATGAAGATAATGACATGCATAATGGAAAATGGACATCTGTAGAATGATCTAAGTGCAGAATTTATCGTCGCACATGCAGAATTTATCATCGCAACACAAGGTGGCAAATAAGTAGCAGACGACCATCGAGTTTAAGTGTTACAACTCAAAGAACCAAATGTAGCAAAACGAGAGTTGTAAGCACGAAGCAAAATATAAAGCACCCGCCCATATGGACCCGCTTGAAGACTATCAACCTCATATGCTTCTCCCCCTTTTGTCAGTAAGGACCAAAAAGGTTTGAGGACATAGAGCATCTACTCGTTCCCATGAGGAGTAGGTGAAGCAGCAGGGTCGTTGGTTGTGTTTGGCGGTGCTGAAGAGCTTGGAGCAGAGTCGAAGCATGCTGAAGGAGGTGGCGGTGAAGTAGCATCGTCTTCATCCTCGATTACTCTGGCATTCACAGTTGCAGCAGAGGAAGAGAACTCAGAGTCTTCAAGGGATGGAGTTCGTCGCAACACTGTCCTTCGAGGAGGTGTGGAGTCAAACTTGAATCGCTCAGTGAAGCCATCCTTTTGAAGATCATCTTCAGAACACATCAGTGTTAGCCCTTTCCATGTGCGGCGAGAGGTTTCATGGGCAACAAAAGCATTCTTGGTGGCAAGATTGTGAATGCGATTAACATCCACCAAGAGGCTTTGCATCTGACACTTCAGCCAGTCATGATGCCTATCCTGTTTCTGATGAAGAGCCACAAGAAGCTCTCGATCATTGAGAACACGAGTGCGCTTCTTGGGTCGTGGAGCAGTTGTACTGTCAGTGGCTTCAGTGAGAGTAGGATGCGGTGCACGTGTAGTGCCAGCCAAAGGATACACATGAGTTACGGCTTCAACGCCTTCAATGTTCTGAGTGAAACTTTGATGCTCTGCATTCTGAACACTAAGAGGTTCCTTGGTAGGCTCAGGATAGATGGCTTCAATAGACATATCCACATCAGGCAAAAAGATCCGATGGTTGCGGGCCGAGGGCTGATATGAGATAGCGGAGTGAAGTTTGATCAGCCGCATCACCCAAGGGGCGTAGAACATCAAACCAAACAGATCAGAGCCAGATGCAGCAAGTTGGCGAATGAAGAAATCCTGTGTATTGAAGCATTTTCCATGAAGAATGTAGAAGACCAAAGTCTTCATTGCACCTTCCAGCTTGGCATGGGGAGAATATCCTTTGATTGGCCAGAGAGTTCGCCTTATGATGTGATAAATGGTTCTTGGCAAATACTCAAGGTCTTCAACGAAGAACTCCGTGGGATAAGAAGCATCTTGGGGCAATGGCTTCATCATACTGAGCATCTGACTCGTATTAGGTTCAGTCTTATGAAAGATGCACTACTGGAATCAGCTACTTTGCCATTTGCCAGCTCTTTGCCGTCAGCTAGCAGACGGCAAAGAAGCTCTTTGCCCTCAGCTACCAAAAAGCAAACGGCAAAGAACTGGCTGATGGCAAAGACCTAATTTGCCATCAGCCAGTTCTTTGTCGTCGGCTAGCGGACGGCAAAGAGGGAGGGGCCCCACTGACGAGCTGCTAAAAAAAACCTAACGGCCCCCCTCTTTGCCGTCCGCTAGCGGACGACAAAGAGCAAAAAGGCGGATGGCAAAGGGGGGCGGACGGCAAAGAGGGAGGGCCCCACTAACGTTAACGGCCGCCCCACCCCGCCCCTCTCTCTCTCTTTCTCTCCCCTCGCCGCCGCCCCGTCGCCCCACCACCCCGCCGCGGCCCCAGCGCCCTCCCGCCCCGTCGCCCCGGCACCCCGGCGCCGCCCCGGCGCCCCCCCGCCCCGTCGCCCCCGTCGCCCTCGCCGCCCCCGCCGCCCTGCCATCTGGGCGCCGCCACGCCCCGGCGTCCCGGCACCCCCGCGCCCCGCCGCCCCGGCCGGGCCCGGCCCCGTCGCCACTGCCGCCGCCCCAGGCCGCCCCGCCCCCCTCCTCCGCCGCCCCAGGCCGCCCCGCCCCCTCCTCCACCCAGGTGAGCTCTCTGCCTCCTTTTTTTTTTCCTTTTTTCTGTTTTTTTAGTTTTAGGTTTATGTTTAGTTTAGATTTAGTTTTAGTTTTAGGATTAGTTTTAGGTTTATAGGTTTAGTTTTAGTTTAGTTTTAGGTTTAGATTTAGTTTTTTCCTTTTTCTTTTTTTTTAGTCTTAGTTTTAGGTTTAGTTTAGTTTTAGGAAAGAAGAAAAAGAGAAAAAGAGGAGAGGAGAAGAAGAAGAGGAGGAGGAGGAGGAGAAGAAAAAAGAAGAAGAGGAAGAAGAAGAAGAAAAAAGAGGAGAGGAGGAGAAGAAGAAGAGGAAAAAGGAAAGGAGGAAGAAGAAGAAGAAGAAGAAGAAGAAGCAGAAGAAGAAGAAGAAGAAGAAGAAGAAGAAGAAGAAGAAGAAGAAGAAGAAGAAGAAGGAAAAAAGGAAGAAAAGGAAGAAGAGGAAGAAGAAGAAAAGGAAAAAAACCGACCCGACACGGTACCCAGACCCCGACCCGGCACCCCAACACGACACCCCGACCCCAAGACCCCGACCCCGACACCCCAACCCCGAGACCCCGACCCCGATACCCCGACCCCGACCCCGACACCCCGACCCCGAGCCTGACCCGACACCCCGACCCCGACCCCGACACCCCGACCCCCCGAGCCTGACCCAACACCCCGACCCCGAGCCTGACCCGACACCCTGACCCCGACACCACACCCCGACCCCGAAACAACACCCCGACACCGACACGACACTACCCCGACATCGACACAACCCCCCGACCCCCCGACCCCGAAACAGCACCCCGACCCCGACACGGCACCCCGACACCGATAGGACACCCCGACCCCCGACACCTCCCGAAAAGGTGTTCTTTGGCCTTCCAGAGGCCGACGGGGTCATATATTTGTGAATTATTAGTTAGGTCATATATTTTTCGATTTTGTTATGAAAAACATCATATATAATTGTGTTGATCATGTAGTTTTAAATGTGCAGTTGTTTCATCGCTGCGAGGTTTGGTGTTCGACGACCTCGCCGTGCGTTTGACGAGCTCTGCCCCTTCATTCGTGGGTAAGCACAAATGACAAGTCCTCCTCCCCCATTAATTATTTGATCTATTCCGATGAAACTTGATAGCTAGCTATATATGTGTCTTGAATCATCAGTATGCGTAACCAATATGTGTCTCCCGTTCGAAAGCGTCATAGTTATAAATATGCATGCATTTGCATATTTATAACCTTGATTCTTTCGAATTGTCCAACGCTATCCATGGACAGCCCGAGTATGTGTAGATTGGGTTCATTTTCCCATATGCTTTGCTCCGGATCCGACGCATAAATTTCGTTAGTGCCTACCCTGTTGTTCTCCGGGTATACATCCTCTCTGTTTATTGCAGAGACGTGTATTAGGAGAACAATGGGGAGGTGCTGCCGAAATTTTGCGTCGGATCCGAAGCATAGCATGGGAAAATGAACCCAATCTACACATACACGGGTGGGATTAGGACCTATCATTACCTATTAGAGTGTAGGTTGCATGGACGTAATAAAATTGACAAAGTAGATCAACTGATGAATATATACATGGTGAATTACATATATAATTGTTGTGTGTCCAGTAGCTCTGAAAGTCAAGATGAGTGACCGTGCGTGGATGTATACCTGTCACACTGGTCAGAACAAATGAGCGCTGAATGGTTGACAAAAACCAAGGGGTTTGTGCAAGCCGCATTTGCAAATGGCCAAAAAATACCTGGTGCCCCTATTTCCGGTGCGGCAATTGGGAAAAGAAGAAAGAGGCTGAAATGAGCAAACACCTGCAGAAGAGTGGTTTTATGCCCGATAATACGGTGTCGACATTTCATGGTGAGTCTGCCCAACGTGACCGAACTGAGGTGGATCGTCGTCGCCCCGACGAGCATGGTACTGGGATGGAAAACATGGTGCAAGACTATGATGATGCTCGAGATTCGGACGAGGAGATGGAGGAATCTACAAAGGCCTTCAATGAAATGTTGGAGTCTTCAAAACGTCCACTCCACGAGCACACTGAGCTTTGTCAGTTGGATGCCATCTCACAAGTAATGACTCTGAAGGCTCAGTTCAACTTGGGCAGAGAATGCTATGACGCAATTATGACAGTATTTGGACGCTTTCTACCCAAAGGCCATGTAATGCCTGCAAACCTGTACCATTCGAACAAAATCCTCCGTGCACTAAAGATGCCCTATGAGAAGATACATGCCTGTGAGAAAGGATGTGCCTTATTTAGGCTTGACTATGCGGACTTGAACTATTGTCCCATTTGCAAGTCTTCCAGGTAAATTGTGGTAGACAACGGTATGGATGAGAAGACACAGACCAAAATCCCCATTAGTGTTCTTCGGTATATGCCAATCGTACAAAGACTTCAACGTCTTTTCATGGTCGAAGAGACGGCCAGACAGATGACATAGCACAAAACAGGCAAAAGAACCGAACTAGATGCAGATGGGAATCTGATGATGGTACACACATCGGATGGTGTTGCTTGGAAAAAGTTTGATGAATTACATGCTGACAAAGTGGCAGATCCGAGGCATCCTCGAGTCGGCATCAGCACGGATGGGTTCAGTGTGTTTGGTATGACGGCAGCCCAATACAGTTGTTGGCCCGTATTTGTCTTTCCACTCAATCTCCCCCCGGACAGATTATGCAAAGAAAGAACATTTTCCTGACGTTGATAATTCCAGGACCCAACTATCCGGGGAAAAATATGAATGTGTACATGCAGCCGCTTAAGGACGAATTGCAAGAAGCCTGGGATAATGGGTTCAAGACATACGACGCCTTTAGCAAACGGAACTTCATAATGCGTGTCTGGTACATGTACTCGACGCATGACTTGCCGGCGTATGCGCTATTCGTTAGCTGGTGTGTGCATGGAAGGTTCCCGTGCCCCACATGCAAGGGAGCTCTTGAGTTTCGTTGGATTCAGGCCGGTCGCAAGTTTTCTAGCTTCGACATGCATAGACAGTTCTTGGATCCTCGCCATAAGTTCAGGAAAGACAAGAAGAACTTCATCAGGGGTAGAGTTGTCAAAAACTCTGCACCACCTGCATTGACAGGCCAACAGACCCTGGATCAGTTAAACGCTCTCGAGCCAGATCCACAATGTCCAGGGTACTTCAAGGGGTATAATACTAAGCACGCGTGGACTCACAAAACATGCTTATGGGATCTGCGTTACTTCAAAGACCTCCTTTGCCCACACAACATCGACGTGATGCACACTGAGAAGAATATCGCCGAGGCACTTTTTGGTACATTGTTCGGCATAGATGGGAAGTCAAAGGATAATACTAGGGCTAGAGTCGATCTGGAGGCGCTATGTGATAGGCCGTTACAAAACATGAAAGAACCGAAAGGAAAGTAGAACTGGACGAAGCAAAAGGCATGGTTCAATCTTGGAAGGCCAGCTATGAGGGAAATTCTCTTGTGGGTGCAACAGCAGTTGATGTTCCCCGATGGGTATGCAGCGAATCTAAAGAGGGGAGCGAATCTTGATAAACTGAAGATATTTGGTCTCAAGAGTCAAGATTGGCACATATGGATTGAGCGGGTAATGCCGGTGATGTTGCGTGGCTTCATCCCTGAGGATGAATGGCTAGTACTGGCAGAACTCAGCTATTTCTTCCGTGTTCTTTGTGCGAAAGAACTATCGCCTGGCGTGCTAGAAGAAATGGAAGAGTTGGCGCCGGAGTTGATCTGCAAGTTAGAGAAGATCTTTCCATCGGGCTTCTTTAATCCAATGCAGCATTTGATTTTGCATCTCCCGACC